>NC_064638.1:283738954-284050620 GCF_023864345.2 Schistocerca serialis cubense | reverse complement strand
TTCAAACTTCTTTGGTTTTGGTGATGAGGAATGGCGCCATTCCTTGCTCGCTCTCTTCGTGTCCGGTTGTTGGAAGTGCAGATTTCGTCCCCAGTGACTATTCTTGCAAGGAAGCCATCACCTTCTCATTCAAAGCGCCGAAAAAGTCGTTCTCTCATTTCAGGAGTCAGCTGCCGTGGCAGCCATCTTGCACACACTTTGTGAAACTGGAGCACATAATGCACAATGTGGTGTGCTGACCCATGACTAATCTGTAAACAGTCTTCAATGTCATTCAGTGCCACTCGGCGGTTTTCCTTCACTGTGGCTTCAATTGCTGCAATGTTCTGTGGAGTGACAACTCGTTGTGCCTGACCTGGACGAGGAGCATCTTTCACTGAAGTCAGACCATTTGCGAACTTCCTACTTAATTCGTAGACTTGGTGCTGTGACAAACATGCATCAACGTACTGAACCTTCATTCGTCAATGAATTTCAATAGGTTTCACACCTTCACTACGCGAAAACCGAATAACAGAACTCTGTTCTTCCCTGGTGCAAGTCGCAAGTGGGGCGGCCATCTTTATACTGATACTGCGACGGTATGTGTGCATCAGCACTATGGTGCCACCTACAGGCCATTTTGCAAGCTGTTTGTAGAACGCTTACCAATTTACAGGATAACGGCGCTAAAATTTCGATTTGTTATTACAAATTTAAGGTTTTCATTTGACTCACGTGTTGGTCACTTCCTGGGCGCCAGCAGTACTGTCCGATACGATACGATACGGTATGATATTGTAGTGCCTTGCTGTTCAGAAGTACGATGCATAGTTCCTTCGGACATGCATGGATGTCCGATGGAACAGGCACAGGCGATTACAGCCGTTTTGAAATACATGTAACCGTACTGTCGCTGTCGTGTCCATGTTTGCAGCCATATTCGGCTCCCAGCGTGCGCTGCGACAACATAGCCTGTGAGACAGCAATGTCTCTTCTTCAACGTTGCCAAATAATACCACAGCTCCAAATCTGAGTTCATTTTGGTAGTAAGAAAAATGCCAAGACCAGCGCTGTGACGGATGCCTTCGTCATGACTTTCACTCCCATCGGCCAACCAGCGGTCCCACACAACATACGGTTGGTTGATTGGCGACTCCCTCGGCTTCTGGCTATACAGAACGCCGACTATGCTATCGATCGCCACACTCCTGAAGGAGAGGAAAGGAGACTTCGTCGCTATGAGACGATAAACGCTCCAGGACATGACTGGCTAAGCACCAGTACCTAAAATAGCAATACTGGATGCGTTCGCAGCTCCTACCTTTGACATTCTCTGCACTGGTCGTTCCTGAGACATGGATACAAGGAGATATAGTGATCACATCAAAACACTGCTGCTTTCAAAGAGTTACCCTACTGTCACCAATCTCGAAGCTGAAATACGTGAAATGAATTCGCAACTGCGAATAATGACAGCCATATGCCGTAGAATGGAATGACGACAAGTAAAATTTGTGCCGGTACGGGACTCGAATCCGGGTTTCCCGCCAACTGCGAGCGGTCGCCTTACCAATTGGTTACTCGTGCACGACTCACGGCCAGCCACAAACTTGGGTATGTCGCCAACTATGCGCCTACGAACTGGACTCGTATATCCATTATGTACATTACCTTTCGAGTCAGAGGTTGTATTGGAAAGTCGCTTGCCCGGTATCGGCAGAGAAATACGATATTACATTTCTTGCGTTATTCTGATTACGATGCAAAGTTCCTCCCCGAGGAGGAGTTCGAATTTCGGGGCGGGCATTCCACATGTCATCAACACATACACCTGAAGGAGGTGATAAACACAATGGATCGCCAGGAATTCTGTGGAGTCGTCTTCCTGGATACCACCCATCCTTTCATCAGCTTGTGGGAAGGCTACTTATCCTTCAAGTAATTAAATACGGGGTTCCTATGCCATAAGTCCATGTCACTGCAAAATATCTACAAATGGTTCAAACTGCTCTGAGTACTATATGGGATGTGACGGTACGTCACGTAAATATTGACATTTTTATCGGTTATAAACCGAAGTTAACGTATTTTATGAAAATAATTAGTATAAAAGATACAGTTAATGTTCTTGAAACAACTGATTTCGAGCTATAATTTAAGAGTAGCATCTTTATTTAATGTCTATGAAAATGAAAAAAGATCGAAAGAGACGCGATTGTACGGCCGAGGAGGAAGGACGTATTTTATGGTACACACACTGTTTTGTTTCGCGATACGGCAGGCAGCCATTGAGCGGCTACACATATTTTACGTAAGTTATTCTATATAATGCTAAATTAAAATAATTATTACTATCAAAAAATGAATTTCCATGTAATAGTTGTCACCTCAAATGCTCGCAGTGGCTAATTATTTTTAATAAGCATTTTTTCAGTAATTTGCGCTACGGGAAGCTCATCTTCCGATGCAGCCTCTGGTCGGCCATTACGCGCCGAAGTATTAATTTATTTTTCATTGTTAACAGTAGCAGACAGGTGGAAGGAATACATTGAAAGCCTCTATGAGGGTGAAGATTTGTCTGATGTGATAGAAGAAGAAACAGGAGTCGATTTAGAGGAGATAGGGGATACAGTATTAGAAACGGAATTTGAAAGAGCTTTGCAGGACTTACGGTCAAATAAGGCAGAAGGGATAGATAACATTCCATCAGAATATCTAAAATCATTGGGGGAAGTGGCAACAAAACGACTATTCACGTTGGTGTGTAGAATATATGAGTCTGGCGATATACCATCTGACGTTCGGAAAAGCATCATTCACACAATTCCGAAGACGGCAAGAGCTGACAAGTGCGAGAATTATCGCACAATCAGCTTAACAGCTCATGCAAATTTCTGAGGATGTATGTCTGGAGTACAGCATTGTATGGTAGTGAAACATGGACTGTGGGAAAACCGGAACAGAAGAGAATCGAAGCATTTGAGATGTGGTGCTATAGACGAATGTTGAAAATTAGGTCGACTGATAAGGTAAGGAATGAGGAGGTTCTACGCGGAATCGGAGAGGAAAGGAATATGTGGAAAACACTGATAAGGAGAAGGGACAGGATGATAGGACATCTGCTAAGACATGAGGGAATGACTTCCATGGTACTAGAGGGAGCTGTAGAGGGCAAAACCTGTAGAGGAAGACAGAGATTGGAATACGTCAAGCAAATAATTGAGGACGTAGGTTGCAAGTGCTACACTCAGATGAAGAGGTTAGCACAGGAAAGGAATTCGTGGCGGGCCGCATCAAACCAGTCAGTAGCTGAGCTGATGACAAAAAAAAAAAAAAAAGAAAAGAAAAGAAAAAGAAAAACAGTAACTGTAAATCCGAGAGATTTCGTAGTAAGAACTTTTTTAAATTGCAACAGATAATTAATTTACGTTAAAGTTAATTTTTTAAATTATACAGATTCCATGAATTCAGTAAGTTTTATCTTGGCCGCTCCACGTCAACAATCGAAATTCTCTCGAGCCTTGCTTTGCAATGAATAAATAGAAACTAACAAAATTACATTCAATTCAGTTTACGCCAACTATATTTTAGTCATCACGTTCAAAATCTAAAGTTGGTATATGAACAACAGCGGCCCTTCAAGAACCCGTTTCATATTTACTTATGCACGTAAGTAAAAGTGATAAGAAAAGATCTTATCCCTGAGAGAAAGAATCATGCTCTAACAAAAGAAAAAATCATGCTGATAAATTAAAAATAAAAATATATAAAATACATATATATATATATATATATATATATATATATAATTTTTTTATATATAACGTAACAAATGGAAACGACGTAACAGAGACTTAACATTTGAGGTCATCAGTCCCCTAGAACTTAGAAGTACGTAAACCTAGCTAACCTAAGGACATCACACACATCCATGCCAGAGGCAGGATTCGAACCTGCGACCGTAGCAGCCGCGTGGTTCCGGACTGAAGCGCCTAGAACTGCTCAGCCACGGCGGCCGGCGATAATACCTTCAAAAAACATTCCAAAGCGTCCTCACAGTGTGAAAGCGGAACATCAATGCTGGTGTGCTGTGAGGGACTGTGCTGGGATCAATTCTCT
Organism: Schistocerca serialis cubense; assembly: GCF_023864345.2. NCBI lineage: Eukaryota > Metazoa > Arthropoda > Insecta > Orthoptera > Acrididae > Schistocerca > Schistocerca serialis. The sequence goes on along the minus strand of NC_064638.1, from coordinate 284,046,519 downwards.
CATTCTTCAGCGTTGATGAGCAAATCGCTTTCAGACCCGATAAAGTTCATTCTGCATGTAGACGAAAAGGTGGTCTTTGGTTGGTGCATGAACCCCTTCCACCTTAGCCGACGGCTCCAAGGGGCAGTTGATTGCTTAACCACATATGTCGTGAACTGTATGGCTAAATATAAAAAAATGTCACAAGTACATTAGGATTCAACATTCCTTAGACAAAACGTTTTTACGGAGATATCCCAGATTTCAAAGCAGAATAAGTCTATCCATATTAGTCAGTCAGTGGACCACAGACCACTCACATTCGTGGTTGCCTGATGTGGACGCACGGTTGTTGTGGCTCCTGAATATCCAGTAACTGTGGACAAAAGCTCACGATCATTTGGAGCAGCTCCACAAACTGCCAAACCAGTTTTTTTCAAATTATTTTATTGTTCCGTTACCAGTTTCCGGCCTGGGCCGGTCGTCGAACGGTAGCGTTGATTTCTTAACAACTTTTACATTTCTGTCTTCATGGAAAGCTCTGTTTTACGTATAATAAGAGAGAGGTTTGTTGTCTTTTTCGATCTATGCTAATTCATGAGCTGAACTAAGCTAGACTGGCTCATGGATCAGCATGGATCTTGAAATGTGTAATGGTAGTGACACAACAAAATCACAGTAGTAATCCGTTGTAGTTGCTACATATTTTATTACAATCAAAAGCATTATAAAATCACAATACTACAGGAGACTGCCTTACAAGGCCAGATCACTTGGACAAATAACAAATAAATTTCTTTAACCGGAACATGACCGATAAAACTTGAAATTTGAATATGAGTAGGTAAATATACCCAGGTAAAGCTTTACTTAAATAGTACAAATGTCCATAGAATTTCCATCAGAACTCTCATTACTTCCAGTCAGCTGAGGAACAGATTAAGGGTAAGAACACAAATATTTTAAGGTTTGGATAGGCAACTTTCCTAAATAAAACTGTATACAAATGACTAAAACAATTAAGGAGGTGCTTTAATTTTTACCAAACCAATCTTCAAATTTACTTACTCAGTTGATTAATCAACAATATTCTTAGAATGATTACAGCTAGAACATGACCATGTAACAATACCCCTAAAATGAGATTGCTTCAATATTGCGTGTGAATTAGCGACAGGCGCGAGCAGACCAAGGATTCAAATCAATACGAGAGATCCACGAGACAGGAAATGACATAGAAATGTACTCAACCTTGCACTGCCATTGAACTTCAGATGTTATAATTCTCTACCGGAAAGATGGAATAACGCAACAGTGACAACATAACCCAAAATGTAAAGGAGAGGACAGGGCCTTAAATACCTCTCTGCCCATGTGGTGCTCTGCTCCCAGTATGGTCACGTCGACCGCTGCCAATTATCTGTAATACAACGGACATCAACGGCAGACAATATTCTGAGACATAAACTACACAATCTCATCTAGAGAACAGGTGATCAATACAACAGAATAGAAACAAATTAGTCTCCGTGAGTTACTTGGCCAGAGTCAGCCCTTAAACTTTGATTAATAAGTTCGCTAAAAATCATGCTCTAAAGTTAAGATGCCAAGAATTGTCTCGGCGCACATTTACGTGCCAAACTACCAAATGAACTGCAAGTTAGAATAGAGGACGTATCTCGGCGTGTCTTGAAACGCCACAGGCGGACTTACTCACTACTCGTTGCACTTCTAGCTACGTCTTTGACCACGCTTCATGTCGGTTGGTTGGGGGTAGCCACACTTCCTCAGCTGCCGTCAAGATAGATAGTCACGACACCGAGGTAAGTGATAAACAACTAAAACAATTCCAGAGGATTTTTAGTACACTGGCATATTCAATTAAGCCGCACGCAACTCACCGAAGCAAATTGACTAGTCCAATTCAATCGCCCGGCGTAGCTTATAACAGACTCGAAAGAGCTTGTCCTTCTGACCTCTAGGAAAACCAAATTACCATGGGCAGTGGATCTGCCCTCACGACTCAACACGCCGTAGCCGCTGGCCCCGCTCCTTCGTTGTCCGACTCGTCCTATTGTCGTCCTGCCTACGTACACAGTCACACATGACTCTTGCTCACCGCCGATCCCGACACACCTCCCCAGCAGAGCGCACGCGCTGCCGTTAAATACCCGCCACCAAAGATGAGCGGAAGACAAATAAGCATCGAAGTCGACTCAAAGATCAAAATGACGATCGATGGAAACCGGCGCCAGAAACGCACCACCTCAGATCTCTCTTACAAAAAGTAAAGAGCTTTTCATGAAGACACAGATTTAAACCTTGCCAAGTACTCAACGCTACCGTACGACGACTGGCTCAGGCCCGAAACTAATAAAGGTGCAATAAAACAATTTCTAATAAGTGTATGGCTGGTTGCAGTGTTTCCTACAGTGTAAAATATCTTTCTCTCATTTTTTAAAAAGGTATTAATTTAATCAACGTTCGAAATAAACAAAGTGCTCCAGGAAAGTTCCAGGATTCACGGTGTGTTCGTCAGGGGAAAAGCTTAGGCAGCCCTGCTCAAGACGTTCAAACGGGTACTAACTACAACTACAGTGTCTTGACTAAGAAAATACTGTCTCACGACAGAAGGGCGGCCACCTTATCAAGCTGACGTCGAAGGCATTGCTCGGAGGCGATCGAAGCTGACAGCATTCTTTCAACGCAAAAACGAAAGAAAGTGGCAGCCCTGCTCAGATATAGTGTTCTTTTGTTCTCTCGAGCAGCTGTCAGTGTTTGGCTGGCTGCCTCGCTCCCCCTGCAGCTGCGCGCCGCAGGTGGCGGCGAGGTGTGAAGCAGCAAGTTCTCGGCCGCAGGTGCTGCGGCAGCCGCCCGTACCCACGTGCCGGCGGTAACCGCTGACGAATGTTGCGAGTTCGCACGTTTATCACGCCGCGCTTGCACACCGCTGCTCTGACGAATAATTTCCTTTTCCAGGAAGGGCGCCCGTCCAGGAGCCGCATGCAGTCCGTCGACGAATATTCACACGCATTGAGACTCTCTGTCTACGGTACGGAGATTTTATTCATTGCAGAAACTAAGGTACGTTTAACAAGCACTGTGTGTTAATTTCTCCGTGTCTGCATGATGCTTATTTCGCAAATGTTGTTCAGTTACTTAAAAGCAGCTCCATTTGCTTTTTATCAATTGAAAAAACTGACGTGGGTAACCACCTGTTCTTTGGAATACACGGTGTTTGGGGAGGGAAGGCCAATATTTTACACAGTGATAGTATAAGTAATTCTGATCAAAAAAGGTTATATGATTTTGTCAGACGTTCAAAAGCAAGCATTTGTGGACACCTGCCAAGACAATCTCTAGAGCCTTGAAGCTGAACCAGAATTTTTAAATAATGCTATCAGCGGAGAAGAAAACTGGGCGTTTCAGTACGACCTGGAGACGAAGCGCACGAGTGCCGAATGGCACTATGCGGCATCCCTACGTCCAAAAAGGTATTGCATGAGCAAATCGAAATTGAAAGTCATGCTGACTGTATTTTTCGACGTCAGGGGCATGGTTCATCATGAGTTTGTACCCCAAGGCCAAACTGTCAACGGTGCTTTTTACTGCTAAGTGCTCAAGAGATTGAAGGCAGTGTCCATCACGTGAGGCCAGCCATCGCCGATGATTGGAAGCTTAATCATGACAATGGGCCAAGTCACACCTGCTTCATGGTGGCCAGCTACCTGGCCAAGAAAGGGATTCCAACGACTCCCCAGCCCCTGTACACTCCCAATGTGGCCCCGCCAGACTTTTTTCTTTCTCCAAACTAAAACCTTCCCTGAAAGGACACCACCAGGGGACCCTGGAGGAGGTCTAAGCCGCCACAATAAAGGCTTTGAAGGCCATCCCGGACTCAGCGTTCACGGCAGCGTTTGAAGTCTGGATATCTCGCATGGAGCAGGTTGTTGACTCTAAGGGTTCATACATCGAAGAGTACTAATTGGTTGTAGCGATATCTACAATAAATTTTGATTCACAAGCTCAGTCTAATTACGTTTCATACAAACCCTGTAGGTATACATGCAGGGCACTTCATGTGGTCTGATTCTTCCCGGAAAGTGCTCTCTGGAAATCTATGATGCACAACGCCTCTCTTGTAACATCTGGCAATGGAGTTTGTTGAGCATGGCTGTAATGATCCCCCATCGGGTAAACGATCCCGTGAGAGAAAGGCGCCGCTTTCATTGAATCTTTTCTATCTGTGTCATCAGTCCTGCCTGGTAAGCCTACCAGACAGACAAGCAATACTCAAGAATCGGTCGAACAAGCGCATTATAAGCCACATCTTTAGTGGATGAGTTACATTTCCTTAAGGTTCTTCCTGTGAATCCGAGTCTGGCATTTGATTTTCCCACCACTTGTGTTATGTATATAGTCATTCAGTTTAAGGTCGATCTGGATGGTTACTCTTAGATATTTCACAGTAGATACTGTTTTCAACGGTTTGTTGTCAACAGTGTAGCTGTACAGTAGCAGATTTCTTTTCCTACGTACAGGTATGCATATTAAGTTATATTTACATTCGCTCAGGATCAACTGCCAGACATGCACCATTCATTAATTAACTGGAGGCCTTTCTGCAAATTTTTGCAGTGTTCTGGCGTTTCTACTTTGTTATAGACAACCGAAATTTCTGCGAATGGCCTTAAAGAGCATTCGAAGCTTTCTACTATATCATTTATATATATATTGAAAACAGTAATGGTCTTTTCACGCTTCCTTGCGATACTCAGGAAATTACTTTTACAGCAGTCGATTTTTTCCGTTAAGAGCGACGTGTTGAGTTCTGTCTGTAAGAAAGTCTTGAATCAAGTCGAGCTGAGTTTCGCAGGATCTCTTGTCTGCGGAATTCATGTTGATTTTCATAGAGGAGATTTTTAAATTTACCAGCATCCTTTTTGCTTGGTAAAACACTTATCCCTAGAATCAGTCTCTTAAATATTACGTAGTTGTTGCCAATATTTTACACACAAATGAGAGTAGGTGCGGTTGAGATGGTCCGTCACACGTAAGGTGACATGAGTAGGGACACCGTGGTGTTGAAAGTACATTCCAGTTTGCTTGGCTAAAGGAACGTCTACCAATATTTCCATAAATTAATTTTCCAAAAAATACAGGTACCTCTCTCCCGTCAATCGCTGATTGATAATAAATGGACCTATCAAAAGGTTACCGATCATGCCGCACCGAACATTTATGGCAAAACGAACCTGGAAGTTGCTATCCTATGAAGCGTGTGTATTTTCCCGTGACCATCGATGATTATTGCATGTGTTTTTTATTCCATGTCGTGAAAACTGGACTCCGTCACTGAATAGTATCTATGAAACCAAATAACTATTCTCAATTACGAGGTGACAGAATTGAAGTCGTTGGGCATTGTGAAATGGATACAAGTTTTCACATGTAATGCTTCCCATTCATGCGCCTATGGGACATTCATATGTAAGGATATTCTTCGTATGCTCGTACTGGGATTTCGCTCAGCACTTGCGATAATTTCTTCCTGTTCTTGCAAAGTCTGTTGACGTGCACGATCGAACGTAAAACGTTTTCTTGGAAGAGAGACTGTTGCACGCAAAGTGATAAACATTTCGGTAAACACCCTGCGATCAGGTAATCGTCGAGTCGGAAAACGCCTGTAAAATTCTTCTGTTGCACCGGTAGCACTACTGTCGCACATACATATACCATATGTTCGTATTCCTCATTACTGTAGACGTGTGGCACTGTTAGCAGCACTTGTACGAACATAGTTAACGCCATACACTACACAGCTAGCCGATCCATCGCCGGTTCACTACACAATGCGGCTCACACGGCACAACTGCGCAAACAACGGGTGACTGAACTACGTACGTCATGTGACCATGATACGTGGTAGGTAATGTAGCGTAAACATGGTATGAACCTGTGCACTGTTTGCAAGAAAATCACGTTACGGTCCAGTTTTGGGGACGTATGTTCAAATGGCTGGAGGCTATCCCACTGAAGCAACGAATGCAAATGTGGTTCAAATGGTTCAAATGGCTCTGAGCACTATGGGACTTAACATCTGAGGTCATCAGTCCCCTAGAACTTAGAACTACTTAAACCTAACTAACCTAAGGACATCACACACATCCATGCCCGAGGCAGGATTCGAACCTGCGAGCGTAGCGGTCCCGCGGTTCGGGACTGAAGCGCCTAGAACCGCTCGGCCACAACGGCCGGCGACGTATGTTCATATAACGTTTTTTATTCAGAATTACTTATACTGTCACTGTGTAAAATATTGACCTTTCCTCCCCAAACACCCTGTATAATAAGTTTCTTCGCCATATGTAATTTGTGCACGATTTGCTCTGCAAAACGCATAGGCTAGTGTGCTAATATTAGCCGCTCTCCCAGCTACTGAATTCGCTTGTGGAGTAAGGGAAACGTTATTGCCTGTGTGGTTCAATACACATCCTAATCAACCTTACCATGTTCAAAAGATACCAACGAATCAGTAGCAGTGTTACGTAGTATTTACGGAACACAGATTCTCCACATGCACTCAACATGATTTCGCAGTTAGAGTGCAACTTATTCTTTCCAAGAGATCCCATGTAGGCTCCACGAGCATCTCTACTACATTAACAGCTACACTAATACCCTCCAATCCACTGTGATGTGCGCATCATAAGGTACGCCACAATGTATCACACACTCGAGGTTTTTCACATACCATGCGAGTATGTAGTTAAGTAATTATGACTGCTTACATGTCTCTTTGGGTCCGCTTTAGCTGGTCTAACTTGTCTTCGTGGCACATACTGCATCCAGGACCACGTAAACGACTGCCGTCGAACATAGATTCCTAGTTTAATACTAAGTCTTGAAACTTCGAGCGATGGTTGGCATACTTCTTTAAGCGTTCCTGGCGGTGCACCATTTCCACGACGCTCTTCCGAGAGTCAAACGAGCCGCTTGTTGAGTTTCATTGTACACGTCCAGAATAGCCGGTTACTCCTATTTGTTGTGGATCCCACAACATATATCGGTGTTCTATGGCTCGCAAGACTGCTTTATAAGCAATAATCTTCGTAGACTTACTGCATTTTTGCAGTTTTTTACCAATCAACCGAAGCCTAACACTTGATTTACCGTTGATTTTGCCAGTTTAATCATTATATTTCATATCCCCACAAATGGATACATCTCGGTAGTTTTATGATACTACTTTTAGGCATATACGTTTTTTGAAGTTCACAAGTTTACACTTCCCATCATTTCAAGAAAGTTGATGATTTTACACCAGAATGAATTTTTCACTCTGCAACGGAATGTGCGCTGATATGAAACTCCCTGGATGAATAAATATGTGTGACAGATCGAGAATAGAAGTGGGTAACTATCCTTTCGGGGACAAACGCTCAGCACTTGAGCTACCAGAACACGACTCACGACACCTCCTCACAGCTTTACTTGCGCCACTACCTCATCTCCTACCATTCAAACTGCCCATAAATTCACCCTAACACGCCTGAAAATAGGAACAGTCCAAAAATTCACGGTTGCATATCAGCGCGCACTCAGCTGCAGAGTGAAAATCACATTCTGGAATTCACGGCTTCACACTCCGGCACTGCCCAAACTGTAATATTTATGGTATACTCGTACATACACTGATAACAGTATGTTCACTGTCCACTGCGACGTTAGATGCAGCCTGGTGGTGTTGCAGGCGCGTAACTCGATAACAAAAGTATGTAAGCGGAGCAGACACGGACGGATGATTACCCCAGCGAAGATATGGGCTGCAAATGGAGAAATCCATTGAGATAAGTGACTCTCGCAAAGGGTAGATTATTGTTATGCACAGCCTGTGAACGAATATCTCGGAAACGGCGAACCCGGTCGAATGTTCATGTGCTACAGTAGTGAGCATCTACGGAAAGAGGTAGAAGGACAGTGAAGCTACCACTGGGCGCTAAGTGGTTGGATGTCCACGCCTCTTCACAGAACGTGGGATTCGGAGGCTTCTCTGCTCTGTAAAGAAGGATAGAGGGTGATCTGTGGCATCTCTGCCGAAAGAGAACAATGGTTATTCATGCACAAGTGTTTCGGAGCACACCTTTCATCGTACATTGTTGAACGTAGAGGTCTGCAGCAGACCACCCCTACGTTCTCATACATTGACCCAACAACATCGTCACTTACGACTGCGATGGAGACGGGACCATCGGGATTTGACTGTCGTTCAATGGGAATGTGTCGGCTGTTAGGGTGAATCACATTTTTACTACGCTAGGTCGATGTTCGTCTCAACAAACGTCGTCACTGGGGTGAACGACGGCTAGAAACGTGCAGCGCGCCACGGACGTCTCATGAACGAAGACAGAAATTTGGATTTTATTATATTACACGAATAGCACTACAAAATTATTTTTCTCCTAAAGAATCGTCTGATTTTACAGAAGGTATATACACCAGCCAGAGCATTATAGCCATGTACCCAGTGGCCGGTATGTCTACATTTAGCACGGATAACAACGGCGACACGTCGTGCCATGGAGGCAACGAGGTCTTGGTGGAGGGAGTAGACACCACATTTGGAAATACAAATCACTTAACTCCCGCAAATTCCGGGGAGGGGAGCGGTGATCTCTGACGCCTCGTTCAAAAATGGTTCAAATGGCTCTGAGCACTATGGGACTTAACATCTATGGTCATCAGTCCCCTAGAACTTAGAACTACTTAAACCTAACTAACCTAAGGACATCACACAACACCCAGCCATCACGAGGCAGAGAAAATCCCTGACCCCGCCGGGAATCGAACCCGGAAACCCGGGCGTGGGAAGCGAGAACGCTACCGCACGACCACGAGATGCGGGCGACGCCTCGTTCAATCACGTCCCAGTTTGTTCGATTGGGTTGTAATCTGGAACTTGCCACTGTATTCCTCGAACTACGCTACCACACTCCTGGTCTTGTGACCTGGCACTTTATCTTGTTGAAAAGTGGCACTGCCGTCGGTAAACATGACTGTGACGAAGGGGTGTACATGGTGTGCAACCAGTGTACGATATCCCTTGGCCGTTATGGTGTCTTGTACGAACTCTACTGGACCCATGGATGGCCACATGAACGTTCCCCAGAGCATAATGGAGCCGCCGCCAGATTACCTCCGTCCTGTAATACAGGTGTCAGAGAGCTGTTCCTCCACGGATTCGCGCCCTTGCATCGGTGTGATGAAGCTCTCCGTCTTCAGGCCACAAGTGGCCCATCGGGACCATCCGACCGCCGTTTCATCCTCAGTTGAGGATGCGGATAGGAGGGGCGTGTGGTCAGCACACCGCTCTCCCGGTCGTTATGATGGTTTTGTATGACGGGAGCCGCTACTATTCGGTCGAGTAGCTCCTCAATTGGCATCACGAAGCTGAGTGCACCCCGAAAAATGGCAACAGCTCATGGCGGCTGGATGGTCACCCATCCAAGTGCCGGCCACTCCCGACAACGCTTAACTTCGGTGAGCTGACGGGAACCGGTGTATCCACTGCGGCAAGGCCGTTGCCGGTGTGATGAAGAGGGCATCGGAATTCATCAGAGACTCTCCCACAGCCGTGTAACTGAGATGTTATTTTATTTTATTTTGAAGACTACCAGTTTCGGAATTTCACTATACCGTCTTCAGGCCCCATATGCATCTCTCCAAATAATCGATAATTTCATATAGTGTCATAAAACGCTGGACCCTGGATGTCGTGAATTCAATCGTTTCACTAGTGCTTCATTCAATGACTTGATAGCAGTAGTTGCTTCGAATGAACCACTAGTGAAACGTTTCTTAGAACATAGAAAACTTCTTAGCGAAGATCACAGTTAAACACTGTATGTGGACAACCGGTTTCGGTAGCTTATCATCAGATCTTCGTACAGGCAATAATAAAAGTCTTGTGCCAGATGCACACAAAATCTTGCTTTTAAATTTCCAATGTTTTGTTGCGATCCTCGCTAAGAAATTTTCCTTCTCCTAAGAAAGTAAATAATGATTATCCCTTCATAATCAGTATGAGTAAACTAATACTATTGAAACGATTTAATTCATGACATCTAGGATTATATGACACTATATGGCATTATCGTTTATTCGGAAAGATGCATATGGGGCCTCGTAAAACAAAGTGTCTCATTTTTACAGGTGTTGGAGGGTTTCATTGCTACTGACAATTCCTTAACCAGCCGATGTCTCCTGTCTATAATGGATCAACAGAGAAATCCAGCGCCAATGGTCATGTGCCCATTTTAGTCGTATTGCCGATGTCGTGGAGTTAACATTGGCACTTGCAAGGGTCGTTGTCTGCAGTGGCCTATCGTTAGGAGCGTTCGGTGCACTGTGTGCATAGACACTTTGTACTCTGCCCAGAATTAGAGTCTGGTGTTACTTCCACCACTGTTCGCAGCTTGCCCCTTTTTACCGGGCTGCCCAATCTACGATGTCGTACATCTGTAATGAAGGGTTGACGCCTAACTGCACGACATATGAATCTGGTTTCACCTCGGTGTCGGCACATCTTGAAGACACTCACCACAGTACTCGTCGAACACCTACCAAGCCGTGCAGTTTCCAAAATGCCCGTGCCAATCATCCGGGTCATCGCAATCTACCCTCGGTCAAACTCATATAGATGACTCGCTTCGCTTTCCCCATTCTACACCCGGACGGCACGCTCACTGATACTGCATGCACCGTGCGTGTACATGACTAGCAGTCACTTCTCACCAGATGACGCTGCTATCGCGTAGACGGATTTATATCGATAGTAGGTCTGTGGTCATAATGTGTATCTCACTGCCTCTGCTGCCCACGTCGCTAACGTATGCTCTCGTGGTAGCGCTCGATTTCGAGGTTAGCCGGTTTCCTGGTGGCGTACGAAATTTTCACTGCCAAAATTTTGGCAGCAAGGGAAACAGAGATGGCGGCATTAAGTTCCTTATCACCAGTCTTGGTGCCGATGTCCTGGACTAAATTCCACAGCTCTCCTCAGTGTCTCATGCAGTGAGGGAATGTGACACTGCTGGTGTCCTCCTGTCGGATGGGAAGCTCTGCGGACCCCTTCTGCTTTTCCAGAGCTCTAGGCTGTTTGCAGTGGATTTCATCAGTTACCTTTCATTCATTCATGACAGCACAAACCCACCACTACTGCCATTACAAGCACTCATTATAGTCATCAAAACAACACAGATACGCACTTGACACTTCATAATATTTCGGTCGAAGGCAATGGCAAAGTACCTCCACTAGGACCTTGCCATGAGCTGCAATGCTGGGTTCTTTCATCTGCTCCCCCTACTCTTATTCCCTGACTATACACGTATATCTTTGACGTACCTTTTACAATTACATCAAAGTTTTCATTTAGCTGTCGCAAACGGTCAGCGTTCCTTCCACGGGGCACATGACAAACATCCAGGCGATAGTCGAACTCGTCTCATACTTTCGCGATCGTGTCTGGTGGTACTGCTTTCACTTTTGTTATACACAGCGCAGTAGCTCCTTCAAAGCTGCTGGAAGGGGGCGCACATACACGGATTCTTCCATAAATACAAAACAAAAGAGAAGTAAATCACACACCACGTGACCAAATGACTTTGAACACAAGTTCAGCGAACTGCGGTTGATGGGCCACTTACGCTGAGGCAGGTCATTGTTAAGAAATTTTCTTATAAGCAGGTGCCTTGGGGTGGTTCTCTGTCCTGGTGCAAAATGAAACGTCCAGCATGTTCACTCAATTTCGGAACAGCCAGACCCCCGGCATATTCACGTACATGGTTCCTGTAATTAGCTTCTCCGCAAATAGGAATAAACCTAAATCTTTTCTCGGGAAACCTGCCAATAATTTTTTTATGTGAATACTCTAAAGCTTTTCAAACAAAGCGAAGAGTATTAACGTTCTACATCTTCTGTACATTTGTAACTCTGTGGCACTACAGGGCCCCGAATCGTAGCGGTAACATGGCGTTATGTAGCGTAACTGTGTCCGGCGTGAGAAACAGCATGCTGTAATCGAGTTTCGAATTCGAAGAGTTCGTGCACGTATAGAGAACCCTGTCCTTCAGCATGACGATGCCAGAACAGACACGAGCGCTGAAATATCTGCAACAATCCGACGCCCGCCTTGGGTTCACCATCATCGATCATCCTCCATTCAGTCCCGACTCGGCCCCATCTCTTTTTCTGAAAGAACACTTTCGAGGACTTCATTTTCATAGTGATGAAGCAGTACAAGCACGGATGATGTGGTTCCGACAACAAAGTCAGACATTCAACAGTGACAAAACTGGTCTCTCCATGCGAGAAATCTATTTGTAGTTATGGCAAGTATGTTGAGAAATAAATAGTAGACATGAAGAATAAAGATGAAAAGTGTTAATATACATTGAACATTTTTACTTGATACCTTCTTTGTTTAACCTTTAAATCTAAAGGGAGTGGGAGGGCTGACTCAATAAAGTGAACATTTCAATTCCAATGTGTTTACTAACTACCAAATACAATCACACACAAACACTAACAGACGTCACCAAGGCTGAATTTGAACATAATTTTAACAAAACAACTCTAGTTAAGACACGTTATTTAAGACCGTTTCAATTCCAATACTTTAATTTTACATGTAAAATAACAGTGGACACACACCCTCAATTTCAACACGAATACTTAGAACATTTATACGTAACTTTGGCAATCTTGCTAATTACTAGACTAGAGCGGACCACAAAATTATTCAAATGCTCATTGGTTTGTAAGATGGACTTTTAGGGCATAGAAAGCTACAACTTTGTACAATCATAAACGTGTAACAACAGAAGTGAGGCCCAAGCTTGTAAGGCCGAAGTTTAACCACAAACGGTGTTACCGAGCGAGGTGGCGCAGTGGTTCGACACTGGACTCGCATTCGGGAGGACGACGGTTCAATCCCACGTCCGGCCATCCTGATTTAGGTTTTCCGTGATTTCCCTAAATCGCTTCAGGCAAATGCCGAGATGGTTCCTTTCAAAGGGCACGGCCGCCTTCCTTCCCCATCCTTCCCTAATCCGATGAGACCGATGACCTCGATGTCTGGTCTCCTTCCCCAAAACCAACCAACCAACCACAAACGGTGGAGCCGACTGATGGTATGTAACTTCGAAACAAGACGAGGCTCCGTTCGCAGCCCCACATCTAGTAGACCACCGAAATGTGAACCCAGAAATCGCTACCGAAGAGGAACACACCAGCTCAGGCGAAGTCCACCGCCCGTTAGCCAAACTTGTAATCTAAAGGGAAGCTCTGCACTTCGGTTGCCCGCTGCCTCAGCTCACTAAAACAGACCACACCCGACAAAAGGAGGGCAAAAAGTTTTTTTTTTTACTTTAACATTCAAAATTGTCCAGTAAATCTAAACTATAAAATCAAGGCTAAACAACAACTAACTTCACTCCCAAGTACTTTCTTTACGTGAAACAGTACCTGATAAACAAACGCTAAGAGTGTGAAATGAACTGGCTCACGGGAACCGACACTCACTAGAACTTAATGACACACATATTGGCCACCTTAAGTTTGCTTGCAATGCTCAACACGATAACCTTTAGAAATAAAAATGAAATAGAAATGGCCCGGAGAGGACATACTGACATGGATTAAGCGATATAGTAAGCAAATTAAACACTTGCTAATAATAGGTAATGAACTAACCTTCTGCAAATACATCGATATTACGTGGGAGCAGAGCACACGCTTAGTAAGAGGCATCAAATGAAATCGAACACACATAACATCACGGGTCCGGCAACGTTCTACTACACCAAGAGCGATCACAATCACAGTCAACTAAGCGCTTTTAGTAATTAGAGTATTTAACTGGGTGTCTTCATGCTGAGGCGATTTTGCGAAGATGTCAGACCATCACTTCGCGAGATCTTAACAGCGTGTCCCTCCAAGGAAGCGGGTACATCCACAGCTCACGAGGTCGCCGGAGAATGCACAGCGTCGGCCAAATCCCGCCGCCTCCAGTATAGCCACGTGATAACCGACGCCCGGCCTCAGGCACACCGTCTTCGCTTCTGCCCGCTAGCCAATGGCTGACTCGCGCACCGCCGCCTTCCGTTCTCAAAGTGTTGTTCCCCCATTACTCAAGGTCGGCACTCGCTTATATCCCGGGCCGGCCCAAGCCCTAAGACAAACCTCTGTACTAGGACATCGATCGTACTCATGTCAGAGATACTACTCGCTACGGTCCTGCCACGGCTCAATATTTATTAATTATTTACAATTAATAACACTCAGGTTCAAACCCCAGCTTTAAACGATGACTCAAAGGATATACTACAATACTCCACGTATCGCTCCCATATTAAGCGTAAGGATAAGATTGGATTAATTACAGAACGCACGGATTAATTTAAACAATTATTATTCCCGCTCTCCATACGTGAATGGAAAGGGGAAAAAACCCTAATAACTACAACAGTGTGGCGTGCCCTCAGCCATCACTGGTAGTAACACTCAATCATTCCACCACAATTAATTTAAAGTTCTGTCAGACGTCACACAGCTGGGTAACTTTTGTTAATTTCGCACATAGCGTCACTAGTGCAAGGGGTATTATTATCAAACGGAACGTAACCTTTGGTTGTTGTGCCAAGCGGGTGCTGTCTGAGTAGAAACTTTACACTTCTGTTAAAGTTATATATACTTCAGACATTGAAATACAGCTCGAACGTTACATCATGTGTTCGGATTGGCAGTTTCGTGCTACGAATGTCTAAGTTTCCGTTAATAGTGATGTGCACTGTATGACAAAAAACTGAACTGCCCGGATGACGTGGTTAGGTTTCAACGTAACTTCGTTAACGGACACACTGCAGCCGATTGTAGAGTCTAAACTAATAGCAACAACAATAATAATGATAATAGTAAAAACACGTACCATGAAGAAATTATCCAAATAGGCTGGACATCGATAGACTTATGTACATGTACAGACAAGCAATGGTAACAATTTCAGAAAAAAATAGGAGATTTATTAAAGATGTAAATAACGCGTCGGTCCACATTTATCTTGCTGAAATGTATGCCCAGGATGGCTTGCCACGAAGGGCAACAAAACAGGACGTGGAATATTCTCGAAGTATATCTATGCTGTAGGGCTTCCGCGGATAACAACCAAACGGGATCTGCTGTGAAAAGAAGTGTCACACCAGAGCGTCACTACTGGTCGTTGGGCTATATGGCGGGCGGCAGTCAGGTTGGTATCCCATGGTTCTCTGGGACGTCTACAGGCAGGTCTTAAGTGTGGAATGTCATTGACTGGAATAAAACTGTCTTCATTTATAAGCCCTGCTTCGAACTGACACCCGATGAAAAGCGATGAGGTGTCTGGAGACGACTTGGAATGTTTCCCGCCATATGGCGCGACAACCAGGATTGATGGTCTGGGAAGCCAATTTTTTTCGTAGCAGGACACCTTTGCTTGTCGTCCGCGGCACCTCCACAGCGGTTCGTAGGCAATATCCGACGCCGGGTTCTGTTGCCCTTCGTGACAAGCCGTACTGGGCTTACATTTCTGCAAGATAATGCCCGCCCTCGCACGGCTAGAGTTTTTTATTTGTTAGCTTTGTGCTTGCCAAACCTTACAGTAGCCAGCAAAGTCACCGGATCTCTCACCAGTTTAAAACGCCTAGAACATTGTGGGCACAGTCCTAAAACGAGCGCGGAATTTTGACGACATAACTGGCAAATTGAACAGAATTTCGCTCGAAACCTCTTCGGAGGTCATCCAACAACACTGTCGATCATTGTCAAGCCTAATAACTGATTGTGTAAGGGCCAGAAGTAGACCAATGCATTATTGACTTGCTCAATTTGTGAAGGTGTTTCTCTAGAATAAATCACTAATTTTTTCTGAAATTTTAATCATTTGTTAGTCTCTACATGTAAAACACATCGGTAGATTTCCATCCCGTTCGGATCATTCCTTCATGGTGCGTCTAGTTTTTGTATTAGATTGTACAACTGAAGTTCTGTGTGATAGGTAGAACGGCGACCAGAGTGCATTAGCGATGTTCGTGTTTACAGTTGCTACTAAGCCTTGGTATGGTTGGCAGAGATCTGGGCATATTTACGTGGAAATCCTTTGGGAATTTTCTTAATATGTTGCTCAGCTTTATCGTATTTAAAATTGCTAAGTCTCGTAACAAAAAAAAAATGTGTGTGAAATCTTACGGGACTTAACTGCTAAGGTCATCAGTCCCTAAGATTACACACTATTTAACCTAAATTATCCTAAGGACAAACACACACATCCAAGCCCGACGGAGGACTCGAACCGCCGCCTGGACTAGCCGCACAGTCCATGACTGCAGCGCCATAGACCGCTCGGCTAAGTCTCGTAACACAGTTCTTAATTGGTATGTACAAGGTGTTAAAAAAAGTGACGAATACTTTGAGAGGTGGTAGGACTCATCAAAACAAGAAAAAGAAGTCCAAAAAACATGGATCCAGAAATGCATACTTTCTGAGATAAGTCCAATAAACAAGGGTCCGGAAATGCATTCAATGTGGCGTCCATTCATCACAATGCACCACTCTGCCCTCGGAAGTATAGTCGTCGACTCACCTCGGAAGATGTTCTCCGTAGTTGAGAACGGAACGTCAGGGAGAAGAAGTTCTACAGATCGACCACGGCAACTTAGCCCGGAAGAGTTTACTGATAAAGACGCAGGCCGTGAAAGCCTACATGGAATGATACCCGGTTGTTGTTGTAACTTCTGGAACGCAGTGAAGACGCAACCCTGATAGGCAGGGCATAGACCAATTCCTTTAAGTGTCTCCATAAACATTATTCTAAGGGATTGACGTCTGGGTAAGGAGTAGGCCAAGATGTGCACCCCCTGCCCCCGCCCACCACCCTCCCACCTTCTTCCCCGCCAGCCAGTCCAGATAATCACACACCTTGTGACGAAAATGAGCAGGTGCGCCCTTATGCTTGACCACATTTGTTGCCGGCCGGAGTGACCGAGCGGTTCTAGGCGCTACAGTCTGGAACCGCGCTACCGCTACGGTCGCAGGTTCGAATCCTGCCTTGGGCATGGATGTGTGTGATGTCCTTAGGTTCGTTAGGTTTAAGTAGTTCTAAGTTCTAGGGGACTGATGACCTCAGACGTTAAGTCCCATAATGCTCAGAGCCATTTGAACCATTTGAACCACATTTGCATTCGTTGCTTCAGTGGGATAGCCTCCAGCTAGATAAGAGGAAATGAATGAGAATGTTCAGATAATGTGCCCCAGTTAATCTTTGTGGTAGCACGTACGGCCATATCAATCTACCGCCAAGTATGCCAGCCCATACGTTGATTATGAATCAGTGTTGATGACCTCGTTCTTGAATTGGGGATTTATATCTGACCACACATGCTGGATATGGAATTTCACACCAACATCTCTTGTGAGGCCCTGCCTCAAAGGTAAATAAAGCCTTGGTCTGAACGGTGAATCTGCAGCATACTTCTGCAACAGCTATTGACAGAACTGACATCTGCCATGATGATCCTGTGGCGTTAGGGCCTGAACGCGCTGTAGATGCTATGAGTAAAGAAATTGTTCGCCGGCCGCGGTGGCCAAGCGGTTCTAGGCACTTCAGTACATAACCGCGCGACTGCTACGCTTTAGGTATTTCTAAGTTCTAGGTGACTGATGACCTCAGATGTTAAGTCCCATAGTGCTCAGAGCAATTTTAACCATTTTCGATCTTGTGACAGGGTAGAGCCACGATGCAGTTTAAAATTCTTACCTCACAATCCAAACATGTAAAATATTTACGGGAAGCTGTAATATCACACTGTATTACGGAAATAGCTGTGTCAGACACTGTGCTTTGTGTAGGAATCAAAGCCGTTACCTCTGCATAAGAAAAGCCAACATTATCATTGCATTATCTCTGACTTTTTATCATCTCTGTTGTTGAATATAATGTTAATGACTCCAATTTCGTTCTTGCTCTGATCAATACGAAGGGAACTTATAACTGTGAATATTACGTATTACAACTCGACAGTAAGAGTAAACATTGTATTCAAGGAAGAAAATAACGAATGCTCATCTCTGATAAATAGTTATATGAGACTCGGACGTAAATATTAACCTTTCCAGACATTATAATTACTGTAGAAAGTTTCAGGTACACCATGTCGGCGTGGAGTTGGAGAGACGCTGGGGAGATTGGCGAACGAACCTGCAAGTAAACCCCACGACTTTCAACTGACTCAAGAGCATGCAACAAGGAATCTGCCGCAGCTCTTTACTAAATAATTACCACACGACGGAACACACAGAAGGCAAGTTTAGTTTCAGTGGACATTTCAGTACACCCTCTGAAAACCGAGAATACATGCTAATCTTATGTATATACCATAAAACGCAATAAAAGTAACAATGTGAAGCGGATCCACGGGATGTCGTATCGGCTCACTATTGATGTCATTAATTTTGTTGACGATGAGATGCAGAATGAAGTGACAGTGCTTACAGATAACCAAATATTAAAAGTCAGGTAGTGGGTGATGTACGATGACGGTAGGAGGCACACTATATGAACTCCAAAATAAAAAGAAAAGGTACACAAAAAATTACCTGTTGACATTTCGGGTACATGTGTTGTTATTCAGCAGTCTGCGATATTTTGAACACTACAAATAAATACAACTTTTGCAAAAACTACTCTGCTTTTACGATATTTCAGAGTCTGTGTTATTGAGAATTATCTTGCAGTTCCTTTTGACATGTATGCTATGGAGGTTTGGGCCTGTCTGTGAATATCTCGAAATGGTAAGGCGACCGCTCGCGATAAGAGGGAAATCTGGGTTTGAGCGCCGGACCGTCACTAATTCTCACTGCTGTCATTCCACTTTACAGCTGGTGGTTATCCATATTCGCAATTGCGAATAGATTTAATATTCACAACTTTTGTCGCAAAGAACAGGACTTGAATCTAACAAGAAATTTCTGAAATAAGTTGTTCCGTGTATGGTTCAAATGGCTCTGGGCACTATGGGACTTAACTACTGTGGTCATCAGTCCCCTAGAACTTAGAACTCGTTAAACCTAACTAACCTAAGGACATCACACACATCCATGCCCGAGGCAGGATTCGAACCTGCGACCGTAGCGGTCACGCGGTTCCATACTGCAGCACCGAGAACCGCTCGGCCACCCTGGCTGGCCCGTGTATGGTACTTGGGTTTAAAAGCTGCCAGAATAAATGTCATCATTTGAGAACAAGGTGACATAGGTTTTAAAAAATGTCGTACCGTGAAAGTGATCAAATTTCTGACGTGAAAACTAAGACAGAGAAAGTGGAGTTAAATTCATCTGTCCGACAGAAGGGCTTACGTGGTGTTCCTTTATGTCACACAGTTACAGCTTTGTAACAAATTGTGGAAGTTTCATCAGTTTTCTTTATTCATGTACAGAAAACGTTTTGTCACAAAATTTACCAATTTGATGAGATTTAGATTCCTATTTTTTAAATTTAAATATTTATTGGCCTGCTCTTACGGAAACAAAATGTGAATTAAAAATCTAAACTGGTTCTAGAAGGGTAATTAAAATCATCTACACAATTACTTAAACACTAACGAGCGTATTTTGTTTGACAATACTTACGTACAGTATCGCTGTGACTGTATCAGCAGTATTTAATGCATTCATTAGAAGTATTTGAGAAAAAAAGTAACAATAATTTTATTTAACACAATATCAACCAAGATACACAATCAGTTCGAAATGTTAAGCGCTTTCTTGCAAATTCAGCGGTATGAGGACAAACAAAGACTCACCCATTCAATACATTATCGTGAGGAACTGTTTGCTACATTTAGAAAAAAAGAACTTGTAATTGAGCTCCTCATTTTACTAAATCATACACAAACGTCGCTAATTTCCTTAATGATATTTGTTTTCTGCAGTTTCAGTTATCACGCTTATTTCTGCGTCACAATGCTACCCCTATAATATACGGAAACAACTTTTTTCGCCTTCCAATGCTTTCAGAAAATTTTTGTAAAATGTTACTATTGTACAGAATGGTCTACACATGTAAGTTATTTATTTCACCTCACTTTCAGTTAGTTAACTCTTCAAAGCAGAAATTTTCCAAAAAAATTTACAAATACGTTTTTCCTCCTGCAAACCAGACGGCTTTGTGGCCAGCTCAGGCGCAACGAATGTACTTGTAGCTACCATGACTAATTACAGCACTATGGAAAGACACACTGCAGCAGAGCTTTATGTTGAATGTTGACGCGAGTTACAGAATCTAAAAACTAAAAGCAGGAGCGCACTGTCGACACAGACTAGTACCTCAGTCAGAAATCTGTTCACTTTTACGGTTCTGCGTTACATTTTTACGATAAACGAATCGTCTGAATTGAAGCACTGTGAATAAATACTGCCACAGCGGTACTGTGCGAGGAGCATTGCCGAAGAAAGGTAGTGAATGTTTAATATTTGTTCTACGCGGGTCACTGGCGTGTGAGACAGCGCTCGACATATGTGAAAAGTGAATTTCCAGGTAGCCAGTTTGCCTTACTGGCTAACTGCAAATACGAGTAACTGTGACACGGTAAGTAAACGGGAGTTCTTCCTAGACCTGCAACTTAAATAGTTATTGTCTTTCGTCAAAACGTGACAATAAACATTGGCTGCTTGGCATCTTCATCTGTAGACCATTCGCACCGTAGCGTAATCAATGTCAGTTTGACATCGTCGGCTATGGTCGAGTCCAGATCAGTAGCCGCCACTGTGGCCGAGCGGTTCTAGGCACTTCAGTCCGAAACCGCACTGCTGCTACGGTCGCAGGTTCGAATCCTGCCTCGGGCATGGATGTGTGTGATGTCCTTACGTTAGTTAGGTTTAAGTAGTTCTAAGTCTATGGGACTGATGACCTCAGATGTTAAGTCCCATAATTCTTACAGCCATTTGAACCATTATGAACCAGATCAGTATGTTTGTCAACAAACAACGATATGCTCCTAAAATGCTCGCCAAATAATTACAGTAATATCACTGTGACTGCTGCACCTAAGGTGCCCCTGTATTTATTATAAACTGGAGCAAATAAAAAAAAGTAAATAATTGAGTTCTGTAAAGGAAATACACCACCTGTGTTGAAAATCTCAGCCGCAATTATTGGCTCCTTCTGCGAAGACTTACCATATCATCCACTCCCATCCACACAAATTTACAGTGTGTTCTTTGTCATCAAGCTCCAACGCACATACAATAAATTTATTAATATGATGATTCCTGCATATGTGCAGGAAATTCCCACTTACCATTGTAAGTGTATAGCCTGCCGATACAGTTAAACAGAATGGCGCTCTGCAGACTTATTGCAGTTTCATTTCAATTGTTAACTGCACTAATACGAAAGAGCTGATTTATATTGTTTTTCTGATGTTAAATTTTAAATGCGAGAATTTAAGTTAAACATTACTAAAAGTTAATAGGAACATTATAATAAAATATTTGCTTACAGTACTTGACGAAGGACATTATCTCAATTCATTTATTAGTAGCAGCGAAAATTT
The DNA here is from genome assembly GCF_023864345.2 of Schistocerca serialis cubense. Lineage (NCBI taxonomy): Eukaryota > Metazoa > Arthropoda > Insecta > Orthoptera > Acrididae > Schistocerca > Schistocerca serialis. Next base: position 284,024,896 of record NC_064638.1, on the reverse strand, counting down.
TATGTGCAGAGCTGTTTTCTGTAAATATATTTCAGCCATTATCGAATGTTTATGCACCGAATTTACCATTCATCTATTGGACGTTTCTATTTGATGTTTACAAAAGATCACGCCCCTCCTTTGTACGGCAATTCATGATTAACCGAACTGTATGACGTCAGAGCACGGTGACAGCTAAATGTCATAAATATAAAAAATAACATTTGTTTGAAATACAGAACCGGTATCAGTTTAGCCGAGAGCGCATTATCAACAGTAGACATTAAAATGTGCTTCTGTTTTATAATACGCTATTTGGAGGAATTAGGTTTGAAGGTTCTCATGAGTGTAGAGTTCGCAATTTTAATTTAAATTCAAACTGTTCAGAATTAAATATCACAGCTCATCGTAGCCACCGCCCCCCCCCCCCTCCGCCCCACACACACACACACACACACACACACACACACACACACACGACGTTGTATTTGATTCTCGTTCACACTATCGAGGTATAACCCAGCAATACCACTTAGTTTCTATGACGGCACTGAATATCTTCATTCTTTTTCGTGTTTGATTTGCTGACAGTAATTTAGTTGAAACGAATTTTTTGCACTCTTAGTAAGTAGAACAAATCCATCTAATTGAATTGCGTCAGTGTTAAGATCTTGAAATGACACATCCCAATACGATGACGTAAATCTTCCCGATTAGTTCTGCGGTTAAATCGTCGTACTTTTGTTCGTTGTTTATCGATACCTTTTTCCGGATGATAAGAACTCACTTGAGACGATCAACCTCCTGTTGGCGTAACATTTAGGTGTTACTGGAAAACAAAGAGAGTAGAAGAACTGTCTTCGCTATTCGCTTGAATGCACTCAGGTAGCGCAGGTTGTCTCTTCTTCTTATTATTATTCCTCTTCCTGTTGAGTTATGGTCTCTGTTGGACAACGGGTAGCACTTTCATAGATTGCATTTTCCTTTTCTCTTCCCAGAACCGGTTCATCATAACTCTTGCTCTTCCACGCTTCTCTTCAGACATCTTCAAGCAACGAACAAAATACATAACTAAATACCATAGATCATAACACTAAAATAGCCAATCCATCTTTTCACAAATCTGGTGTATATAAATTAACCTGCCACAGCTGCTCCTGGTACTACATAGTGCAAACAGGAAGAAACTTTGAAATTCGATACAAAGAACACACAGATGCACAGCTTTTAAAAAATTATCTAAATCTAGTGTTACAACGAACCTGGCACAACACAAATCTCCATATCCTACACATTGCAGGAAAACGCATAAAAATGGACCCCCTGGAACAATTAGCGATTTTCACCCAAACAATAAATCATTCCACACCATCTTAACTGAACAAACATATTTAAAAAATAACCCATTCTTCTAAAATTTCAAAGCATCATTAAACTTGAGAAACTAAATAACTAAAGAAAACGCCCTTCCCCCCCTCTCATTCTCTCGCTATCTCTCTCTGTCTCTGTATCATTCTCTCTCTCTCTCTCTCTCTCTCTCTCTCTCTGTCTCTCTCTTTCTCTCAAACATTGGCAAACCTACTCAACTCGCTCAGTCCTTCTCGTGCGCGATCACAAACACACATACAAAATAAGTTACTCCTCACATATACTATTATAAATAAATAAATGAAAAGTAATGTGATAATGTTTATTGTTTATTTCACAAGTTTTGGTCAATGTTAGTTGAACAAAAGGTAAATGAAATGTCAAACGAAATTTCAGAGCTAAGATTGTAGACGTAATACCTTCCAAACTCAGTCTTTAATAGATTTTATAAGCAGCGGATGTCTACTTTGACATATAACTACATGTTATTTTTCCAATACAGAAATAGTTACATACTTATGTAGCCGGTGTGTATTACGAGAGCAGAACAAAGAGACTCCCTGTCCTAACACAAAGACTTTGACATACATTCATTATGTTTTCCAAATTAGTGTGTTCACCAACAACCAATCAACGGAGACTAATAACCGTAAGTAACGCAACAAAATGGATCTCATAAGGTGAATAATTCTCGCCACACTCAGCACTTACTTGTTTCGTTTATACGTCTTGCTACAGCTACACGATTCCCATTGCTGCAGACACTCAATAAATATGTACCATCTGATGATGAATCACTATGCGGTTCGAAACCGGTAATGGGGTAATGAAATTTGAATAAAAAATCAAACGGCGACTGGTTGCAGTATTTTCAAGAAACCTTTATCTTCAGCATCCTCTTCTATTGTCTGCTCCGTTGGTGACCCTATATACTTTTCCTGCATCCTTCCACATCTACCTTTACTACTGGGCAATTTACACTTAAGCTGGCAGAAGGTTCATAGAACCAGCTTCGCTCCATTTTTATACCTTCCCACTCTCGAACAGCGTGCGTAAAAAATCAAACTTAAGTATTCCAGTGCGTGTTCTGATCTATTTTATTACAGTGATCATTACTCCCTATGCACGTGGGTGTCAATAGAAGGTTTGCACACTCAGAAGAGAGCGTTAGAAATTGAAATTTCTTGCAAAGAAGTCATCGCAAGGAAAGACGCCTTTGGTTTAATGACAGGTCCTCCAACTCGACTATCATATCCGTGACACCCCCTATCTCTTATTTCGCTATAATACTAAACGAGCTTTCTTTATTTGGACTTTTTCTATGTCCTCCGTCGAAACCATCTGGTAACGCACATCAGTACTCTAGCAAAGACAGACGAGCGTAGTGTAGGCTTTCTCTTTAGTAGACCTGTTGCATCTCCTAAGTGATCTGTCAATAAAATGCATTCTTCTGTTTGCCCTCCACTCATCATAATCTGCGTCATCGTTCCACTCTGAGTTGTTCATATAGTTAATGTTATTCATAGTGTAACCGGAATTTAACGGATTCCTTTTAGTACTCATGTGGATGTCTTCACACGTTTCATTATTTAGGACCAATTGTCACTTTGGCACGATATAGATATCTTGTGTACAACATATTGCAATTGGTTTTGATTTTCTGACAATTTTACTGGTCGGTAAACGACAGCATCATTTGGAGACAATCTAAGATAGCAGCTCAGAGTGTCTGGAAAATCATTTATGTAGATTAGAATCAGGAAAATTCCCTCCTCGGGGAACGTCAGATAGCAGTCTCGTTTTATTCGCTGACTTTCCGTCAGCTCTCGCGAGCCGTGACGTCTCCAACAGGGAACTGCGACTCGTGTAGCGCAACTGAGATGTTACACCATAGCCACGCAATTTGATTAGAAGCCGTTAGATAGCGACTTTTGGAAATCTAGAAATGGAATCAGTTTGATATATCCTGTCGATAGTACAAGGTGCATTCAAGTTCTAAGGCCTCCAATTTTTTTTCTAATTAACTACTCACCCGAATTCGATGAAACTGGCGTTACTTCTCGACGTAATCGCCCTGCAGACGTACACATTTTCCACAACGCTGACGCCATGATTCCATGGCAGCGGCGAAGGCTTCTTTAGGAGTCTGTTTTGACCACTGTAAAATCGCTGAGGCAATAGCAGCACGGCTGGTGAATGTGTGGCCACAGAGAGTGTCTTTCATTGTTGGAAAAAGCCGAAAGTCTCTAGGAGCCAGGTCAGGTGAGTAGGGAGCATGAGGAATCACTTCAAAGTTGTTATTGTGGGGTCACCGCCAGACACCACACTTGCTAGGTGGTAGTTTTAAATCGGCCGTGGTCCATTAGTACATGTCGGACCCGCGTGTCGCCACTGTGTGATCGCAGACCGAGCGCCAACACAAGGCAGGTCTCGAGATACGGAATAGCACTCGCCCCAGTTGTACGGACGACTTTGCTAGCGACTACATGGACGAAGCATTGCTCATTAGCCGAGCCAATAGTTAGAATAGCCTTCAGCTAAGTCAATGGCTACGACCTAGCAAGGCGCCATTAGTAACATTGCATGTATCTAAAGAGTCTCACTTGTATCGCCACAATCTCAGATGTACCAAAAGGATGGATTAAAGTTAAGTATTCCAGAAGCTACGTACTTTTCTTTATAACATTCATTCAGACTTCACGCCATCCTGCTTTAGCTTAGCGCGTGCCTTTCGGCTTCCTCTCATTGTGTCTAGGCTGTCTTGTCTAGACACAACAGTTATCACGAAGAAACTGTTGCGTAACGTTAGCTCGATGTGCGGGTGCGTTGTCTGGGTGAAACAGCACATGCGCAGCCCTTCCCGGACGTTTTTGTTGCAGTGCAGGAAGGAATTTGTTCTTCGAAACATTTTTGTAGGATGCACTTGTTACTGTAGTGCCCTTTGGAACGCAATGGGTAAGGATTACGCCCTCGTTGTCCCAGAACATGGGCACCATCATTTTTTCAGTACTGGCGGTTACCCGAAATTTTTTGGTGGCGGTGAATCTGTGTGCTTCCATTGAGCTGACTAGCGCTTTGTTTCTGGATTGAAAAATGGCATCCACGTCTCATCCATTGTCACAACCGACTAAAAGAAAGTCCCATTCATGCTGTTGTTGCGTGTCAACATTGCGTGGCAACATGCCACACGGGCAGCCATGTGGTCGTCCGTCAGCATTCGTGGCACCCACGTGGATGACACTTTTCGCATTTTCAAGTCATGCAGGATTGTATGCACAGAACCTACAGAAATGCCAACTCTGGAGGCGATCTGTTCAACAGTCATTCGGCGATCCCCCAAAACAATTCTCTCCACTTTCTCGATCATGTCGTCAGACCGGCTCGTGCGAGCCTGAGGTTGTTTTGGTTTGTTGTCACATGATGTTCTGCCTTTATTAAACTGTCGCACCCACGAATGCACTTTCGACACATCCGTGACTCCATCACCACATGTCTCCTTCAACTGTCGATGAATTTCAATTGGTTTCACACCACGCAAATTCAGAAAACGAATGATTGCACGCTGTTCAAGTAAGGAAAACGTCGCCATTTTAAGTATTTAAAACAGTTCTCATTCTCGCCGCTGGCGGTAAAATTCCATCTGCCGTACGGGGCTGCCATCTCTGGGACATATTGACAATGAACGCGGCCTCATTTTAAAACAATGCGCATGTTTCTATCTCTTTCCAGTCCGGAGAAAAAAAATCGGAGGCCTTAGAACTTGAATGCACCTGGTACTTATTATTTTGGGAGAATAAACAGCCAATTATCTTTCACAAGAAAGATATTTTCGGAATCCGTGCTGTGTGTCAAAGGTCGTTTTTTTCGAGGTAATTAACAATGTTCGATCATAGTATATGGTAACGCAGCTCGTGGCCTCACGGTAGTGTTCTTACTTCCTGCGGACGGGGTCCCGGATTCGAGTCCCAGCGGGGTCAGGGATTTCACCTTCCTCAAGATGACTGGGTGTTTCTGTGCCACCTTCATCATCATCATTCATCCCCATTACGGTGAGAGGAAGGCAACGGCAAACCACCTCCACTAGGACCTGGCCTACTACGACAGTGCGGGTCTCCCGCATCGTTCCCCTACGCTCTGTCAAGAAGCATGGGACTTCATTTCCATTTGCGTATTATATGAGCCAAAATCTTACGGCAAATTAAAGTCAGTAGCACTGGTCTGTAATTCATCAGAGTATGCCTACTGTGTTTCGTGATTATTCGTGTGATCTGTCTTTAGCCAGTGAGCTTCTGTTTAGGGAGCGGTAATATATGATTGTCAGGTACAGCGTTATTATTTTGGCATTATCTTAAGAAATGTAATTGGCATTTAGTTTCGACCGGAGGACTTACCTTTATTAAGTGATTTAAGCTGATTTGCTGCACCGAGGATATCTACTACTCAGTTATGTTAGCAGCAGTTCTCGATTCCGATTCTGGAATATTTACATAGTCTTCTTCGGTGAAGTATTTAGTATCTCCGCTTAAGTGGCGGTGTCATTGGTAACGCTACCAACATTATCGTGCAGTGAAAGTATTGATTGTGTCTTCGCACTGCTATACTTTGCATACGACCAGGAACTCTTTGAATTCCCTACCAGATGTCGAGACAGAGTTTCGTTGTGGAAACTATCAAAAGCACATAGTACTGAAATTTGTGCTTCTGTAAAACTTCTCTATTCTCTGTCATCGATCTCGGGCCTACTGGTCGGTTTGTACTTGCTCCTCCACTTTTCTTTTCTTTCCAGCTTGATCGCCAATTCATAACAGTCCTTCCACTGTTTGCGTAACAACTTGATTCTTGTATTTCCTTTTGTCCTCCCTGTTGTTTGCCATACTCCTTCTGGCATTCTATTCGGATTCGTGGTGACTACATATCCGGCAAAACCGTACCCTTTTCAGTTTTTTTTTCTCCTAATACAAGACAGGGTTGTAGCCTCTCCCCGATGTTGTTCAATCTGTATATTGAGCAAGCAGTAAAGGAAACAAAAGAAAAATTCGGAGTAGGTATTAAAATTCATGGAGAAGAAATAAAAACTTTGAGGTTCGCCGATGACATTGTAATTCTGTCAGAGACAGCAAAGGACTTGGAAGAGCAGTTGAATGGAGTGGACAGTGTCTTGAAAGGAGGATATAAGATGAACATCAACAAAAGCAAAACAAGGATAATGGAATGTAGTCTAATTAAGTCGGGTGATGCTGAGGGAATTAGATTAGGAAATGAGGCACTTAAAGTAGTAAAGGAGTTTTGCTATTTGGGGAGCAAAATAACTGATGATGGTCGAAGTAGAGAGGATATAAAATGTAGGCTGGCAATGGCAAGGAAAGCGTTTCTGAAGAAGAGAAATTTGTTAACATCCAGTATAGATTTAAGTGTCAGGAAGTCATTTCTGAAAGTATTCGTATGGAGTGTAGCCATGTATGGAAGTGAAACATGGACGATAAACAGTTTGGACAAGAAGAGAATAGAAGCTTTCGAAATGTGGTGCTACAGAAGAATGCTGAAGATTAGATGGGTAGATCACATAACTAATGAGGAAGTATTGAATAGGATTGGGGAGAAGAGAAGTTTGTGGCACAACTTGACCAGAAGAAGGGATCGGTTGGTAGGACATGTTCTGAGGCATCAAGGGATCACCAATTTAGTATTGGAGGGCAGCGTGGAGGGTAAAAATCGTAGAGGGAGACCAAGAGATGAATACACTAAGCAGATTCAGAAGGATGTAGGTTGCAGTAGGTACTGGGAGATGAAAAAGCTTGCACAGAATAGAGTAGCATGGAGAGCTGCATCAAACCAGTCTCAGGACTGAGGACCACAACAACAACAACAACAACCACAATACAATCTGGTTTTTTACTATTTCTGGGAATCCCTATCACAAAGAATGTTAAATTTCTACTGTATTTGTGTAGCTTGTGATTAATTTCTGTCATTATTTTAATGTCTTTGAAGTACTGTTGTTGTAGCTGTTTCTGAATAAGAACACACGAGCGAATCTCTCCCTTTCAGAGCTTTACTCATAAGTACCTCCGCGCTTCTGGTAAAGGACTGCACAGAAACAACAAGACATAGAGACAATAGGCACATAACAGAAAACAGAGCATCTTTTCCAGTTTTTAATTCACATTACTGGTGATCAATATGAGCACAGTTTGTAATACGACAAAAATCAATACGTGCATGAATTGATCAACCCAGCTACGACGGCAAAATTTTTTTCAAAAAATGTTGAACGTTTTCCACAGGATGTATGCAAATGAAGTTGCAGACAAGAATTTAATGGAATTTTGTATTTATTTTGTACTATTTTTTTTTTAAAAAAAAAGTGTCCTTCTAAAAGGACCGTCGGATCATTGGCAAATATTTCAGAATTCTATAAAACATTTCTTTAGTCTTTTGTATGTCAGATAGCAAAACAAGCAACATTAAGGCCAGCAGAATACTTCTGGCACTCAGTAGAAACATTTTTATGACAAGGTGGAATCTTGTTTGTTGTTCTCGGACTGAATAATTTTCCAAGCTAGATGGTCTGCTCAATTTGCTATTGTAACCTCTGGATGAACTGCTTTCCAATAGACAATACTGTGACGGAATGACAGCTGGTCTGATCGTCCACCATTTTACCGATGTAACTGTCAGAGATTTAATACAGCAACATCGATAAGTAACACGTTTTACGAAGAACTGAAACACAGTATTGATCTATACTTCAGTCACAACCGTCCACTCAACACATACACTTGTTATATACGAGGACTGTGGGTGATAGAAATTTTCTTCTTATCATTTCTCATGTATCTTATACAACTGAAGGTGCATTTGAGGCAACAAATACTTTGTTGTTGTCATTCCACTTTTTTATCACAATGGATGCATCTTCTGTCACTCTAGATTGATAGAGTCCCAGGATCTTATTTTTCATTTCATTTATTAGCGCGAAGGGACACTCTGATGATCTGTTTTCCCTTATAGCTCCCGTCCAATGTAATTTACGGTTCTTCAGTTTTTCTGGAGGAGGTATAGTTGCGAAGAAGTTGTCAAAATCGAAAAGGAAAGGGAAAGTACCAATCCTTTCCCTGAGTATATCTGCACACTCCAAAACCATGGGTGGTCTTAGCTCGAGCGACTCTAATTACCTAAAACTTTTGTTTTTGATCCTTGATAAGGTTCCATCTATAAAACATATCCGCTTGAAGTGGCACCTACCTACAATTTGTACCCTTAGCTAATTGGCTTGCCTCTTATAAACTGTTTGTACCCATGGCATAATTGCCTCTTCAACATTGTGGTTTTCATGGCGAGAAGCAATATCTTGACATAGATAATTTAGAGCTTCGAAAAGAGGGCGAACTTTTGCGAAACTCTCATTTGTGTCAAGTGCATCATTATCACGACATTGAAGATTGGTAAAGATATTTTCGACACTATCTCTGGAAAGTGCAACAGCTTCATTGGAAGCTTCTTTATTTTCTTTCTTTCAGTCTTTGTCTCCGAACTGGAACACAACCACTTAGAACCAGGACAAATATGAAATATTTCATTTCTTCGATGCTTATGTCACCAAATTTGTTCTTCCTTGCAGCATATCTGTTACTTTTCTCCTATAGACAATGCAGTACATCACTGTCAAAAATGTATGAAAATGGTTCTAGAGGAGACTGATACTGTTATGCAGATAACAATTCAGGTCACACAACAGTCAAAACATTGAGTTTGCTACGTTTTCAAACATATCATTTTTTATATATTGTAATTGGTGTACTTTGTACTAAATTATTGTCTTCATGACTACTGCTTGCGCCACTGATATTTTTACTGTTATCTCCTTGAAATGATTTTCCGTTATCTGTTCTTCTTTGTTTTCTTCGTCTCTATCTGTGTCCATCGTTGTAGAAATGCAGCGGTAAGTTGTTGATTGACGTGGTATCTTCTTCAGCAGAATCCACAGAGGACAAGTCAAGATTTCTTGCATTCACTGGTGGCGTTATAGCTGGTCCTGAAGTTTTATCAGATGGTCTTTCCTCGTCCTCCCCATCAAGAATACGGAGAGCTTCATCAAGTGTTAAACCCCGGAAACAAATTTATGAAATTATAGTTCCCTGTACAGCTGAAACAATGCTGATACGTGTGTATGAGAATGCCTACCGTCGTTTAAAAACCACACCAGAAAAAAATTTGTTTTATGTAGCAAAACTTTTATAACTGCAAAATTTCGTTTTATTTTAAAACATACATAAGTGCCTTTGGAAATTCAGCAGGTTACTTCAAGCTAAATAAGTAAAATATTAGCTCTCGAATAGTAAGATGTTGCAAAAAGCCATTTCGAAAATGTCAAACAACAGATCATTTATTCACATCGAAAATCTAAGAAAGTGAGACTCAAGGAAACCACACGTTGATAATGTCTTGCTGAGGTTACCGTGTGTGCCAACTGCTTGCAGAAGTAGTAGCTGTATTTGTTTCAAAAAAATAAAATTTGCCGACGTTACCACTGTCCTCGTGGAAGAACAGTAGGCAGTCCTGCGCTAAAATCTGCGACAGCATATGCCTGGGAAGACACAACAGCATCCTACTTTCGAAATCTGTCTTTTTTTTTCTTTTTTTTTTTAGGCACGAACTAACGAACTAATTAAAAACGACAATCCGGAGCGGATGATCTCTGTAGATGATTCGACACGCCTTTTCCCTATTGCGTACTGTGTGCGTGTAATAAATCGAAAGGGTGGAAATGATCTATCCATTGATTTGTTTAATGTTTCTTTATATCATGCAGTTTTCGCCCAGTCATATTCTAAAAGTGTCGAGGTCTTTATGAAGAAGCGACTGGTCTTTCATGATGTAAGTATATGGTGTAAACGGATGTAAGTGCGGTTAATGCTATTTGTGACTAACGACGGTGAAGTGAACAACGTTAACTTAGTATTTACTTCATTTGTAAACTAACAATGACAGCTATGAGGAGTAGTGTGCTTTTAGGTTGGTTAGTACCTCCAATTACACTCGGAAAAAGCAATCCATCAATGCTAGTTTCCCCATGGGCAACCTGGGCGGTAAATGGTGGACACTTGGAAACAAAATGGTTAATCTATACAGCCAGGCGTAGTCCACTTAGTGGCGCAGTAAGAGGCATGTAGATAACATCAGCTCGTAACGTTGTGACTTGTTTGTGGGGAGACTGATCGACACAGACGAAAATCACACAGTTGTGAGTACATATCAAGGAACACGTATAAAGATATCTGCCCTTACATCTGTTACGCTCTCTTATACACTACTGGCCATTAAAATTGCTACACCAAGAAGAAATGCAGATGATAAACGGGTATTCATACTAGAACTAACATGTGATTACATTTTCACGCAACTTTTGTGCATAGATCCTGAGAAATCAGTACCCAGAACAACCATCTCTGGCCGTAATAACGGCCTTGATACGCCTGGACATGGAGTCAAACAGAGCTTGGATGGCGTGTACAGTTACACCTGCCCATGCAGCTTCAACACGATACCACAGTTCATCAACAGTAGTGACTGGCGTATTGTGACGAGTCAGTTGCTCGGCCACCATTGACCAGACGTTTGCAATTGGTGAGAGATCTGGAGAATGTGCTGGCCAGGTCAGCTGTCGAACACTTTCTGTATCCAGAAAGGCCCGTGCAGGACCTGCAACATGCGGCCATACATTATCCTGCTGAAATGTAGGGTTTCACTGGGATCGAATGAATGGTAGAGCCACAGGTCGTAACACATCTGAAATGCAACGTCCACTGTTCAAAGTGCCGTCATTGCGAACAAGAGGTGACCGAGACGTGTAACCAATGGCACCCCATACCATCACGCCGGGTTATACGCCAGTATGGCGATGACGAATACACGCTTCCAATGTGCGTTCACCGTGATGTCGCCAAACACGGATGCGACCATCATGATGCTGTGAACAGAACCTGGATTCATCCGAAAAAATGAAGTTTTGCCATTCGTGCACCCAGGTTCGTCGTTGAGTACACCATCGCAGGCGCTCCTGTCTGTGATGCAGCTTCAAGGGTAACCGCAGCCATTGCCTCCGAACTAATAGTCCATGCTGCTGCAAACGTCGTCGAACTGTTCGTGCAGATGCTTGTTGTCTTGCAAACGTCCTCATCTGTTGACTCAGGGATCAAGACGTGGCTGCACGATCCGTTACAGGCATGCGTGTAAGATGCCTGTCATCTCGACTGCTAGTGATACGAGGCCATTGGGATCCAGCAGGGCGTTCCGTATTACACTCCTGAACCCACCGATTCCATATTCTGCTAACAGGCATTGGATCTCGACCAACGCGAGCAGCAATGTCGCGATACGATAAACCGCAATTGCGATAGGCTACAATCCGACCTTTATCAAAGTCGGAAACGTGATGGTACGCATTTCTCCTCCTTACACGAGGCATCACAACACCGTTTCATCAGGCAACGCCGGTCAACTGGTGTTTGTGTATGAGACATCGGTTGGAAACTTTCTTCATATCATCACGATGTAGGTGTCGCCACCGGCGCCAGCCTTGTGTGAATGCTCTGAAAAGCTAATCATTTGCACTTCACAGCATCTTCTTCCTGTCGGTTAAATTTCGCGTCTGTAGCACGTCCCTTCGTGGTGTAGCAATTTTCATGGCCAGTAGTGTATACTGGAAGTGTTACACCATGGAACACTATTCGATATTCATCAAACTTTGCATAGATGTTTTTCTCATAACATATATTAAATATTCAAATTTCACATTCATTCAGAACTGGTATTCATCATGAGCTGCGTTATAATGTGTGGCCCAGTGACACGAATACATTTTTCTGTTCGTTGTGGCATGGAATTATACTCGAAATTTCATCCGGAGGGAAGTCTTACCAAGCCTGAAACACATACTAGGGGTAATCGGGCAAAGGGATGCTCACTGTTTTTGGGACTGCCCCTGGGTGATGCTGACAGAATACACTGGTAAGAGACAAACTGACACGGAAGCGTATCAGAAAAATCTCCTGGTTGGTTATCGGAGACTTCAAAGTCGTAGCGTCGATGGTACTTGTCCAAGGGATATTTTTCTCCGCGACATCTTCTAGCCTTTTCTGTACAGGCCACAGTCACTCATGCTGCTTGGGCTACGAAAGTTTGTGAGTCCACTGCTCTCCTTACGTGGTAGCCGTTTTTCCTAAGATGATGAAACCGCTGAGCGGCAAGCACTGATTGCCACTATATTGACGAGTAGGTGAGTTTCAAGGTGTACCATTACCTCATCAACCAAAATGGAGAGTTACAGAACAAGCATTTCAACGAAGCGAACCGTCGGTCTCAAAAAAATATGTCGCAAGGAAGGATGAGTATAAAGAAATGACGAAGTTTCCTGATCACAGCTTGTTCTTCGCAAAGTGATAATTAAAACCTTAAGACTAGCCCTCGTAAAAATGCTGCATGATAATTACTTCGTATTGCTCTGTGTCTCAAGAGATAATACCGCAAGTTGATATGTCCCGACCAGTTTCTTCTACGACGACCAAAGCATCCCTAGAAACCAAGGAAGTGGAAGGAAGGCGTGTGTCGACCACGCTTGCTTACCGTTATCTTTGAATGTCATTAGAAGAATCTTCTCTGGATACTATGAGGTCCTTCTCATATCTCTCTGGTTAATAATACCCTTCTCGGTGTCCTAATAAAAACTCAAGTGTGAGTGCTGTGTGCTGCAGTCTCGTAACACTCACACGGCATTCCGTACAATAATTAACACTCTGTGGAAGGCTACCATTCCGATCCATAGTCCAGGGGACCATTGAAAGTAGATGTAAAATTAACTTACAAATTTCGGAATACCAGCAATCGTGCTGAGATAGTATCATCCAGAAACTCGATTATTCGTGCAATGTGAAATAGCTTCCTACGAAGATAGTAAAAGACTTCATGAATTTTAGCAGGTTGATGAATGAGAAGGAGCGATCTGCTTTATAAATAAAAAAATTTCTGTAGCCGAGATAGCACAGCAAACTGTCATATTAGTGGATAAAAGGTAGTACATTGTATAAAGTTTTGTCAAAAATATATCGTTTACAACCAAAACGCACCTTTTGGGTTTGGCCATATCTGTATACGTATATGTTGCGCTCAGTGATTATTGTTAAGTCTTAAAAAATACAATATACAGTGAGATGAACATTAGCACATGTTTACCTTAGCTTGCCATGTTCCGTTCGTTGATTACGCACTTTAGACGGCATATGTGGTGCAACTCAGGAAGTTACAGCTCACAACACAATTTGTAACAAAAATATTTGAAGACCAGAATACAACAGCAAAGTCTGTCGGAACCGGTTGTCAAAACAGAAAAGGATTTATGTGATCTTGGCTCTATAGAGTTTTTTTACAAAATCTCAAACGTGCAAATAAATTCTAGACTGTCTGTAGTGAGTTCTAAGTGGGCAGGATGCAAAACGTTAGGCACAAGGATAATACTGTCGCTGTTTGCAAAGTACTAGCCCGTAACCGACCTGTCGTAAACATTGGATACCTGTAAGATTGGTGCTATGTCTGTCAGTTGCTGGAAAAAATGCGCTATTGTCCGCTCTGCATAATGCCGTCCTTCACAGCTTTCTCTTCTGGACTTAACAGATACAAACGAAGAATTTAAAAGTAGCTAAAGAATATAGTGAAAATGAGAAGAGAAATGTTGTAGCAATCCATGTACAATTTGTGAACTCTCATAATGAATTATTGTTGAAATTTACGCTGTTACCAAGTGATTTGGAGGTAATCGCACTGAGTTGCGGGCTGCCAAATCGTTGTGGATAGGTTAGCGAAATCAGAGATCGTGCTGGCTTACTTAGGAAAGGAGAGTCTCCTACTGAGATCCTGTGACACGAATTCAGTTAACATTATCAGAATACAGAAACGCAGGAAATGCAACTCTGATTGCGGTGCACCCGCTTACGTTCGCAATTCGTCACAGTCATTCAGCCTTTAAATAATTGTGCAAAAGCAGCAGACCCCTCCTCGCAGGATAGTAGCGAAGTCCACAGCTGCGACATGCTCCAGCTATTACGCGTGCTCTACCCATCTGCGGGTGAAGGCATATAGCGGCGCTGAGCTGATGAGTAACAGGGAAAACTCTTTTCCCTAACTCTTAGGTTCGTTCTCACAGTGTGTGTCTGGCAGCGCGGGGGCATACATAATACGCCTGGACCGTTGTCACGTTAATATTCCATTCCTTTCCGAATTTATGAAGATTTAATGCTGCGTCCAAAATGTGGTATTAGTGCGGGCATTCCTTAACAGCTGAAGAAATACGGCGTTTTGCAGGATGGCGACTTTGTGATACTGAGTTATAAATGAAATTTTTTGATGACATAGAGTAGCTTCGTCTATCAAAGCGGGTGTCGTCATTGAGAAACTACGCAATGATTTTCTCTGCGGGTTCTGTCCTTCTAAATGAGTTTCAGAAAAAGACCTCATGGCGCTAACCTTTGCATGGTATTCCTTTATTACCTCTGCCTGCCCTGCCATATTGGGCATTGGAAACTGCTCAATAATTGAACGCATCGAAGTGTCCATATACTCTATGGTTCTCTTCACGAGGATACAATGTAAAATACCTGAATTGTGCTATGGTATCTTCAACTAACTTATAAGGGGTTTTCAAAACGTATTCGTTTGAGGGCTTATCTGCAGCGTATATGCAACCAAGCGCGTCCTTGATGCGGGTGTGTAAACGGCTACTGTGCCCTACAAAACGAAAATTTTTGGTCGCCCATTATTTTAAATATGTAACAGAAAATCTTTTAGATACAGACTGGCAAGATACGTAGGTTTGCCACAAGTTGGTCAATGTGATGGCTGATAAAAAACGCAAAGTTTTTTTTATTTCTAATCAGTTTCGATACAAGGCAGTTTAGTCAGTTCTATACCAACAGCAATCATACCATATTATTAGCGTTTCCATATATGATTTTTGTGGGGCTCACTGACCAGTAGTGTATAGTGGATTATTGTCATGAAAATGTGTACAAATTCGTTTACATGTGACTAAGAATTACTTACAAGGTAGGTGTTTCGCTTGCATGAGTTATATTTAGGTGAAAATATCAATTGGGCTTGTTGTATGTCGCTGATTGCGTGATTGTATTCCTCTGTTAATGGAATGCCTAGTTTCCGAATTATAAAGGTATATGATTCATGAACTACACTGAGGTTACAGAGTCACGTGATGGCGATATACAGATATACATATGGCGATAGTATCACGTTTTTTTTTTTTTGGTCATCAGTCTACCACGAATTCCTTTCCTGTGCTAACCTCTTCATCTGAGTGTAGCACTTGCAACCTACGTCCTCAATTATTTGCTTGACGTATTCCAATCTCTGTCTTCCTCTACAGTTTTTGCCCTCTACAGCTCCCTCTTGTACCATGGGAGTCATTCCCTCATGTCTTAGCAGATGTCCTATCATCCTGTCCCTTCTCCTTATCAGTGTTTTCCACATATTCCTGTCCTCTCCGATTCTGCGCAGAACCTCCTCATTCCTTACCTTATCAGTCCACCTAATTTTCAACATTCGTCTACAGCACCACAGTCCATGTTTCACTACCATACAATGCTGTACTCCAGACGTACATCCTCAGAAATTTCTTTCTCAAATTAAGGCCGGTATTTGATATTAGTAGACTTCTCTTGGTCAGAAATGCCTTTTTTGCCATAGCGAGTCTGCTTTTGATGTCCTCCTTGCTCCGTCCGTCATTGGTTATTTTACTGCCTAGGTAGCAGAATTCCTTAACTTCATTGACTTCGTGACCATCAATCCTGATGTTAAGTTTCTCGCTGTTCTCATTTCTACTACTTCTCATTACCTTCGCCTTTCTCCGATTTACTCTCAAACCATACTGTGTACTCATTAGACTGTTCATTCCGTTCAGCAGATCATTTAATTCTTCTTCACTTTTACTCAGGATATCAATGTCATCAGCGAATCGTATCATTGATATCCTTTACCTTGTATTTTATTTCCACTCCTGAACCTTTCTTTTATTTCCATCATTGCTTCCTCGATGTACAGATTGAAGAGTAGGGGCGAAAGGCTACAGCCTTGTCTTACACCCTTCTTAATACGAGCACTTCGTTGTTGATCGTCCACTCTTATTATTCCCTCTTGGTTGTTGTACATATTGTATATCACCCGTCTCTCCCTATAGCTTACCCTACTTTTTTCCGAATCTCGAACAGCTTGCACCATTTTATATTGTCGAACGCTTTTTCCAGGTCGACAAATCCTATGAAAGTGTCTTGATTTTTCTTTAGCCTTGCTTCCATTATTAGCCGTGACGTCAGAATTGCCTCTCTCGTCCCTTTACTTTTCCTAAAGCCAAACTGATCGTCACCTAGCGTATTCTCAATTTTCTTTTCCAATCTTGCATGTACACAAGGAATAAAGGGCACTGCGCTGATGGAGCTGTCATTTGTACTCAAGTGATTCATATGCAAAGGTTTCCAACGTGATTATGGTCGCACGACGGACATTAACAGACTTTGAGCGCGGAATGGTAGTTGGAGTTAGACGCATGGAATATTCCATTCCGGAAATCGTTATACAATTCATAATTCCGAGATCCATAGATGCAAGAATTCGCCGAAAATACCACATTTCAGTGTTTACCTATCGCTACGGAGAACGCAGTGGCCGACGGTCTTCACTTAACGACCGAGAGCAGCGGCATTCGTGTAAAGTAGTCAGTGCAAACAGCCAAACAACACTGCTTGAAATAGTCGAGGAACTCAATGTGGGATGTACAGCTAACTTATCCTTTAGGACCGTGCGGCGAAATATGGCAATTAATGGGCTGTGGCAGCAGACGACCGATGCGAGTGCCTTTTCTAACAGCGAAGTCATGCCATCGCCTGGAGAGCCTCTGCTGGTCTCATGACCATATCCGTTGCACCCTGACGACTGGAAAACCGTGATCTTGCCAGGTGAGTCACTTTTTCAGTTAGTAAGAGCTGATAGTAGGATTCAAGTGTGGCGCAGAGCCTACGAAGCCATGACCTAAGTTGTCAACAAAGCGCTATGCACGCTGGTGGTGGCTCCATAATGGAATGGACATTGTCTACACGGAGTGGACGAGGTTCACTGCTGCAAAGGACTCGATCATTGACTTGGAGACCAGTCATGGACTTCACGTTTCCAAACAACGATGGAATTTTTGTGGTAGGCGCTGGGCCACAATTGTTCGCGACTGGTTTGAAGAACAATCTGGACAATTCAAGCGACTGATTTGTCCACCCAGATGATCACCTGACATGAATTCCATCGAACATCTATGGGACATAATCGAGAGGTCAGTTTGTAGACATAATCGAGCGGTCAGTTCGTGCACAAAATTCTGGACTTGCTGTATCATCGCAAATATGGGCGGCTATAGGGCCAGCATGGCTGAGTATTTCTGAGGGGGAAATGCGACTCGTGGAGGCGATGTCAGGTCGAGTCGCTGCACTACCCCGTGCAAAAGGAGGTCCAGCACGATATTAGGCGGTATCGCTTGACTTTTGTCACCTCAGTGTACATTTCCTTGCTGCGTGGATCCATTTCACTGCTTTGTGTACTGTGCGGTATTATGAGATGAGGCCTTTGCGGGTCGTTCGTTTAGGCAGTTCCTTCTGCTATTGTCATGCTGAAGGAAGTAACTGTAGTGAACTGGTGCATATCTACACGCCCTACAGCACTCTGGGTTCATGCTGTTAAATATTCAAGCGTGTTTCAAGTATAATAGCGATGTATTTACGATCGTACTGTTGCTAGAGTTTTCTCCTATTTAAAAAGTTTCACGTTAATATTACAAACTTTTGTTTTACACGCAGTTCATGTCGTGGACATTCTACGAAACTATGTAGCACAGACAACAGTGTTTCATAATGTGACAGAAGAAGGAATTAAAGACCTTTCTTTTGCGAATGCAATGCTCGAACTCACTAACAATAAGTTCGTTGCAGAAATATCTCAGACAGTACATAATAGTTACGTACTGACGATGACAATACCTCTGAGAATGAATGTGTTGAAAAACTGCAAGTGACAATGAAGAAGTTTATTCTACAAGCGAGTATGTACCATCATCACAAGACAAAGGAACACAAAACGAATTGTCAGAAACCACTATAGAGAGGTATGAAATGTATGCATTTTCAAAAAAATTGAAACAGAGCCCTAAACAAAAACATGTATCGGCTTAATAGCACAAAAAATGTACTTAATAAAGAGGCGAAATTTTGTAAAATACATCGTATCAGTATTCTTTGAAAAGTAAATATATAATAACTGACAATTTAAAGAATACAGTAGTGGTCTGATCGTCCATGACTACGATTTACGAAATTGGGCTATTGTTTGTGCCAAAAAACACAATAATAAATGCACTGCGTCAAAAACGTCTGCAGAGAGGTTCAAAATAGAGAACAGTATTCGCCCCCCCCCCCAAAAAAAAGAAAACTAGAGTTGTTCTACGAAAAACATGAAAGACGAAAGAGACATAATGAAGTCTGCTGCCGTATTTGTATGTGGAAAGTATAGACCAATCAGGATATGAATCTGAAATGGGAAATGAACGAACTTTATCGAATGCAGGAGAAAGGCACACGTAAGCTGTAGTGAAATCTACTTCAAATGTATCACATTTTTACACTCTCCCATTTCATATATCATCTGCTGGAAAATGCTGAGAACGTAATTTTCTATGTTTGGTTGGTTACCAATCTTTCCTTCTCACGGTATTGAGCCAGAAATAAAACCGCTATTGTAAAAATAAACAGCGCAACAAAGATTCACCTATGTAAAAGAACGACTACAGTTACTTATGAAATGTGATTCCTCTACATTTTAGATTATAATTAGAGTGCTTAGTACACCCGTAAAGGACGCAAACGTCTCTTTTTTTAAAAAAATATCAAAACACCTCCGCCAGAAGTTAATGTTTGGGCAGCTAACATGGTGGACGTCGGCTTCAAACTTTTGACGACATGAAATCTCCTGTTATTATAGTTCCATGGCTGCTGTAACGTCCTTCACTTCTAGAGCCCTGATTTCTTTCAGTCAATAAGAGCAGCGCGCGGCGATGTAAGCCATGTAGCCCACATTATTCGCATTCGCACTTTGTTCTGGACGTGGAGGTGAGGAAACTCGAGCAGTTCGGAGGTGGTGGTTGCAGTTTTGGGGAATTTTGGTGAGATATTTTCAGTTATTTACAGTGGCTGTTACTAGGCAAAGTTTATACATTCAGGAGTGTGACATAAGTATTCGACCATTATTATGCTATCATTTGGTGAGCTGAATTGCTGATGAACTGCGAACGTGAGTTAGTATTTAGGCGCGAGAAACTGAGGGGCCACAGAGGTAGTTTCTTCCTTTTTTTTCTTTTTTCATTTGGTGGCTGATTACACGATCCTCCCACAGTTACTCAGTCCGATGTATTATACACCACGTTTTGTCATTCTCTCCTGCATTTTCGACTATTCAATGTCTTCCGTCTTCCAGACGTATAAGGAGAACGTGTATTTCTATTACTACAAGAAATTCATGTCATGTTCACGTTTATTGTGATACACTCGTGTTTATTTTCTTCTTTGGCCAATTTTAAGTTAATACAGCATATCAATTTAGTATTATGGCCATTCATTTCTGTTCCACAATGTCATTTATTTAATTTTCACATGCAATTTCGATGTACATTTTGTGTAGCGCCATGCTGAACTCACCTATTACCAACATCATCCTTTATCTATTCATTGATTATGCATGGTACGAAGAATGAGATAGCTCAGTGGTATACAGCTCGGCCAAGTTATTAGTAATAATTATACCGTTCTATTGCACGACTAATGTTCAGTTTCTGGAATGCAGATTGTTGTGGCAGATTTTTGCAGTGTCTACATTGAAGTAACTACAAAATAGCTTGCAAAAGGCAAGGCAGCGACGCCTCCAGCTTTTAGCAACAGTACATACGGATTTTGTACTTGACCTGCATTATTACCAATTTCCTTCTCTGAGACGGTTTCAGTGACAGATCATTTTCGGATTAAAGTAATGTGATTACACTCAACGAGAATTATGGCACTGCATTGTGATTGGCTGAAAGCTGACGACGTGCATACTGTACATGAGTAATTTTCATAGGATTTTCATAATGATTTCTTACTGTGTGATGTTCAGTCATGGAAGCTATGCCTTCCAGTCTCAAGTTGCGCAGTTTGTTGTAAGTGTATTCTACTGTGATTGCTTCTCTTCTTACTATTTAGGATCAGATGCCGTTATAAAATTTATTGTAGGGTCGAGAACATTCATATAACAAGGAAGGTGTTAATGCATCAACTCATGTTAAAAAAAAATGGTTCAAATAGCTCTGAGCACTGTGGGACTTAACATCTTAGGTCATCAGTCCTCTACAACTTAGAACTACTTAAACCTAACTAACCTAGGGACATCACACACATTCATGCCCGAGGCAGGAATCGAACCTGCGACCGTAGCAGTCCCGCGGTTCCGGACTGCAGCGCCTAGAACCGCACGGCCACCACGGCCGGCAACTCATGTTAGATCGGTTCCAAAAACAGTTGAAAATTTACAAACTGTAAATGTATTTCCCTGTTATTTTACTAAATTGAAAGAGTAGTTCTGTGAGGAAATCACCTGTAGCACTGAAACGTCTCTCACATTAAATATTGGCGAGATTGCGTCGATTTCAACAGTGCCAAACATACGAAAAGTTTTGCATACCTTAATTTAGTACCATTCCTTGAAATTATGTATTGGGGTAACCGCTCTTCAAGAAATACCATTTCTATTGCACAAAAGCTCAAAACAACACGCTATTTCGACGTATATTCATCACGTAGACAACTAAATAAAGGCTTTGTAATTTGAACAACAACGTCGCTGCACAGACGTATTACCATGAAATGTCCATGTTACGTTGTATGAAATTATTGAAAATTTAATTGTTTTATTTAACGATATTTCTGTTGTGATGGATACGATAAACTACTCTAAATGACCTACAAACAGACAAACTGTTTAATTAAATGACTTGTCAGACGTCATTCCACTATAGATTACAGATGAGGCGTGCAGTACACGATTAACCAACTGCGAAATTAAACTCAGCTATCTATCACTTTAAATCATGTCAGCAGCATTAATACAGAAAGACCAGGCAGTCAGTGGTGACCAAACGCGGTTGCGCATCTATCAAACGCTGGACACCCAACCGGAAAGACCAGTGTAGAAATTCCCGTGTCGCCAAGCAGACTGCGAATTTGTTTCCCTGAAGAGTTTACGACGAGTTCTAGAATAATTAGTATGATTGCGGCCGAAGTCTTCTTAATTTCATGAAATATAGCACAGTTAAATTGAGAAGCGAGTCCAACGTATGGCATAAACCGTTTTAATATACCCAGAACCCCACAATTATTGCAATGCAACCTGCTTCAACAGTTTTATTTCCTCACCTCCATGCCATACAATGCTTATCACAGTGACTCTTAGTACTTGTCTAAATACCAGTAGTAACTAGACGCTACTGACTGGGCATGTACGACGAGTTACAGCAAGAACTATTGGATGCCCTGAAGATTGTAGCGGCCTCAACTGGTGTTGTCTGCTCCAACTAATATTGGCGCCTGCCTTGCATCTTCCCGTCCTGATCGTGACCAAAGTGTCAATTTCCTCTCGCACCTGAAGCACTAATTAGCTGTCCTTTGTGACCGAGCGGTTCTAGGCGTTTCAGTCTGGAACCGCGCGACCGTTACGGTCGCAGATTCGAATCCTGCCTCGGGCATGGATGTGTGTGATGTCCTTAGGTTAGTTAGGTTTAAGTAGTTCTGAGTTCTAGCGGACTGATGACCTCAGATGTTAAGTCCCATAGTGCTCAGAGCCAATTGAAAAATTTTTGCGGCAAAAACAAAAAAAAAAAAGGTTCAAATGGCTATGAGCACTATGGGACTTAACATCTGTGGTCATCAGTCCCCTAGAACTTAGAACTACTTAAACCTAACTAACCTAAGGACATCACACACATCCATGCCCGAGGCTGGCTTCGAACCAGCGACCGTAGCGGTCACGCGCTTCCAGACTGAAGCGACTAGAACCGTACGGCCACACCGGCCGGCTTTTTTGCGGCACTAATTAACCTTGACCTCTATCTTAATCACTGCGATTATGGTCAAGCTGCTAATAGTAATTGAGTGCATGTGAGGGGATTGCAGAACTACATAAACTGCAGGTGACTACAGTAATGTTCACGTAGTCCACAACTGCCACCAGGGCCTTCGATTACTGCCACTGCCCAATGTATAGATGAACGCCGCCCATAACAGTATACTGCCCCAACGGCCACGTCCCTGCCCTGGTGCCATGATGCGAGCTGATTCTCGCCTGGATGACAGAATGCCCCAACTGGACAATCGACCTACTGTTGCAAGGAACGCGATTCATCCAACCAGATGACACGCTTCCTTTGACCGGTGATCCATTCTCTATTGCCCGCGTGCACTGCAGTGGTGATACACAATGCCCCTTCTACATCTACACCTATACTCTGCAAACCATCATGAAATGCATGGCAGAGGGTTCGTCCCATTGTACTAGTTATTAGTGTTTCTTCCATTCCATTCATGTATGGGGCACAGTAAGAATGATTGTCTATATGCCTCTGTGTGTGCTGTAATTATTCTGATCTTATCCTCAGGATCCCTATGTGAGTGGTCAACATGATAACTCGCATGTGTCGTCTGCTGCGGGGACCCTCCTCCAATAACGATGGCTGAACCGTATGCTTCCAAACACTTGTGTTTGCACCAGCATTGTTATCTGTCGACAGATGTGCCAAAGACTGCCACTATACTGCTTTACAGGACGGCCAAGCCTCCCACTTTTACGATATGTGATGAGACGTGGAGGTCCAAAACATTGTCATCGACCTGTTTCGCCGTTTCGATCGTTCCAACACAAAGAGTCTAAGAATACGTCCGTTGACAAAGACGCCTATGACAGTGGATTTCCCCACTTACGACCCAAATCGTTGCTAGAATTATTCCTCATTCGTCTTTGCCTGGTTTATACACACTATAAGAGAAAAAAGGGCGCACCACAAAGAAATTATCCGAATGGGACGGAAATCGATAGATGTGATTTAGCTGATTGATTGATGGAGCTGCTGGATGTCCTACTTAGGTACATCGTGCCAGATTTTGTTCGACTGGAGCCTTAGATCGACAAAATTCAGAGTTGTTTGGAAGACCCCGCCACAATGCTCCAAACATTCTGAACTGGGGAGAGATCCGTCAACATAACTGGCAAGTACGAAGACAAAGATTAGGTATCCTTGCTGAAATATAAGCCCAGGGTGCCTTTTCATGAAGGGCAAGAAAACGGGTCCAATAATGTCATCGACTTACCATTATGCCATAAGGGTGTCGCGCTAACAACCAAAGGGACCCTGCTATGAAAAGAAAAGGCTCCCAATGTCACCATCCCTGGTTCTCGGGCCGTTTGGCGTGTGACAAACAGATCGGTAGCCCACTGCTGTCCGGAGTGTCTCCAGACACGTCTTTGGCCTGGAATCTCATTGACTGGAGTAGAACTGTCTTCAGTGATGAGTACCACTTCAGACTGAGTCCCAGTGGAGATCCCCAGACAGATGTGGAATACCAGGCTGACTGCCGCTCGCTATACGGGTCGACAATCAGGACTGGTTGTCTGGGATGCCATTCTTTACATGGCAGGACCTCTTTGCTTGTCATTCGCCACATCCTTAAGTTATAGCAGTGCATCGACGATATTCTAAGCCCCATTTTGTTAACCTTCACGTCAGTTCATCCAGGGGCTGCATTTAAGCAATATAATGCCCGCCCTTACACGGCGAGAGTTTCTACCACTTGTCTTCGTGCTTTCCCAAACCCTACCTTGGCCAGCAGTGTCGTCGGATCTCTCTCCAACTAAGTACTGTTGGAGCACCAACCAGCTCGGTATTTTGACGATACAACTCACCAATTGGACAGAATTCCGCACGATACGCCTCAGGAGAACATCCGAAACCTCTATCAATTAGTATCAAGCCGAATAACTGCTTTCGTAGTGGCCACAGATGGACCAAAGCAGTACTGACTTGTCAGTTTGTGTTCTCTTGAATAAATAAACCAATTTTTCTGAAACTGTAATCATTTGTTTGCCTGTACATGTACAGCACATTAACATACTTCCTTCCCAGTCGGGTAACTGCTTCGTGGTGCGTCGTTTTTTTTATTATTTTTATTTATTTATTTGTCTTATTGTTAGAGTGTACTTCCCTTATCGCGTCACAAACATGGAACGTCACCATTCGGAAGAAAATTCACAGAGGGCAGTAGTCGTAACGTTTAGGTCCGTCGCCGTTTGAAATATGAAGGCACGTGACAGAGAGAGACTCTGCCAAGTGCTGCTGGCAGGGCAGTAAAAATTTTCGCTGCATTTTATGACCAACCTAACTGTGACATTGGCTGCAGTTCTGGAATGACCACTCCGGAACGTTACATTGGCAGGCATTGGTGTCTCGTGATAGCTGCCCAACCAAGTTCCTACAAACGTTTCATTTTAGCGGCAATAATTACTTCCTTTATACTACGTGTAGGCGTCGATTCACAACAGTCAGGGTAAAAAGGGTGTCCTAGCAGAAATATTCAGTATTCAGTGATACGACAGAATTGATGTTTCGAGGAAAACTAGCAAACGTGGGCTCTCAATTGCATACCTTAAGGGGAGACGTACCGCCCAAAATGACAGAATTTGACATTTTTTATTTTTATGCAAATTATGAAAATATGGATGTTTATGCTTAATTTGGTGTTGGTTTTATTGAAATATTCGATTATTTACTATTTTATATACATATTTGAAAATAATCGTGCAATGACATTTCCGATAATTTTGTTTTCCTTCATTTCCGATATTGGCATTTTTCTCTGGAACTATATAGTCTACAAGGCTGTGGTTTCTTTTGTTTTGTAGAGAACTGTCCGTTTCATAAGTTGCCTACACTGGCGGTACTTCGCAGTAAACTCTTTGAACTGTACATTTGTTTCTGAGTTTCCTGTGATACTTTTTGTCATGACTAAAAGGAGTGTTAAAAAAAAGGAGTGTTTAAAAAAATACGAAACACAGGAAACAGATACTACAGAACATATATAGCAGCAGTAAAAAGAATGGTTAGCGACGAAGGGGGTGATAATTTGGTTGTACATAGTCCTTCTACTCCTCCGCGTGCTTCCAAGATAAAACTGCTGTGTAATGATGTAAAATACAACGCAGTTTCGGACAGTGAAACAAACTGGAATATCATTATTAATCTCCATATACCTATTTCAGATTTTTGTGTGAAACAGTGTCTTGTCGTATCTGTGGAGGGAAAATTGAAATTTCTGGAAAACTATCTCAACAGAATGGTCTGGTGTGCACTTTACAAATAATGTGTTTGAACTGTAAAAGCGAAAAGACTTTCAAGACTTCAGAAGTAAGTGTAAAGAATGGACTTTTTGACAATAATCTAAGATACTTCTATGGACTCAGAAAAGGCCATTACGCTGGTAAGGTTCTTTGTGGCTTCCTGAAGCTCCCTAGTCCCCCTACAAAATCTATCAAATACAACTCCATAATAAGAATTAGTGTCAAGGCGTGTGCTATGGAGTCAATGACTACAATAGTAGAGCAGGATGTAGCAGAAAATCGTAGTTCTGACATAGCAATATCATTCGACAGATCCTGGTAAAAAAGAGGTGTCCAGTCAAAGAATCCATGTGCATCTATTATCAGCATCGACAATGGAAAAGTGTTGGATGTTGATGTGTTGACCATGTACAGTCAGAGTTGTAGGCAAGAAGGCAAGAGTACCGAAAAGCAAACTAAGCATGAAATGAATTGTCAGAGAAACTATGAAGGAACTATTGGAGCGATGGAAGTTGCTTCTGCAGAGAAAATGTTCCAGCGTTCCCAGCATGACCTTGTTGTTCGCTACATGAGTTTTCTTGGGGATGGAGACTCACGATCGTTTAAGGCAGTGGTGGAGTGTAAACCCTATGGTGATTTGTCAATTGCAAAACTAGCGTTCTTCATTTGTGTGGTCATATTGTCCGTAGTTGTGCTTTACGACTCTTGAATGTATTTTTTTTTCTGTCGTTGCAACTACAAAGATGCGTGATTTTTTCACCAGGCTAGTTTCCCTTTATTGAGGTAAAGCATCACCAGTGGTCGGTAATTAACTTATTTGCAATTTTTAACGAACTGTTTCTCGATCTTCATACAAATCAAAATGTAAATACCTTAATTACAGATCTCTGATGATACCTTACCTCAATAAAGCCAAACGTGTCTGGTAAAAAAAATCATCCATTTTTGTAGTAGGGACGACAGAACAAAAATAACCTCAAGCATACCTTAAGAGCTATGATCACTTCTTCATCCAAAATACTATGAAACAAACCTATTGTACTGCAAGCTCTTTGCTTTTCATATTTTGAGACGTGATAGTATGGACCAAAACAAGGAAACAAGTTCACTAAAAATGGTTCAAATGGCTCTGAGCACTATGGGACTTAACATCTGAGGTCATCAGTCCCCTAGAACTCAGAACCACTGAAACCTAACTAACCTAAGGACAAAATGGTTCAAATGGCTCTGAGCACTATGGGACTCAACTGCTGAGGTCATTAGTCCCCTAGAACTTAGAACTAGTTAAACCTAACTAACCTAAGGTCATCACAAACATCCATGCCCGAGGTCGGATTCGAACCTGCGACCGTAGCGGTCTTGCGGTTCCAGACTGCAGCGCCTTTAACCGCACGGCCACTTCGGCCGGCACCTAAGGACATCACACACATCCATGCCCGAGGCAGGATTCGAACCTGCGACCGTAGCGGTCGTTCCGTTCCAAACTGAAGCGCCTAGAACCGCTCGGCCACCTCGGACGGCTCAAGATCAGTAAGCATGGGCTCCGAACTCCATACGTTATGATCCATGAGCACTTGTTCGTATTTGCAGCTGTGAAACATCTTTTGTACTAAACAAGTGCTCGTAGCTCTTAAGGTTTGCGTTCTAGAGCCAATGTTTAATAGAAAAATTTAACTTGTTTTCGTCCATACGACTCCTTCTCAAAATATGGAAAGAAAATCAATTGCAGATGAAAAAATTAGTTTCGCAGTGTCGAATATTAAGAAGCGCTCATAGTTTTTAGGGAAACGTATTTAGAACTATTGTTTAATAAATATTTTTGCTTTGACTGATAGTACCTGTCACATCGCTGAATGCTGACCATTGTCTGAGGTACACCGTGTATATCGTAAATAACTTTTTATCATCTGTCAATGGACCTCACATCACACAAAAATTTGTATGTAAATCTTCCCGCTCGTCGGCTACTGCAGTTTCTGAATTAATTTCTAGCATCAAGTGCTTCATCCTTTTGTCTAATTCCAAAGGCTTTTTGACTTGCCTTGAAGTAGTCGCTTCACAAGATGACTCCATGTATCTCTTGCAAAAATTTTATCAATACAGAAATATTAAAAATTTTAAGCTAGCTTTGCCATTTCATGGTTTTGCTCCATCACAAGAAAGCTCCCCTACACGCCTATACTAAATGTTAATGATCTTGATCTCAATACATTGTAATAATCGCTACACGATAAGCAGTTTCCGTTGACTAACAACCATCCTCAGATCTACAGAACCAAAACGGAAGAAGGAAGATTAGAGTTTACCGACTCGTCGACAATAAGGTCATCATAGACGGATAACATGTTCGTGTTAGGAAAGTAGGGAAACGAAATCGATCATGTCGTTTTTAAAGTAAACATCTCAGCATTTGCCTTAAGCGATTTAGAAAAATCACGGAAAACCTAGACCTTAATGGCCAGACGGGGTTTGAACCGTCGTCTTTCCGAATGCGAGACCAGTGTGCTGTGAAATATTGCCCTGTCTCTGCAGATCCAACCACAAAAAACGCCTACCAGCTAAAATAAAAATATGCTAAGAATTTTTGAAAACGTATATTTTTTACAAAACTGGGAAAATACAAGAAATAGTGTTCTAATATCATTAATGTGCCGATACTCAGCAATATCCAATCTTGAATGTGTTATTCATGGAAGACTGCCAACACATATTAGCTGGCTTCATCTTGAACGACTATGATCGACTTCATTAAGCAAGCCTGCAAAAAGGTGTCACCTCAGCCACTGTGGACAGCCTTTGACGATTAGCTGTGGTTTTAATACAAAGTTGTTATTAAGTCTCACTCCGTTCGTACAGAATAATATACATATTTATATAACGCTCGTGTATGTTTAATATCAATTTATGTATACATTTTCATCGAACTTCAACGTAGCTTCAGCCAGTTTCGAAGCTTTGCTCCCATCATAAAAGAGTAGATATTGTAACACAACAACAAAATGACTAATAAATTTTTCACATCATTAATTCTGTAACCACGGTGTAAATGTAATTTCTGTCATACGTACCTCTTATTATATTATAAATGTTGTCATATAATTAAATGTCAAAGGATGGATTCAAACAAACGAATTAAAAAGTATATTGTCATTATGATGTAGAAAAACGCTGGCCTAGTCAGGGAAGCATGCTCTCATAGAGCCAATGAATACGTTTCACGTACGGAGTATTATCGCTGTGTGCGTAAGCACGGAGTCGGGCAGAAATAGTCGGCGGAGAAGAGTGATTAAATGCAGACGCTACGCTCGGGAATGTGAGGAATAAACTGTAAGATTTTTAATCTATGGCCAAAAATATTACGTTGTCGTAAATTGGCACAGTAGATTTGTCATCAATAGGTTTAAAAATGGTTCAAATGGCTCTGAGCACTATGGGTCTTAACATCTGAGGTCATCAGTCCTCTAGAACTTAGAACTACTTAAACCTAACTAACCTAAGGACATCACACACATCCATGCCCGAGGCAGGATTCTAACCCGCGACCTTAGCGGTCGCCCGGTTCCAGACTGAAGCGCCTAGAACCGCTCGGCCACACCGGCCGGCTGTCATCAATAGGAATCATCATTCAAGAAGAGTACTATAAGCCCAAACATGTTACGTGGAGCAACCATAAGGAAGAGGCTCTTGCCGTACAATGTCGAAGAATAATGCCTTACACCACACCAACAGCAGCTCATCAAAGTTAAGACACGACCAGTCTCATCTTCAGACTGTACAAGACTAGCTGGCGTAGAAGTTTTTCTTAACTGAATTGCAAAGTGTTTAGTGCAGCAACTGTTTTAACATAACTAAACATTACCTCATTATGTATCTAACAGCTATCGATTAAGAGAGCACAACCAGTGAAAGAATAGGAAAATATTGAATGTGGTGAACTTATTTATTTCCATAACTAAGATAAAGATGTACAACTTACAAAACGCAGTACCATCCGAAACTGTCATTTAACAGCAATGAAATTTATTTCTTGGTATAACAACTAGCTAATGAGTAGCGCCTAATATTAAAAGAGTAAAAACATAATTTCAATGAATAATGACGTAAATATTACTTTAGAATAATATATTTCAAGTTTTATGTGTCCATTGCAAACTCTGCTCACATTTGAAAATTACGTAACAGTGCAGCGTAAAATGATTTATTCTTCGCTAAATGAAACATTATGAAATTTGCTTAATTAACTTACTATAACAGAAAGAAAATATTTACGAACATTTGTATTTCTAAAATCAGTAACAGTTAGCATTACAGTGACTAACACAAAGCTATTCATTATGCGAACTGTTTTGCAAATTATTAACTTTTATGTTTATGTGTTCAGTATAAATTACTCTGCTGGTTTTCTGATTGACTTTAATTCATGGCATTAGCTGTGCTTTTATATCTGAGCTCGAAGCAGTACCTTTGGTTATGGTATTTCCTGATCATAATTAATTATTAATTACAGTTCATACACACTTAATAACCACACAGTAGTTTTTTGCTCACTCGTGAACTGGCGACCGTTCTTAAATATTTTGCAATATCAAATTATAACAGATTCACTTTATTTATTTCAAATTTCAATAAAAGTTTCTTATTTTAACCATTTTTGTTAAAATATCTTTCAATCGGTATCGTGCAAAAGCTGTCAAGCTTTAACGATTTGGCTATAACTGTATCTCCACTTACCCGGATTTTCATTATTCTTCAGAATAGAGGTCTTTCCCAAACAACAAGGAAAATTAAGTGCATGTGTCATTTAAAAATCATATTTAACAGAAAGTGAGGTCCATTATAAGATGAGTACTTTCTGAATCAAACGTAGCGAAATAATTGACGGTGCATACCAGATTCCAGCTTTTAGATCCTGGACATTCCTTACTTTTCTTTTGTGCGGCCATGACTTTATGTACATCCAACCGAAGAAATCCGTGTGCGTCAGATTAGCTGGACGTGATGACCGCAATCTCACTGGACCTCCGCCTATTCACAATTTCATCAAACATTTCATTTAGACACTCTGTTGCTATACTAGCAAAATGACCACAACAGTCATCAGCAATATCTTCCAGCTCAAAGCTGTGGTTCCAGGAATTGCTCCAACATATCAAGGTAATTGATTTCTCGTAACTATTCATTCCTGCAAAAGGTTCCTTGAACTGTAGTCTTTGTGAATCCAAGCCAGACGCTCGCTTTTGGCGCGTCTCTTTGCCATCCACTGGCAGCACGAAGTTCTTTGTTACCTCAGAGGTGGCAACTACGTTTATTATGTTTCTCACAGTAAGTGTTATGCAAGAGATATTCGTTGTGTGCAGGTTATATCAAATCGGGATAGACATCTTGATGCTACGCAAACTTTATGGTCTAACTCATGAAGCCCTCAGTTGTGGAATGCTTTTTTGTTTCCAGCGTAAAGCGCAAGGTATTCGAAATCGTATTTTGGCTTATTAACTCGTTTCTTAAACGACGAGTTGCTGAATCCGTACTTCTTTCGATTGCTTCTCTGATATAGTCTGTTGTGGTACAGGATGCCTTCCGAAGCGTGATTCATTGGCAAACATTTCCTTTTCTTTGGAACTTAAAGATTTGTAACCCTACGTTTGTTCTTCTCAGCACCGGCTTATGATATATAAGAGGAAACTTGTGTTGCCCCTTGAAGATAACATTAACCACGCAATCAAAACGGAACAACAACCACAAGTTCCTCTATCGTTAGCTTCTTTCGAAATTGTCCTCAAAACAAAATTTAAAAAAAGGGTAGGCGCGTGCTATCACGGAAATGAGCTACAATAATGTATCACTTAAATTCATCTATTATTCCTAAGAAATGGATAGAAATTTTATGACAACCATGCACTGGATTGAAGCACTGTCCTTATCAATTTTCATTATTGAAAATACAGAAAATAAATTTATTAGTTAATCTATTGTTTTGAATAGAATTTGTCTGTTCTAATGTAATCTTGGCACAGTTTTTGTGAAATTTTTACTGACGGTGTATTGGGATCAGTGATTTAAGTTTACGTACTTGTCTCCATAATTTTATAAATGTCAATTCATAATTAGTTCTTTGTTTTTCCTCAAAATTGTAAGTGTGTGTCCTTGTGCGTTACCTGTTATTTATAATTATAAAAACAGTGGTGGTCGCGGAAGGGCACACGGAGAGATTATTCTAGTTTTGTGAGAAATAGTCGTGTTCTGATGTCCCTTCGGATATTGACTTGTTACATTTAGTGGCGATATTGTGGCCGTTAACACTGTATTCAAGTTCTGATTATACTTTATGGGAGGTAAGTTCGCACTATTTTAATATTTCAATATTTTTATAAAAATGTAGACGTTTTTAATAATTTTTAGGAGATTTAATTCAACTGAAATGCAATTACTCTGTTTGGATATACATATTTGAGAATGGTTCCTAGTCAAATGGTTCAAATGGCTCTGAGCACTATGGGACTTAACATCTGAGGTCATCAGTCCCCTAGAACTTAGAACTACTTGAACCTAACTAACCTAAGGACATCACGCACATCCATGCCCTAGGCAGGATTCGAACCTATGACCGTAGTGGTCGCGCGGTTCCATACTGAAGCGACTAGAACCGCTCGGCCACACCGGCCGGCGGTTCCCAGTTAACCGTAACCGCTTAACATTTTGTTGTTGTAACATTTTACCGTCACGCCGTATCCACGATTAAGTCCAAGTTTACAAGAAGTCTCGTTAGTTGAGTACAACATTTGGCATTGACCGCATCTTTGTTATGACTGGCAGTTATCTCTCAATATTAATAAGTGTAACCTACTGCGTATAAGAAAGCGAAAATCCCCATTAATGTGCGAGCACAAAATAAATGCCCGGTATTTGGAAGCGGTAACATCCCTCAAGTACCTGGGTGTGACTATTCGAAATGATCTCAAATGGAACGATCAGATTACACAAGTAACGGGTAAGGCAAACTGTAGAGTGCGGTTTATTGGTAGAATCTTGAAGCGATGCAGTCCTTCAACAAAGAAAATTTCTCTGCCTCGTGATGACTGGGTGTTGTGTGATGGCCTTAGGTTAGTTAGGTTTAAGTAGTTCGAAGTTCTAGGGGATGGCTCAGAGCCATTTGAACCATTTGAACAAAGGAAATTGCTTACAATACTTTAGTTCGTCCAGTCTTATTGTTCGTCTGTATGGGGCCCTTACCAGTTGGGTCTGATTCAACAAATTGAGAAGGTCTAAAGAGGAGCGGCGAGATTCGTGACTGGTACATTTAGCCATCGAGGGAGCGTTACAAATCTAATAGAAAGTTTGAAGTGGGACACAGTTGCAGATAAATGACGCGATAATCGGAAGGTTCTGCTCACTAAATTTCAAAATCCGATCTTCACCGAGGATGTAGAGCATATATCCTATCACCGTTGAAAGATAGGGGAAGTTAGAGCTCGTACTGAGGAGTTCAGACAGTCGTTTTTCCCTCGCGCGATACGCGAGTGGAACAGAGGGGAAAAGGGGGCGGGGGGGGAGAAACATGGCTTTGACGCGAATAGTGCCCTCCGCCACACACTGCTTGATGGCTAGCGGAGTATATATGTAGATGTAGATGTAGACATCAACATACTAACAGGACATAAATGTACTCCTGAACGGAGAGTGCTACTGTTGGTACAAACATCGAATACACCAGGATTTGGTAAGTTAAAAAATGTAACAAACTTCCAGAACCTTCCTGAAATGGAAATAATAAATAACAGCTGGTGGTCGGCTTCGATCTGTCGACCAGCACCCAGCCAAATACCGACGCTGCACGCCGTGTCACACTTGCATAGAACACAGCTCACGGCATCTCTCCCTCTCGTGCACGGCGTCCCACTGCTCCACAACATCTCACTGGAGCCGACTTCAGCATAGAGATGGGGATAACGAATGGTTATAAGTGACACCGATGTGTTAGTTCTGAATAACCGGTATGTTTCAGTATGTGTTTGGTCACGGTTATAACGGGTTTTCTTCATTTCTTACTAATAACCTGGTAAAAAACGGGTATATTAATTTGCCAAAGCAGCAGTGCTAAATTTTTTTTTTTTTTTTTTGTAAATAAAACTTATTTTTTAAAATGTGTTTATTCGTGAAATTTCCAGATATTTAAATATTGGATTAGTATAGAAATTGGGAAAACCGACCAGTCCTATTTTAATAACATCGTCTACAGTTAGGAAGCAGCAACAAATACATGATATAACAATCGGTACGACACTGAGGAGACAATAATGTACATTTTGCCGTGTGGCGTGTAGAGTCGCCAGGTCCAAATACGCAAATTCAAAAAAGCCAGACTCGGCGTTATGTTTAGTGTGACCTCTGCCATTAATGTCGGACAACTTATTTTACATAGAAATTAATAAATTATTAATAATCAGTTATAGTCAGTTTCTTAAGCTAAAACACAATCAGTAAGAATCTCCCTATAATTTCGCAGTTATGATAGCAACTAAGTGCTCAGTCTTCTGAATTGCTCTATTCTTCCCAACGTAATATTATGTCAAAATAAAGTAGAAGTTCTTCAGAAACCAAAACAAACTACTGTACGCTCTTCTCGGAGAGAAAGTGAAATGATATCCAATGACTTTCATTTCAGTTAGACTTATAAAAAAACATCAATAAATAGTTAATTATCAATATTTATCATTTAAATTTACTTTATCAAGAACATTGTGTTTCTTGCAAATCATTTCGAGGGACTCTTGACAGCATAATTTTAAATTACACAACAGTAAAACCTTTGTAATTGTGCCGGTTTGCAATAAATTGTGTTCCTTTGCCCACCCGGCCGTTGGCTACATGGCATGGAAGTGAGAAGCAATTCTCTGCCAAATTCCAATACTTCCAAATAAGAGTCTTCGTTTTGCACTTCCGGGTCTCAACATGGCTAGAGGCGAAGCTTAACGGGACGAGTGGGCACCAGCTTATCGACACGTTCTGCTTTCTCTCGCTCACTCTGCACGTAGCGTGCTTCGGCCTGCGAAGAAAGCATAGGATACAGACAGAAAATAGCACTGGTTAGAACACCTGTACATCCTTATGGTATATGCCCCAATTCCTCCACGTACTTATTACTTGTGCATACGTCATTTGCTTAGAACCTGTGGTGTCACCGCCAGACACCACACTTGCTAGGTGGTAGACTTTAAATCGGCCGCGGTCCATTAGTATACGCCGGACCCGCGTGTCGCCACTATCAGTGATTGCAGACCGAGCGCCGCCACACGGCAGGTCTAGAGAGACTTCCTAGCACTCGCCCCAGTTGTACAGCCGACTTTGCTAGCGATGCTACACTGACAAATACGCTCTCATTTGCCGAGACGATAGTTCAGCATAGCCTTCAGCTACGTCATTTGCTACGACCTAGCAAGGCGCCATTATCAGTTACTATTGATATTGTAAATAATGTACGGACAAGAGCTACGTTCAACATTAGTGGATTGAAGTTAAGTATTCCACCAGTTACCTCCTTTTTTCTGAAGTCTAAATTCCTTGTCCTGTTCCAGACCTCACGCCAGCCTGCGTGAGCTTAAACGCGTGCCTTTCGGCTTCCTCTATAATTCGTGGGTTGGCTCTCCTGCCAATCCACAACAGAACCGAGGTCTACGAGAAAGAAAGGCCGCAGCGCGTACGTCATAGGCCTGAGCTAACTCCCTCGCCAGCTCAACAGACAAAATGCGTTTCTAATCGTGTACCGAGAGGTACTGACGGAATTCAGCTGTGAGGACGGCGCATGAGTCCTGCTTGTTTAGCTCAGTCGGCAGAGCACTTGCCCGCGAAATGCAAAGGTTACGAGTTCGAATCTCGATCCGACACGCAGTTCTAATCCGCCAGGAAGTTTCATATCAGTGCACAGTCCGCTGCAAAGTGAACATTTCAGTCTGGAAACATCCCCCAGGCTGTGGTAAAGCGAAGTCTCCGCAGTATCCTTTCTTCCAGGACTGCTGCTAGGTTCTTAGGAGAGCTTCTGTGAAGTTTGGAAGGTAGGAACGAGGTACTGGTGGAATTAAGCTGTAAGGACGGAGCGTGAGTCATGTTTGGGTAGCTCAGTCGGCAGAGGCAAAGGTCCCAAGTTCGAGTTTTGGTCCAGCACAGAGTTTTAATCTGCCAGGAACTTTTACTTTAGTGTCTGTTTAAGAGTCCTCCAGGTCAGTCTCTTCCGCATCTCTGTGACTCTCTCCCATGGGTCAAGAAAACCTATGACCACTCGTCCTGCACTTCGCTATATACGTTTACCATCCCTTTAGTCACACACACTTGAGCAATATTCTATGATGGGTTGCATGAGTGTTTGACAAGCAATCTTCCCTACAGATTTATTGCATTTCTCTTGTGTTCTACCAGTGAACGGAAATCTACGAACTGCTTTATTCACGACTGACTCCATGTGATCATTCCATTTCATATCCACGCAAAGTGTTACACCCTGGTACTTGCGTGAGTTGATGGAGTCCACCTGTGACTCACTGATTTTATATTCATACTATAATACAGTCCGTTTGTTTTTTTTAGTGCCCCATTTTTCGTTTACGAAATCTTATCAAGATCTGGCTGAATATCTGTGCACCTTCTTTCAGAGAGTACTTCGTTATAGACAAGTACATCATCGAGAAAAGTTAGAGATTACCGTTAATATTGTCCGCAAGGTCATTAACATATAACATGAACGGAAAGGGTCTCAATACCTTCCGGGGCACACCTGAAGTTACTTCCACATACATTAACCTCTCTGCTTAATCCATTCCGAAATTACGCTTGATACCTCATACGATCGTACTTTTGATATTAAGCATAGATGTGTTACTAAGTTTAACGCTTTTCTGAAATCGAGACATATTGAATCTACCCGTCCAGTACGTTATGGTAGAAGAGTGTATGTTGGGTTTCACATGAACAATGTTTACGGAATTCGTGTTGATTGGAATAGAGGATGTCATTCTGTTAGAGATACCTGATCAAGTTTCAGCTACGAATACGTTTAAAGATTCTACAAAAAATTATGTGAAAGCTATTGGATATTGGACAGTAGATTTGTGTATCACTCCTGCTACCCTTCTTGTAGATTAGTAAAGCCTGTGCTTTCTTCCAATCATTGGGCGGGGATTTCTGTTCCAGAGATCTACGACAGGTTGTAGTGAAATTCAGTCCCAAATTCAGTGCAGAATCTGATAGGGATTTTATCTGCCTTCCGATTTAACGATTTCAGTTGTTTCTCAACGCAGCTGTCACTAATTCCTATTTCACTCATATCCTCGGTGGTACGAGGATTTAATTGGGGCACCTTTCTAGGATTTTCCTTTGTAAAACAGTTGAAAATTGAATTAGGAACTGCTGCTGTTGCTTTCCTGCCATCAATTTTTGTTCCTGTTTCATCCTTGAGTGAGTGGAAACTATTTTTGATACTACCAACAGCCTTTACATACGATCTCAATTTGTTTGGTTTTTGTGAACGATTATTCGACAGTATTTCGTTCTACATCTACATCTACATCTACATTTATACTCCGCAAGCCACCCAACGGTGTGTGGCAGAGGGCACTTTACGTGCCACTGTCATTACCTACCTTTCCTGTTCCAATCGCGTATGGTTCGCGGGAAGAACGACTGTCTGAAAGCCTCCGTGCGCGCTCTAATCTCTCTAATTTTACATTCGTGATCTCCTCGGGAGGTATAAGTAGGGGGAAGCAATATATTCGATACCTCATCCAGAAACGCACCCTCTCGAAACCTGGCGAGCAAGCTACACCGCGATGCAGAGCGCCTCTCTTGCAGAGTCTGCCACTTGAGTTTATTAAACATCTCCGTAACGCTATCACGGTTACCAAATAACCCTGTGACGAAACGCGCCGCTCTTCTTTGGATCTTCTCTATCTCCTCCGTCAACCCGATCTGGTACGGATCCCACATTGATGAGCAATACTCGAGTATAGG
The DNA here is from genome assembly GCF_023864345.2 of Schistocerca serialis cubense. NCBI lineage: Eukaryota > Metazoa > Arthropoda > Insecta > Orthoptera > Acrididae > Schistocerca > Schistocerca serialis. The sequence goes on along the minus strand of NC_064638.1, from coordinate 283,987,042 downwards.
TCGAACGAGTGTTTTGTAAGCCACCTCCTTTGTTGATGGACCACATTTTCTAAGCACTCTCCCAATGAATCTCAACCTGGTACCCGCCTTACCAACAATTAATTTTATATGATCATTCCACTTCAAATCGTTCCGCACGCATACTCCCAGATATTTTACAGAAGTAACTTCTAGCAGTGTTTGTTCCGTTATCATATAATCATACAATAAAGGATCCTTCTTTCTATGTATTCGCAATACATTACATTTGTCTATGTTAAGGGACAGTTGCCACTCCCTACACCAAGTGCCTATCCGCTGCAGATCTTCCTGCATTTCGCTACAATTTTCTAATGCTGCAACTTCTCTGTATACTACAGCATCATCCGCGAAAAGCCGCATGGAACTTCCGACACTATCTACTTTCGTTCAGTAGTCAATGAAAGCTTCACGCATCACCCTCTTGACAGCAAAAACTTTTCACTTAGCATCTCTTTATCTATAGCAATATTCTTTGTTTTATACCTATTAAGCACTAATCTCGGTTTCTTTAGAGGTATCTTTACGGGGACTGTATACCATGGAGGGTCCCTTCAATCATATACTTTTCTACTGGGTACATATCCACCCAGTGCATGGTTAACTATTGTTCTAAACTTGAGCAGTAGTTCTTCAGTTGTTCTACATTCTGTTGTCCTGAGCTAAAAGTTTCAAGTTCGTCACTGAGAAATGACACTACTGCATCTTTATCTGATTTAGCCGACGTACAAACCTTTCTACTTGTTTTAGGTGCTATTTGTACTCTGGGAATCATTTCTGCTGCAGATGCCTCATGGTCATTGATACCAGTTTCTATGCAGACATCCTCAAAGATGTTAGGTGTGTTTTCTGCCATTTTCTCCTACAGTTTCCATGATGATTGCGGTTACGAACTATTTTGTCTGTTAATAAGTTTATTAATATTTTGCAGAGTGCACTGTCCAACCGTCACTAACAAAACTATAATTACTCAGCTGATTGTTGAGTAATTAAAGTCTCCACAGATGACTGAAGTATGTTTGGGGAACTTAGATACAAGCGAACTGAGATTTTCTGTAATGTTTTCGGTTATATCAGGAGCTAAGTCTCGTGATCAATAGTAGGATACAAATACAATTTTTGTGCCCTCCCATTTTGCCCAAACAATCTCTGTGGTACTGTGTCTCTTGTCTACTGCGTCAAGTACACCACTTCCATTTCTAATTATCCGATACTTTCGATGTACACTTCAGTCTTCCGGAAAAATCTCACTGATGTCAGTTTCAAGTGGTAACTAACTTTCTGTAAGTAGCTTCACTGCATTCTGGGAGCGGTATGGCACTTTGTTGCTAATGGTTTGGCAGTTAACTACAAGGATTTTAATGACGTCGCCAGTGGTGCCATTTCTTTGGATGTTACTCTAATGCTTTCGGGTCCCCTACAGCTGTCGATGTCTGGACTGGATGGAGAGTCACTTGATCTAAAAAATCCTTGTGTGCACCTGACACACAGTCAACCGCCTATATAGCAGCCTCTGATGTGTAGTGGATGCCTGGACTATTTAAGGGGACCTTGCAGTTCTCAACCATATTGTACAGATTAAGGAAATCACCCCTGTCACTCAATCTTCGCAATGCCTGGTTCAAGTCTTCCATTAGAGTCAGAACCAGGGAACCATAGTCTGTTCTGGGGACACTGTTGCACATTGTGAACTTTGTTGAAACTCTGTGTGCAAGGCTGGTATTCTCAACCTTCTCTGCCAGTCGCTGGAATTAAACCAAGTATGGCTGCTGAGCACAGGACTCGTGTACTCAGAGTGCACTACAATCTGGAGTTGGTTACACCTCGTTCCTTCAGTGACTGCTGGATTAGTCTCTTGAACAGGTCGAATGAGGACCCTAGGCATGCACAGTGAGTGTGTATATGCTCCTTCCCATTCCTTACTACTATATCTCTAAGGGGTACCATTTTTATCCATACCGTTATCTGGTAACGATTAATAGACACCTGCCGTTTTGTGTTTGTCTCCCCTTGACACAGGACAGAAGGTTGCCCAAAAGGTGAAGTCAGTCTCACTGGCTCAGTTTCCGTTTTAATGGAATGCAGCAACTCGAATTTCTTGGTTTGGAAGATGGGTCTAAGGACGTGACTTTTCACTCGTTTCTTCCTCTCCAATGCAAGACACCTAAATGTACTATTGACACACCATTCACAGTCAAGTGGACAATTAATGATTGATCCTCTATTTCCTTCAGAAGAGACTGTATTGACAGGAGAGGAAAGTACTGGAAATATCTTTGGTATCTGATAAATGATTGTCGACAGTCGGATCATCCTCAGATCCGTCCAATCGCTTGACAGTCGTGCAACATGTAGCACTGAAAGTACGTCTATCATGAACATCATCATAGAGCTAGAATAGGACTGATCTGCTGGACGGGGAGTACTGCTATTCGTACTAACCTCGAAAAGGTGGTAGTATGGAAAGATAAGAAATTTCAAGAACATTCCTGAAATGATAAATATAACGGGCGATCAAAACGTTTCTGCCTGCCGGGGTGGCCGAGCGATTCTAGGCGCTATAGTCTGGAACCGCACCACCGCTACGGTAGCAGTTGCGAATCCTGCCTCGGGTATGGATGTGTGTGATGTCCTTAGGTTAGGTAGGTTTAAGTAGTTCTAAGTTCTAGGGACTGATGACCTCAGAAGTTAAGTCACATGGTGCTCAGAGCCATTTGAACCAAAACGTTTCCGTTCGAAGGCCGTACAGTCCAGAGTTGATATGCCAATCGCCATTGAGACAATCATCCAACCAACGTACCAGGTTACATATACCGCTGGTAAAACAATTTGTGGTGGTGCGTGAGGAAGTTCGTAACTACCTGCTGCGTATCTTTGTCTGATAGGAACTGTCGACCCTTCAAGGCCTTATTAAATCGCAATGGGAGATATCACGACTATAGGACGTGTGCTCAGGTGTCACCAACTTGAGTTGATGGCCTCCCAGATCAACCGACATCTTATGTTGAATCGCGACGAGAATGGAACTTGGGTCACCACTCCATAACGTTGGTTTTCCACAGGCTTGATATCGTGTACACAGTCTCAATACTCCAACGGTAGTCTACCTATGTTATAATTATATATTAATACCTTCAGCTGCTGATGGGTGTTGATATATATATCAACGGGGACAGGTGAAAATGTATGCCCCGACCTAGACTCGAACCCGGGATCTCTTGCTCACATGGTAGACGCTCCATCCATTTTTTTTTTTTTTTTTTTTTTGAGGATCGAAGGATCAGGAAGGGGATGTAGTGGGTTTGTCGATGTTGTTTTATTTATTTTTTTTAATTTTTAATATTTTTTTTAAATTTTCATTTTGTATTGTATTTATAGATTTATTTTTGTTTCATTACAAAGAAAGATCCTACAACTGCCGTAGCCGAGCGTCCGAGTCGTCTTCTCGTCTGTTGGGAGAGTTTCCCCCCTATTCCGTCCATAGAGGATCAATATGCTCCAGGATTCTTCTTCATTTTCAGCGTCTCATACCCGGAACGCCCCAGTGAGCAGGAGGATCCGCAAATAATGAACCTAAATAATTTGCGAAACGAGTTCTGTACTTCGGGTGGCGGTTGAAATCTGCATGTGTCGTCATCAACAGGGACCAAAAGTCGAGTGTGCCTTTGGGAGCATCGTAAAATATGTAGTAAACGGCCATGCCTTTTAGCCAGTTAACGGCGATCGTTCTGGTTGATGGAAAGTATACGCCGTCGGGGCGCAATACCTCATCAGGGGAGATAGACTCCGGCAATCGCCGCAAGAGTAACGCCAGCATGCGCTGCGTCAGTAGCCAGCACTCGCTAGTCGCGGCACAAGTCAGACGGTGTGCATCCGAGTCAAGGACCGAGCATGTCGGACACAAGGTAGCCTCTGACGAGTAGCGAACTTCCCATTCACAACCACGTACCACAATGAACGCACCGTCGTAGGTAGAAAAGGCGTGTGTATCGCTCGCCACACCGTGTTCCAGGCAACTTCAGGATGTCTGTGGGCGACCGTATTTACAGGTTGCCGCTGTTGATAGAGGCGATAATAGTCTTGTGTGCTGGGCTTCCGTGTCGTCGGAAGTTATGGCCGTAAGTAGCTGAAGTCAGTCAAGAACTCTCTGATGTGGGTGAGTGCCGGTGAAATGTGTCCTACAGAAACCGGGGGATGCAGAGAGTGTGGTGCCACTTCCGCTATCAGGGTGCCCGTCAGAGTGGCGTGGGCAGAGGTCCATGTGCGACATATAGTGTTGAGATAAAGCGATCGCCCACGGTTATATACATGAATTAAATCGATACCGCCCGCCCGCTGCGGCAGTGTCAGGGTGGCGTATCGGACTTTAAACACCAGACCGGTTCTTACGAAATGTCCATATGCTGCTTGAAATCTGTCGGCCATCGTAGCCGTCAAGGGAAGGATATGCGCAAAATAGTTCAGTTTTGAGACAAGATAGGTGTTGACGTAACGTGTTCTGAGGAGCATATCCAAGCGACGCAGTTTGTTGTCCTGCAGCAGAGCACGTGTCTGGTGTAGGAGCCGTCGGTACGTAGCCGCCGCCGTGCGGCGGACATTGCTATAGAATTGCACTCCTAAACACTTGAGTACGGGCACCTTGTCAAAGGTTAAAATCGCCGCCCACTATGTAATGGTCCATATTTCCTTGCAAAAGTGAGGCTACCTCCTCATAATAGAAGACATGCCTGTCACCACGGTGCGAATTACCGGAGGGAGCGTAGACGTTAATGAGGCGGACTGTGCCAAGTGTGAGTGCGATGCCTCGCCCGTTCGGCAAGTGCGTCACGTCCGTCGCGTCTATGCCATCTCGGAGAAGGATGGCCGTTCCTCCTGCACCATCACCTAAGGGTAGGCTGTAGGTGGTGTAGCCATATAGCTCTAAACGCAGCTCGGGACGGAACTCCAGGAGAAGGGCAATGTCCCAGTCTGCCGCTCTGATCATGTCGTGTAACATGCGGGTCTTGACAGTGGAGTGGACACCATTTACATTGACTGTTCCCACACGGTATGACTGAGACATATCAAGTGCGGAGGCAGTGAGCCGGTGCAAGCCCACAGTGATCTCACACACCACACAGCCATCCATCTGCATGCTGGGCTTTACTGTGCCGTATGAGTCCCTGACTGGCAGAGCCCTCTGGGCTCAATGTCAGCCATGGGCTCTGGTGGAGATATCGATGTTTGCTGTGGATCATCTGCCCCCATATCGTCTGCCCAATCACCAAGAGACGATTGTGATTGCATTGGTGGCTGGTCGCTTTCACAGGAGCCGACATTTTGGGAGTCGACGCCATGCGCCTCGTTTTCTGGGCCACCAAATTTAGGAGAGTGTTCCTTGTCTTCAGGCACCTTCTGGTGAATGATGCCACTGGAGTCCGTTGCAATTGTGGACGAGTCAACAAAGTCGGTGTCTTCCACCGGCTTCACATCCCTGTCCTGTTCTTCAACTGACAATCGCCTCTTCTTGTGTCGCTTGGGTGATTTTTACTTTCGGGTCCGAGATTCGACATCCACTGGAGGGCGGGGCTCGACACAGTCTCGGTCGCTAGGAATCCCTGTGTCCGATCCCAACAGTGACGGTGGCTGGGTGCCCACGACGCTGCGGTGGGTAGAGGCTGTAGGAACCTCTGCACCGTTGGGCTGCGGCGTCGTCGACGGCGCTGACTCTCCAACGGAGCTGGCAGCGGCTTGAGGAGGTAGCAGGTTTTGATCATCCATCACATCATGTCGTGCCGCCTCCACATATGTCAGCGGGAGAGAGGTCATAGTGGATCGTTGGGGAAGTTCATTGCGGGGCACCTGAACGAGGCGGCGCTGAAGACACTCAGTTCTAACGTGGCCCTTTTGGCCGCAGCCCGAGCAGGTCCTCCGTTGTCCATCATATATAACAATTGCGCGGCAGCCACCAACGAAAATATATGATGGTACGTGCTTCTTAAGTTCTATGCGCACTTGTCGTACCCCGTTAAGGACAGTGTACGTTTCGAATGTGTTCCATTTCTCCTCTGTGTGGCTCAGAACTGTGCCGTATGGCCGCAGCGCATCAACGACTAGGTTGGCAGGAACTTCGAACGGTAGTTCAAAGATGCGCACGGTACGCACCCCCAGACCAGCATGGTCAACTTCTACCACGCTCACATTACCGTCTGCGTGACAGAAGCGAAAGCCGTTTGCAGATCGTTGGAGTAGTCTGTCGCTGGCCGCTTCGTCAATCAGTTTGAGGTACACTGTGATGGTTACAATAGACAGATGAATGCCTATCAGTTCTTGCGGTTCTATGTGCATGATGTGTCGTAGAAACTGTTCAATTTCATGGGCCTTCGGTCTTGTGTAAGATGCGTTGAACGTTAGTTTGATTGTAGCTTTTCGATATGAGAACGTATAAGGCAATACAACGACGCGACCGCGCGCTAACGGGTAAACAACAACACCTGCGGAGCACTGCCCAGCGCGCCGAGCCCGTCCGAACGGTATCACGGCTGAGAGCCGATTTCCATCTGAGCCACCGAGGGCACAGAGGACATTACGACTGCGGGGACTATCTCGCGCATGCCTCCCGCGAGACCCACATTCTCATCTTATGTGCTCGCACGCTACATTCGTAGTGTCTCTACCCAACACACTCATTACTCGTGGAAGACATTCTTACCAAGTCCCGTAAGAGTTCGGGTAATATGCGCGCATCCGCACAGAAGAAGAAGGTCATGGCCGGTATTGCCAGAACTATGTGTCTGTTCTTTCGGACATGTCCGAAAGGACGTACACCATATCCATGTATCTACCTATCATTTTCCTTCGGCAGCCAAGGAAAGAATAACAGCACCTTCGTCCTGTTTGGACGCAGCTGATAATAATGTCGCCATAGTTCATGTTTTCTTATTTGCCTCATGCACTTTGGGAAGACACGAATGCTATGCTATACCCTTGCCGACATGATGGCGTTTATTTACCTGACTCGGAGTCACGCTACGTTGTACGTACGCTGTAGAAACGTCCTCAAATAAACCTTTTAATCGCCCCTTTACTAAATGAAAGTAACTATCGGTGTTGGGGTTCGAAATGGCAACCCGTAGCACTTCAGCCATGACGTTAACCATCATCATACAAAGCACAAAGCACAGCTATCTGCAATATTGCAGTCGAGACAGTTAAAATTTTTAACAAATAATACCGATCTCTTCTCCGCCTCACCTGCCAGGTTTTAAATAACATCATCATCGAAAGAACGTAATATTATTATCTCTGTGTCTTCCTACTTGCAGAATCCATCGTGAAACCCGTTACGGTCTTCGTGAAATCCATATGTGTACCTAGCAAAGCTGTATCTGGCAGTTATCCTGTTGACCACCTCAAATCCAGTTGTCTGAGCATGTGGAATGATCTCCCTCATGAGCCGCTAAACTCGCTTTGTGGTTCAGTCGCTTACCCTTCGAGCAGCAGCTGAGCCACCGGATATTCCGAGTGATGACTGTGTAAACAGCAAACGCAAACGTAGCCGAGCGGTCAAATGGCGCACAAGGCTTTCCCTGCCAACGTTGGCTGAGTCCGGGGAACGGCTAATTCGATTCGTCTAGTCATGTAGCTTACTACCGGCTGTGTCGTACGTAGTCAGTGAACGCGAAACATCTCGGGTATTAATAAACCGATTCATCCGCATTTAGTCCTTTATTTTTAGATCACTACCGGTTTCAAGGCTCTAAAAGCCATATCTTCAGATGAACGTCTACATAATAGCAAATCAAGAACGAAGAGAACTTCTCAGACATCCACTAGTATTAAAATTATCTGAGATTATTTTAAAAATAAAAAAAATTAAGAACTACTAGAAACATTTATAGGATAATATTGAAATATCAGTACTCGCATATCTAAAACATAAGACCTAAGAAGCTCGGAATTTTGAACTCTACATTCGTTGTCCGTCAGAACAAAACGTTGCTAAGAGGCGGTTTGCTGTTGAACAAGACAGCCAGATGGATGGATTTCAGTCCAGTATGGTAATAGTTCATATACAGAGACCGACATCGCAAGCTGAAGCTGAAGAGACGGGGAAAGTATATGAGGATATTGAAAGGATAGTACAGTAGTTAAAGGGAGATGAAGATCGAATAGTTATGGTAGACTGGAATGCAGTTGTAGGGAAAAAAGAAAGGGTTTCAGGATAATACGGACTTGGATTGGATTCGATTGGATTGTTTGGGGGAAGAGACCAAACAGCGAGGTCATCGGTCTCATCAGATTAGGGAAGGACGGGGAAGGAAGTCGGCCGTGCCCTTTCAAAGGAACCATCCCGGCATTTGCCTGGAGCGATTTAGGGAAATCGCGGAAAACCTAAATCAGGATGGCCGGACGCGGTACTGAACCGTCGTCCTCCCGAATAGGAACTTGAAACAAGGAATGAGAGAGGAGAAGGACTTACTGAGTTCTGTGATAAATTTCAGCTAGTAGTAAGGAATTTTCTGTTGAAAAATCACAAGCGGAGGATGTATACTTGGAGAAGGCCGGGTGATACGAGAAGATTTCAGTTAGATTACATCATGGTCAGACAGAGATTGCGAAATCAGATATTGGATTGTAAGGCTTACCCAGAAGCAGATACAGTCTCAGTTCACAATGTAGTAGTGATGAAGAGCAGGCTGACGCTTAAGAGACCAAGCAGGAAGAATCAATAAGCAAATAAGTGAGAAAGTTCTTTAAGGCTATAGATGTAGCTAGAGGTGTAGAGCCATAGATGTAGCTCAGTAGGCAGAAAGTTGAATAAGAATGTCCATCAGTAAAAAGAGCAATCACAGAAGTTGGAAAGAAAAACATAGGTATAAAGAAAGTAACTGCGAAGAAACCATGGCTAACAGAAGAAATACTTTAGTTCAAATGGTTCAAATGGCTCTGAACACTATGGGACTCAACATCTGAGGTCATCAGTCCCCTAGAACTTAGAACTACTTAAATCTAACTAACCTAAGGACATCACACACATCCATGCCAGATGCAGGATTCGAACCTGTGACCGTAGCGGACGCGCTGTTCTAGACTGAAGCGCCTAGAATCGCTCGGCCACTCCGGCCGGCTTTAGTTGATCGATGAAAGAAGAAAGTACAAAAATTTCAGGGCAATTCAGGAATACAGAAATACAACTCGCTTTGGCATGAAAAAATAGGAAGTGTAGGGAAGCTAAGACGAAATGCCGACTCGAAAAATCTGAAGAAATCGTAAAGGAAATGATTGTCGGAAGAATCGACTCAGCATGTAGGAGAGTCAAAACAACGGTGGAAAGAATACACTGAACGCCTCTGTTAGGGAGAAGGAGTCGATTTAGAGGACATATGGGATGGAGGACTTAAGATCAAATAAGGCGAAGGGACAGACAAAATTCTATCAGAATTTATAAAACCACTGGGGGAAGTGGCACACAAAACGACTATTTACGTTGGTGTGTAGAACGTAAGCGTCTGGCAACACAGCATCTGACTTTCGGAAAAATATCATCCACACAATTCCGAATACTGCAGGAGCTGACAAGTGCGATAATTATCGCACAATCAGCTCAACAGCTCATGCATCCAAGTTGCTTAAAAGAATAATATACAGAAGAATGGAAAAGAAAACTGAGGATGCGCTGGATGATGATCAGTTTGGCTTTAGGAAACGTAAAGGCACGAGAGAGGCAATTCTGACGTTGCTGTTGATAATAGAAGCAAGAATAAAGAAAAGAGTGCTCGACAATGCAAAATGGTGCAAGAAGTTCAAAATTCTGTGAAAAGTAGTGGTATGCTATAGGGAGAGACGGGTCATATACAATATGTACAACAGCGAAGAGGGAATAATAAGGGAGGACGACCAAGAATGAACTGCTCGGATTAAAAAGGATGTAGTCTTTCGCCGCTACTGTTCAATCAGCACATCGAATAAGCAATGATAGAAATTAAAGAATGTTTCAGGAGTTTCATGGTGAATGGGTACCAATGATGCGATTCGCTGATGACATTGCCACCCTTAGTGAAAGTGAATAGGAATTACATTGTGTGCTGAATGGAATAAACAGTCAATGAGTACAGAACATGGTCGGAGAGTAAATCGAAGAAAGAGGAAAATAATGAGGAGTAGCAGAAATGAGAACAGCGACGAACTTAACATCGGGATTCATGGCCACGAAGTAGATGCAAAATAACCGATGACGGACGAAGCATGGAGGACATAAAAAGTAGGCTAGCACTGGCAAAAAGGGCATTCATGGTTAAGAGAAGTCTACAAGTATCAAATATAGGCCTTAATTTGAGGAAGTCGTTTCTGAGAATGTACGTTTGGAGGTCAGCATCGTATCAGTAGTGAAGCAAGGACTGTGGGAAAGTGGAACAGAAGAGAATCGAAGCATTTGAGACGTGGTGACACAGACGAATGTTGAGAATTAATTGGACTGGTAAGATAAGGAATGAGGAGATCCTGCGCCGAATCGGAGAGGAAAGGAATATGTGGAAAACACTGACAAGGAGAAGTGACTGGATGATAGGACATCTGTTAAGGCACAAGCAATGACTTCCGTAGTACTAGAGGGCAAAAACTGTAGAGGAAGACAGAGATTGGAATACATCCAGCAAATAGTTGAGGACGTGAGTTGCAAGTGCTAATCTGAGATGAAGAGGTTGTCACAGGAGAGGAGTCCGAGGCGAGCCGCATCAAACCAAAGACTGATGACACAAAAAAGTGGTGCATGGGGCTTGAACAAAACATACCATAGTGATCTATTGGTAAGGTGAAAATGAATGAAAAACTATTAAGACCAGTTCTGCAGCTAACATGAAAACCCAAGAAATTATTGCAACAAAACTGAGCTACGTGCTACCTGGACCAAACGCATCAAGTAAATAGCTATTGAAGGATGAGTAGAACCTGCATACGGCGCTTAGCGCTTTTCCAGATTATACACAATCGCGAACAGGCAACGCAGCCGCGTGCAGTGTCTCACTGACGGCAAGAAAGTAAACGGCTCAGTCACACGCTGATGGCGCGTGGACTCGACGAAATGATCGGTGGTTCAAAAAAAATGGTTCAAATGGCTCTGAGCACTATGGGACTTAACATCTGAGGTCATTAGTCCCCTAGAACTTAGAACTACTTAAACCTAACTAACCTAAGGACATCACACACATCCATGCTCGAGGCGGGATTCGAACCTGCGACCGTAGCGGTCGCGCGGTTCCAGACTGTAACACCTAGAACCGCTCGGCCACACTGGCCGGCTGATCGGTGGTCTTTCGGGGAATGAGAAAAAGGAACATTGGGACAAGAAGTACAAAGAGAATTCTTAAGAAACTATCCTTAGAATATAATATTGACTGTTGTCATTGTAAGTTATGCTGACCCAAAGGAACTCCGGCCGAAATGACCGAGCGGTTCTAGGCGCTTCAGTCTGGAACCACGCGACCACTACGGTCGCAGGTTTGAATCATGCCTCGGGCATGGACGTGTGTGATGTCCTTAGGTTAGTTAGGTTTAAGCAGTTCTAAGTTCTAGGGGACTGATGACCACAGATGTTAAGTCCCATAGTGCTCAGAGCCATTTGAAAGGAACTCCTGGACGTTTAATGACTTAAAAGACGTACATCACATGCCTGTATTACGGCAACGAAACAGGTATGGCAACTATGTCCATGGAATAAACGTTAAAATTTGAAAAAAAAAAAAAATTAAGAGCTTTCGAATTCTAAAAATTTTGTTTTATAAAAATGTTTTAAAAATTCTTCATGTTTTTACTGTTAAAAGGAGCCAAGACTGTAGTGAATTTTCTTACTTTTTAAGTATAGATAAAACTTGATTAAATTTTTAAAAACGTTCTTGAAAGATAGCTGCGCAAAAGCTAAGGCGATAAGAGGGTTGTGTAGTAGTTGGGGATCTGGGAAGGAAGGTGGGGAGGGGGAGCGGGGGAATTGGAGGAAAATTGAAAGGTCCAGGAAGAACAAAAGGGGCACTAGATAAAGGAAGTAGAGTGTATTACGTCAACTAATTTGGGCAGTTGAAATTTGCCAGAATGCTACGCTGCCTTAACTCCGTTTGTCCATTTAGAGTCTGGTGTAAAACGACTAATGGATCACATAATTTCGACCGCCTTCAAGATGCTTAAAGCGTGGCTCTTCCTTTGTCGGCAGTATTTACGAAAATAATCGTCAGACATCTGCGCTCTAACAATACTGCACAAAGTATATGTACAGCGAGCACGCAATTTGTTCCAAAAACAATGCAACCAGGGTATATTGCATTACTTGCAATGATTGACTCATGCGGTACATCGGACAAAGTGGCATGAGCCTTACTGCCATATCTAAAGAATTTCTTTGGGTTTCTAACTCAAAATCGTGAGCAGAGACATTCCGTCGCCTTCCTTCCTATTATTAAGAATTTTACATCGAGAAAACAAGGACGACACTTTAAGCATCTTGGAGGAGATCTAAATTATGAGTTCTATTAGTCGTTTTTCACACAAAACCCTAAATGTACAAAGAGATTTGAGGCGCTGTAGCATTTTGGCAAGTTTCGACTGCCTAAATTAATAGACGTAATAGTCTCTACTTCCCATAGGCAGTTATCCTTTATTCTTCCTGGACGTTTCCATTTTCCTGCCCTTTCCCCTCCCCACCTCACATCATCGCCTGCTGCGCACCCCACTCCTATATGTTAGTTTTTACCAGTCTTCCATTCACGTATGTTTTTTAAAATTTACTCAAGTCTTATCTGTTCTCAAAAAGTACGAAAATTTACTACAGTCTTGGATCCTCGAAACGGTAAAAAAAGAGAAGAATTTTTAAAAACCGTTTTACAAAATAAAACAATAATTATTAGCATTTTGAAGTTGTTAAGGATTTGTAAAAAACGTTTTAAGAGCTTTCAGTGGACACCGTCGTCAGATCTGTTTCGTTCCTGCAATATATGCAACTGATGCTCCTCTTATGTGCCATTAAACGTTCAAGAGTTCCCTTAGGTTAGCGTAAATTCCGGGCGTAACTAATGAAAATAAATGTCAACTGTCACTATTATATTGTGTGGATTGCTTTTCAAAAATTCTTTTTGTACATGTTATCCTGATACTTCTTGTTCTCATTCACCATTCGCGTGTCTCAAAAAAGACCACGGATCATTCAGTTTAGCCCACGCATCACTAGAGCATGCGCGAACTGTCTATAGGCTATCTGTTTACTTTCTTGTCGTCAGTTGACACACAGCACGTGGCTGCGTTCCCTGTTAGCGATTGGGTGTATACCACAGAAGAGTTAAGTGCGGTTTCAGGTTACACTTTTCCGTCAATAGCTATTAATTTGATGTGTCTGGTCCAGGTAGAACATCTCTCCATTCTGTTGCAAACACTTCTTGGGTTTTCATGTTAGCCGCCAATAGGTCTTAATAGTATTTCATTTATTTTCACCCAACCAATGGATCACTGCGGTATATTTTGTTTAAGAGCCATCGACCATATTGGTTTTGAATCCATCAATCCGGCTACTTTAGTCAATGACATACCGCCATTTAGGTGTGTTTTGTTCTGACGGACAATGAATTGCGAGTTCAAAGTTTCGAGCTTTTTAGTTCTAATGTTTTAGTTATGAGAGTCGAATATTTTAATATTTTCATGTCAAAGTTCTTCTTAATAGCTTTTAAAAATCTTTAAAGAATCTTAGAATAATTTTAGGATATTTTAATATGAGTTGACGTCTCGGGGTTCTCGGGGTTCTTGATTTCACCTGAAGATATGGCTTACTACCCATAGCTCATTAGAAATATTCAGAATGCGTTGTTGTTCATTCATGGGTCAAATTTTATACGAAGGAGAATATTTTCAGCTCATCAGTACCAGGGTCATACGTGGTATGCACTCTTAGGTTAAACTTAGTAGCGGCTTTCAATCTGAAACACTTACGTACATGAAAGTACTTCGGGACAAATAGTAATACACGGAATGTTTCACATCATATGAGTCAGGTATTCAAAAAGTCATCCAACTTCGCAAGACTATAGCTTCTACAGAAATGAAGGTAGAAAATTTTGATGAATTTTATTTTTCACATAGCGTAATGCAGTCAAGTCAATAACACAGTAAGGAATCTACGACGCAAATGAGTATCGATATCTCCAGTTCGATATACATAACGCATATAGACTTATTTATACAAAATTAGTTGTTTCATATTTGAAGATTACTATGATACATATCTGAGTTAATGTTGAAGCGTTTTAGTCACATTTCCGTAAATTAATTTTATTAATTGTTTCAAAGACGTAACAGAGATAATTACCGCCAAAATTACTAACTGTTTGATTTAATGTCTCTGGTCTTCTTCGTTGTGCACCGCCGTGGTGGGAATATGGTGTGAAATAGACAGTCTTGGCGGAAGAGCGATTGTAGACTGGGGTGCAGTGTTTTTGTAATTACTGCGGGAGACAGAAGCAGCTTTGTTAATAGTTCAGAGTGTTTCAATTTTAATAAATATGGTTGTTTCAACGTTCAGAAACTTTATATCATTGAGTAATCTTTGGAAGAGGTAACATAGTCCTTCCACCAGGTAATGCTTCTTCGTGACAGAAACAGGATCTGAGACCAGCTTCATATTCCGCAGAACACTACGACGATACCAACTAAATAACAAAACAAGTAATATTTTGTAATTCTAGTTTTGGACGAAGGATTCTAAGCAGCTTACGTAACATAAACCATCAAAGTCTGTTTTGAAGACAGTTCGTTGAACTTTAAGCATTGAAGATCCCATTACAATAGGACCATAAAGTTTTTGTTTGAAGAGGAACTATACGATTTTACCTGCACGCACATTCAGTCTTAGAGTACATTTTATAGTTACTTTTCGAGTTAAGGTTTTCTTTGCTATCCACTGAACCAACGACGAACACCCACGCGCTAGCGAAATTCATGTCATAATTTTGAAATCATTTCTTGCGCTATTGCATTCACTGCTGTTGATTCGTGGCTCATACTTCACCGAATGTTGTTGGTAGTTGGGGGAACACGGACGAAGGCTTTCAAAAATAGGCAAATAAAAGAAAAAGTCGCGCACTGGGAGACCAGGACAACGGTGCAATTCCAGATCTGTACGCTATTTACGGCCGATTCGTACTTAAGATAGCTCACGTTCTCCGTAAATAAAAAAAAATGTCCTGACTGGTTGAGTGACTGGCTCATCATTGCCCAGGAGAAATCGTTATCGATGCCCACTTGAAGATTGGAGAGATGTTTATCTTATACTGCAGGCATCATTTAAGAAGCAATATTTCATAATTTCACGCTTAAGGGTGTGAATTAGGACATGAAAGGATTTTTGAAAATATGTCGCTATTAAGACAACTTCAAAGCTATAACTATGAAAACTGGCATTTTGTTTCTCGGTCAGGGGTAAAGCAATGCGTGTTTCAGTATATTATGAAACAATAGATGAAAGCTTTCTGAAAAGAAATCATTATTGAACATTTACTACAATACTTTTAAAGCTACACCAGTAAAAATTGCTATTGACATCTCACTTGGAAAAAATGCCTTTTCCAGTAGCTTTAGAATATTCAACCCCTAAGGAAGTGAAATGAGAGATGATATGTTTTTGGAAAAAACTCCATTATGAAGTCGTTTTTAAAGCAAAATATACGCAAATTTTAATTTGGTTTCTCAATTAGAAATAAAAAATTGCGTCTTTCAGTGATTTTGGAGATTCAGTCTTTGTTGTTGTTGTTGTTGTTGTCTCCATGCTACTCTATCCTGTGCAAGCTTCTTCATCTCCCAGTACCTACTGCAGCCTACATCCTTCTGAATCTGCTTAGTGTATTCATCTCTTGATCTCCCTCTACGATTTTTACCCTCCACGCTGCCCTCCAATGCTACATTTGTGATCCCTTGATGACTCAGAACATGTACTTCCAACTAATCCCTTCTTCTAGTCAAGTTGTGCCACAAACTCCTCTTCTCCCCAACCCTATTCAATACCTCCTCATTAGTTATGTGATCTACCCATCTAATCTTCAGCATTATTCTGTAGCACCACATTTCGAAAGCTTCTACTCTCTCCTTGTCTAAACTATTTATCTTCCATGTTTCACTTCCATACATGGCTACACTCCATACAAATACTTTCAGAAACTACTTCCTGTCACTTAAATCTATACGCGATGTTAACAAATTTCTCTTCTTCAGAAACGCTTTCCTTGCCATTGCCAGTCTACATTTTATATCCTCTCTACTTCGACCATCATCAGTTATTTTACTCCCCAAATAGCAAACATCCTTTACTACTTTGAGTGTCATTTCCTAGTCTGATTCCCTCGGCATCACCCGACTCAATTCGACTACATTACATTATCCTCGTTTTGCTTTTGTTGATGTTCATCTTATATCCTCCTTTCAAGACACTGTCCATTCCGTTCAACTGCTCTTCCAAGCCCTTTGCTGTCTTTGACAGAATTACAATGTCATCGGCGAACCTCAAAATTTATATTTCTTCTCCATGGATTTTAATACCTACTCAGAATTTCTCTTCTGTTTCCTTTACTGCTTGCTCAGTATACAGATTGAACAACATCGTGGAGAGGCTACAACCCTGTCTCACTCCCTTCCCAACCACTGCTTCCCTTTCGTGTCCCTCGACTCTTGTAACTGCCATCTGCTTTCTGTATAAATTGTAAATAGCCTTTCGCTACCTGTATTTTACCCCTGCCACCATAAGAATTTGAAAGAGAATAATCCAGTCAACATTGTCAAAAGCATTCTCCAAGTCTACAAATGCTAGAAATATAGGTTTGCCTTTTCTTAATCTAGCGTCCAAAAATAAGTCGCAGGGTCAGTATTGCCTCTCGTGTTCCCATATTTCCACGGAATACAAATTGATTTTCCCCGAGGTCGGCTTCTACCAGTTTTACCATTCGTCTGTAAAGAATTCGCGTTATTATTTTGCAGCAGTGACTTATTAAACTGATAGTTCGGTAATTTTCACATCTGTCAACACCTGCTTTCTTAGGGACTGGAATTATTATATTCTTCTTGAAGTCTGAGGGTATTTCGCCTGTCTCATGCATTTTGCTCACCAGATGGTAAAGTTTTGTGAGGACTGGCTCTCCCAAGGCTGACAGTAGTTCTAATGGAATGTTGTCTATTCCCGGGGCCTTGTTTCGACTTAGGTCTTTCAGTGCTCACGCAGTATCATTCTCCCATTTCATCTTCATCTACATCCTCTTCCATTTCTATAACATTGCCCTCAAGTACATCGCCCTTGTGTAGACCCTCTATATACTCCTTCCACCTTTCTGGTTTCCCTTCTTTGCTTAGAAATTGGTTTCAAATGGCTCTGAGCACTATGCGAATTAACTTCTGAGGTCAACAATCGCCTAGAACTTAAAACTAATTGAACCTAACTAACCTAAGGACATCACACTCATCCATGCCCGAGGCAGGATTTGAATCTGCGAGCGGAACCTGCAGCGCCTAGAACCGCACGGCCACTCCGGCCGGCAACTGGGTTTCCATCTGAGCTCTTGATATTCATGGAAGAGGTTCTCTTTTCTCCCCTGGTGTCTTTAATTTTCCTGTAGGCATTATCTATCTTTTCCCTAGTTAGATAAGCCTCTACATCCCTACATTTGGCCTCTAGCCATGCCTCCTTAGCCATTTTGCACTTCCTGCTGATCTCATTTTTGAGAAGTTTGTATTTCTTTTTGCCTGCTTCATTTACTGCATTTTTATATTTTCTCCTTTCGTCAGTTAAATGCAATATTTCTTCTGTCACCTGATTACCTACTTGATCCTCTGCTGCCTTCACTACTTCATCCCTCAAAGCTACCCATTCTTCTTCTATTCTCAATTGTTCCCTCATGCTCTCTCTGAAACTCTTCAGTATTTCTTCTGTTACCAAAGGATTTCTACTAGCCCTCGTCTTTTTACCTACTTGATCCTCTGCTGCTTCTTTACTTCATCCCTCAGAGCTACCCATTCTTCTTCTATATTTCTTTCCCCCATTCCTGTCAATTGTTCCCGTATGCTTTGCCTGAAACTCTGTACAACCTCTGGTTTAGTCAGTTTATCCAGGTCCCATCTCCTTAAATTCCCACCTTTTTGCAGTTTCTTCAGTTTTAATCTACAGTTCATAACCAATAGATTGTGGTCAGAGTCCACATCTGCCCATGGGAATGACTTACAATTTGAAACCTGGTTCCTAAATCTCTGTCTTACCATTATATAATCTACATGAAACCTGTCAGTATCTCCACGCTTCTTCCATGTATACAACCTTCTTTAATGATTCTTGAACCAAGTGTTAGCTATGATTAAGTTGTGCTCTGTGCAAAATTCCACCAAGCGGCTTCTATTTCATTTCTTACCCCCAATCCATATTCACCTACTACGTTTCCTTCTCTTCCGTTTCCTACTCTCGCATTCCAGTCACCCATGACTATTAAATTTTCGTCTCCTTTCACTATCTGAATAATTTCTTTGATCTCATCATACATTGCTTCAATTTCTTCGTCATCTGCAGAGCTAGTTGGCATATAAACTTGTACTACTGTGGTAGGTGTGGGCTTCGTATCCATCCTGGCCACAATAATGCGTTCACTATGCTGTTTGTAGTAGCATACCCGAATTCCTATTTTCTTATTCATTATTAAACCTACTCCTGAATTACCCCTATTTGATTTTGTATTTATAACCCTGTGTTCACCCGACCAGAAGTCTTGTTCCCCCTGCCACTGAACTTCACTAATTCCCACTATATCTAACTTTAACCTATCCATTTCCGTTTCTAAATTTTCTAACCTACCTGCCCGATTAAGGAATCTGACATTCCACGCTCCGATCCGTGGAACGCCAGTTTTCTTTCTCCTGATAACGACGTCCTCCTGAGTAGTCCCCGCGCGGAGATCCGAATGGGTGACTATTTTACTTCCGGAATATTCTACCCAAGAGGACGCCATCATCATTTAACCACACAGTAAAGCTACATGCCCTCGGGAAAAATTACGGCCGTAGTTTCCCCTTGTTTTCAGCCGTTCGCAGTACCAGCACAGCAAGGCCGTTTTGATTAGTGTTACAAGGCCAGATCAGTCAATCATCCAGACTGTTGCCCCTGCAATTACTGAAAAGGCTGCTGCCCCTCTTCAGGAACCACACGTTTGTCTGGCCTCTCAATAGATACCCCTCCGTTGTGGTTGCACCTACGATACGGCTATCTGTATCGCTGAGGCACGCAAGCCTCCCCACCAACGGCAAGGTCTATGGTTCATGGGGGGATTCAATCTTTATGGGAGTGAAATAGGCCCTGACTGATTCACTGACTTATCATTGTTCGATGTCGATCTTATGCTGTAGGCATCGTTTAAGGAGGGACTTTTCGAAATTACCTGAAATGAAGGATGAGCGGTTCATTGACAATTAGTCGCTATTGCGGCAGTTTTGAAGCCAGGACTACGAAAATTGGTATTTGGTGTCTTGGTCATAAATAAAAAAGTACGTGTTTCGGTATTTTTGGAAATTCATCACCTAATGGGGTGAAATACAGCATGAAAATCTATATTTTTTATGAACGTATTTCATTATGAATACATTTTTACAGGTAAATTGAAGAAAATTTTTATTTCACTTCTTGATTTAAAAAAATATAAGAAAAGTGTTCCAGTGTTTTCGAAAACATTTCGTTATATTAAAAATTTTTAAAACTTAACGTGTAAATAAATATATGTCACTGGATGAAAGTTTCCATGGAAATATCACCACAAGAATTCAAAAACCGCAGTTAACAAAGGATTGCGAATCCAACTACGAGAATCGCTTTTTGGTCAGAAGTACATTCGGGACAGACCATGCTTCTATGGTCTTCATTAGCGTGAAAAGTTTTTAGGATCTTATAGTTTATGAACAACATAAAAATTCGGTTGAAGCGAAAAAACAGATAATCTGTGCAGACCGTACATTTTATGCCAGCGAAGCAGCAGCACTAAGCTACTTGTTAATAAAAGCTCTTATACCCTGGTGAATCTTGAAACAGAAACTCAAAACTCCCTTTGTCTGTGTTCTCGCCATCCAGGAGAATGTAACTCGAGTGTCATGCATGATACCGAAGTTGTGTGAACAGCGGAAACGTAGCAAGCGATAAACTCTTTTCTTCTCTTTATTCTGAGGGGGTGTCACACAGAAAAAGTTCCGAAAAAGATCGAAAATACGTGCGAAGATTCTCGAACGTCTCTTAGTACTCGCATTCTCAAGTACTAGATGAATATAATACAGATTTGCGCTCTATGAGCCACTCAGCTTCTGGAAATAGACACCGTTGGTAACTTTAATATTTCTCTTACTGCGTTAAACCCTTGACGTAAGACTATATCTCTTAATAAGTAGATTATGATAGAATTATAACATTTTAAATTCAGTCTATAAGCGTATTAAAAATCAGAAGTTTGCAATCCCTAGAAGCACGTAGATAGGCAACCTCCAACTGAAACCGAAAGGGCCTGGGTTCGATTCCTTGCCGGGTCTGAGGTTTTCTCCGGTCGAGTCTGGGTGTTGCATTATCATGGCTATATGGGTACGTCCCGAAATCCAAGAAATTAAAAAGAAAACATGCAACTTGGACTGGGTCACAGTTTTACCCTTTTTGTAATATAGACCTTTGAAGTGAAATTCAGCCGAGTCTTACTTCGAGTAGTATACATAGCCCTGTAATATTGGATGAATGAGGCATTCTACATTCAGTTCTGAGCACTGACTCGGGGATGAGAGACACCATACGTTACCTTCAGTCCATGGCGCATTATGGCACTCTAGGACGTCCTAGAGAGTCTAAAGTGGTGACTTGCTTTTGGCGTCTATTGGAATGTCTATACATCGGCAAGCCTGTAATTTGTACGGGGTGGTCAAAAAGTCTCTCTGTAGTGCTGTATAATTGTTAGCCGCGCATGCCGTATGATTGTTCGCCTGCCTGGGTTACTTCCCTTCAAGTGGACTCACCCAGCATTCCACTGTTTCGTTTATCTCAGCCAGCGTGAGTAGTATCGTTGGTGTGTGTCGTCACGTGTTGACGTGAACGTTTAAGTTTAGTTCCTTTCTTCGTTTGTTTCATTTTTGTCACTGTTAACATGCTAACCATTGAAGAACGTCTGTTTTTAGTCGAACAGGTGTTCGTCAAATGAGTTTTCCCGGAGACAACGCTCCCACATCGCGATAATGTGCGAGATTTGATTAACAAATTTTGAAGTACAGGTTCAGTGACAGATGCAACGAGAAGTGGTCGTCCTAGCGTTTTGTCCGAGGATAAACTACTCGATATTTCGGATAAAATGTTTATGAGTCCGAACAAGTCAGCAAGAAAACTCGCCCAAGAAATCGATGTTAGTGCCTGAACGGCCCGCACAACTGTAAGGAAAAAATTAGAACTTTTCCCATACAGTGACAGTCGTACAAGAACTGAAAAATACTGATCATGGCGAGAGATTGCATTATTGTCAATGCTTCAAAAATTTCGTTCAACAAAATGGAAGGGATATTCTTAATGAAACGTTTTTCACTGATGAGGGGTGGTTTCATTTATCCTGGTACATGAACTCGCAAAATTCTCGTATGTGGAGTACTGCAAATCCATTGTTCATTCATGAGGAACCATTTCATTCTGTGAAAATAGGAGTTTGGATTGAAATTTCTAGACGTCGGATTGTGGGTCCCATATTTTTCAAGAAAACAATAAACGCTCAACGATACTGCAGTGATACTGTGTTAACTGAAATACTGAACCGTTATTTTGAACAAGATGGTACAACCGCGCAACAGCTCGCGTTTCAATGTCACTGCTTGCTGATGTTTTTGGTGATCGCATAATTTCACAGGGACTTTGGCCTCCACGATCACCTGACCTAATATCACCTGACTTTTTCTTCTGGGGTGCAGTGAAAGCAACTGTCTATAAAAACCCTCCAAAATCCGTCGATGAATTGCAGACTGCAATATCCACTTTCACTGTTTCTGTTGCAGAAGAAATGTTACAGCAGGTGTTTGGAAACATCATTAGACGATCTGAATTGTTTATTCAACAACAGGGTGAACACCTTCAACATTTAATGTGAAAATTTGTAAGTAAAAATGAATATTCAGTAAATTAATATGTATTTCACTGAGCTTCATTGCGGTATATTCAATGCGGCATACGGCACGCGCGGCTATCAATCATCATACGGCACTGCGGAGAGACTTTTGAACTCCCCGTATTTCTGAATTAAAGCTTCTGTATAAGACTAGATACGAGCACCGGCTTGCAGTACTTCCGCCCGTGGTTGAGGATGGACTTCGGAGGGACGATAAGTGCGGCGTGGACGAGTCACGTGAAAGCGTCGTTGCTCTTGCCTCTGGACGGAGAGGTTCGCTTGTTTCGCGGCCCTGCCATCTGCATAATCTTGGCCGTGTTGGGCGCGACGTGCCGGAGGGCTGGCTTTAGCGCGCAACTATTACTCTTTTCCCGGAACGAGCCAACCAACGTCTGCGCGCTTTCAAAAGATAATAAACGAAGTTTGGCCGTGTGGGGGGGCTTACGGCGGTGGTCGCGAAGGAGTTACGAGAAGTGCCGACGGGGAATCTAGTGCTCAAGTTGAAATCGTCAGCCAGATAGCTTGCGTGTTGCTGGAACGCGTCGGCGAGAGAATGACGGCTGCGAATGCCTTGTTTTTTTTTCCTAACAACCCGACGTCTGGGTCTTTAGCGCTCCTATCAAGCAGTAAGAATCGAGTGTGGTTAAAGCAGTGAAAGATTAAAAGTTTCTACTAAAATAAATACTTAACTTCTACTTAAAGTCGTGAACGCGTACACACACTCACTCACACACACACACACACACACACACACACACACACACACGAGCGCGCGTGCACTATCACGTACTTGTGCAATAGAATATTCAGATTTCGTCCCATCTGAAAACGGTAAGAAATAATGATAAACCAGCTACTCTGCAGCACAGTAAAGCTTCCAGCCTAAAAGCTTAGCGGGGATCACGGGCATTGTACAAAAATGTTAAAATATTTGTTTCTGTAGTACCTAACACTACGGCCGGAATACAAAACACACTCCATTAAATGTGTTATAATGAAATGAATTTACCATAAGCATAATAAACAGATTGGTATATTTCTTCGAGTAAAAAGTCGCATTTCAGGGGATCTTTACGTATACAGAGGAATATCAGTGTCATCTCAGCGGTTCGCCGTCACCAGAAGAGGGAGGCATGCCTCGGACAGACAGCTTCTTTCATTGATCACATTGTTTCTCAGTTGCTAATAGTTTATCCCAGCGGATCGCGACTTCCTGACTCCGCAGTGAGATATCTCGCATGGGTGTGACTTACTGCCTATATATAGCGTAAGGCAGCTCACACAGGCCACCCCTAATATGTAGATCTACTTAGATATTCTGCAAATCACACCTAAGTGCCTGGCACAGGGTTCATCGAACCAGCTTCATAATATTTCTGTACTATTCCAACTTCGAACAGCGCGCGAAGAAATATCTTTTCCGTGCGATCTCTGATTTCTCTTATTTTATAACGATAATCGTTCCTCGCTCTGTAGTCCGGCGTCAACAAAACATTTTCGCATTCGAGGGAGAAATTTGTGACCGGAATTTCGTGAGAACATTCCGTGCAACGAAATCGCCTTGGTTTTTAAGATGTCCACCACAAATCGTGTATAATGTCAGTGACACTCTCTCCTCTATTTCGCACTAATACAAAACATGCTGCTCTTCTTCGAAGTTTCTCGATGTACGTCAATTTGGTAAGGATCCAAGCCGCCTAGCAGCACTCCAAAAGAGGACGAACAAGCGTAGTGCAAGCAGTCTTTTTAGCAGATCTGTTACATTTTCCAAGTGTTCTGCCAATAAAATGCAGTATTTGATTTGCCTTCCCCACAACATTTTCTATGTGTTTCTATTTAATTGAAGTTGTTCGTAATTGCAATTCCTAGGTGTTTAGTTGAATTTACGGGGTTTAGATTTGACTGATTTACCGTGTAACCGAATTTTAAGGATTCCTTTCAGCACTCATGTGGATGACCTCACACTTTCCATTATTTCGGCTCACCTGCCAATTTATGCATCTAAATCGTTTTGCAATTTGTTCCGATCTGCTGATGACTACTAGACGATGAAAGACAGCATCATCTATAAACAATCTAAGACGACTGCTCACATTGTACCCCAAATCGTTTATATAAACTATGTGATTAAAAGTATCTGGACACCTGGATGAAAATGACTTACAAGTTCGTGGCACCTTCAATCGGTAATGCTGGAATTCAATATGGTATTGGCCCACCCTTAGCCTTGATGACAGCTTCCACTCTCGCAGGCATACGTTCAATCAGGTGCTGAAAGGTTCTTGGGGAATGGCAGCCCATTCTTCACGGAGTGCTGAACTGAGGAGAGGTATCGATGTCGGTCGGTTAAGCCTAGCACGAACATCCCAAAGGTATTTTATAGGATTCAGGTCAAAGATCTGTGCAGGTCAGTCCATTAAAGGGATGTTGTTGTCTTGTAACCACTCCGCCACAGCCGTGCATTATGAACAGATGCTAGATCGTGTTGAAAGATGCAATTTCCTTTCGCGAATTGCTCTTCTAAAGTGGGAACCGTAACACCACCACCTCCGAATTTTACTGTTGGCGCTATACACGCTGGCAGATGACGTTCACCGGGCATTCGCCGTACCCACATCCTGCCATCGGATCGCCACATTGTGTACCGTCATTCGTCACTCCACACAACGTTATTCCACTGTTCAATCGTCCACTGTTTACGCTCCTTACACCAATGCGAGGCATCGTTTGGCATTTACCGGCGTAATGTGTGGCTTATGAGCAGCCGCATGACCATGAAATCCAAGTTTCAGAACACGTACCGCCTAACTGTCACAGTATTTCCAGTGGATCCTGATGCAGTTTCGAATTATTGTGTGATGGTCTGGATAGATGTCTGCCTGTTACACATTATGACCCTCTTCAACTTGTCGGCGGTCTCTGTCAGTCAACATACGAGTTCAGCCTGTAAGCTTTTTTGCTGTACTTGTCCATTCACTTTTCCACTTCACTATCACATCGGAAACAGCAGACCTAGGGATGTCTAGAAGTGTGGAAATCTCGTGTACAGACATATGACACGATTGACACCCAAACACCTGACCACGTTCGAAGTCTGTGAGTTGCGCGGAGCGCCCCATTCTGCTCTCTCACGATGTCTAATGACTACTGAGATCGCTGATATGGAGTACCTGGCAGTAGGTGGCAGCACAATGTACCTAATATGAAAAAGTATTTTTTTTAGGGGTGTCCGAATACTCCTGATCACATAGTGCAGATACTCTGCAAATCACACCTACGTTCCTGGCACAGGGTTCATCGAACCATCTTCGCAATATTTCCGTACTACTCCAATTTTGAACAGCGTGCGGCAAAAACGAACCCCTATATCTTTTGCGCTCGAACTGTGATTTCCCTTATTTTATTATGACGATCGTTCCACCCTATGTAGATCGGCCTCAATAAAATATTTTCGCATTCGGGGGAGAAAGTTGGCGATTGAAGTAATCATGAGAAAATTCCGCCGCAACGAAAAACGCTTTGGTTTTTATAATGTCCACACCAAATTCTGTATCATGTCAGTGACGTAGTCTAATCTATTTCGCGATGATAAAATGCGTGCTGCTTTTTTTATTAACTTCCTCGATGTACTCCGTTAATGTTATCTGGTAAGAATCGCAAACCGCCCAGCAGTACTCCAAAAGAAGACGGATAAGCGTAGTACAGGCAGTCTCTTTAGCAGATCTGATACAATTTCTATGTAGTCTGCCAATAAAACGCAGTCTCTGATTTGTGTTCCCCACAACATTTTCTATGTGTTTTTTTTTCAATTCTTATGTAATTATAATTATTATGTATTTTGTTGAGTTTATGGCCTTTAGATTTGACTTATTTATATTTTAACCAAAGTTTAAGGGATTCCTTTTTGCACTCATATCTATGACCTCACACTTGTCGTTATTAGGCTCAACTGCTAATTTAAACATCATAAGGAACTCTTTTCTAAATCGTTTAACCATTTGTTTTGATCTTGTGATGACTTTACTACTCAATAAACGGCAGCATCATCGGCAAACAACTTAAGACGGGTGCTCTTATTGGTTCCTAAATCGTTTATATAGTTAAGGAACAACTGAGGGCGTATAACACTACCTTGGGGAACGCCAGAAATCACTTATGTTTCACTCGATGACTTTGCGTCAATTACTGCGAACAGTGACGTCTCTGACAGGAAATCACGAATCTAATCACACAACTGAGACGATATCCACGCAATTTCACAACAAGCTTCTTGTGTGGTACAGTATCAAAAGACCTGTGGAAATCTAGAAATACGGAATCAATTTGAAATCCCTTGTCAATAGCACTCAAAACTTCGTGTGAGTAAAGAGCCAGATGTGTTTCACAAGAACGATGTTTTATAAATCCATGTTCTCTTCGAAGTAATTCAGTATGTTCGAACACAACATATGTTCCAATATCCTGCTGCATATTGACGTTAATGATATGGGCCTGTAATTTATTGGATTACTCCTACTACCTTTCTTGAATATTGGTGTGAGCTGTGCAACTTCCAGACTCAGTATATAAGTGGAGGTGTGGTTTTTGCCAATTTAGAGCAGATAATACGGCGAATTTCCTGACATTGGCATGTAATTTTTATCGTTTATGGTCGCAGAATTATGACGCAGATTTCTTTCTGGTGGAACTATTTACTGTTTTTCTAGGGCGTTTGAAAGAAGCTTCTAAGAGAACTTCAGCGACATAATATATATGGTACTTCATCAGGCAATATCAAGATAGCAGCTGACCAAACCACTGCCCAGGCGTCGGAACAAAAGGCTCCACAAACATCTACTCTACTATTCCAAATGCAAGTAAACTCGTAACGCAGTCTGTTTCTGTTTACCTGTGCGTTTGAAACCCACTAGTCTGTCTTTTGTTGTTGTAACACTCAGATAACTTGCTTGTAGCACTACTGACATTCAAAATGTCTATGACAGTCGAAAAAGTGAATATCTATTTACACCGAACGTCGCCAAAGTGTTAGAGCAGCGTTGTGGTTGTGTGCTGAAGGGCATCCACATCGTGCCAAACACTCACGATCTGTCTTTGCAAACATTATAAAAATGTTTAAGAATCTAGAGGTGTGGAGAAAGAAATATGCAATTGATGAAATAAATGAAACTAACACACAATGCAAATGTCACTAGGAGGCGTCTCAGAAGTACGAGAGGGATCAATCAAACGAATGTTCTGAGAAAACTGTGCACCACCGCATTTCATCCTTTTCACATTTCGCTGTTTTTACAGCTTCATGGAAATGACTTCCAAAACTAGTTACCGTTCTCGAAATCATCATCATCATTTAAGACTGGTTATGCCTTTCAGCGTTCAGTCTGGAGCATAGCCCCCCTTATAAAATTCCTCCATGATCCCCTATTCAGTGCTAACATTGGTGCCTCTTCTGATGTTAAACCTATTACTTCAAAATCATTCTTAACCGAATCCAGGTACCTTCGCCTTGGTCTGCCCCGACTCCTCCTACCCTCTACTGCTGAACCCATGAGTCTCTTGGGTAACGTTGCTTCTCCCATGCGTGTAACATGACCCCACCATCTAAGCCGGTTCTCCCTGACTGCTACATCTATAGAGTTCATTCCCAGTTTTTCTTTGATTTCCTCATTGTGGACACCCTCCTGCCATTGTTCCCATCTACTAGTACCTGCAATCATCCTAGCGACTTTCATATCCGTAACCTCAACCTTGTTGATAAGGTAACCTGAATCCACCCAGCTTTCGCTCCCATACAACAAATTTGGTCGAAAGATTGAACGGTGCATAGATAACTTAGTCTTGGTACTGACTTCCTTCTTGCAGAAGAGAGTAGATCGTAGCTGAGCGCTCACTGCATTAGCTTTGCTACACCTCGCTTCCAGTTCTTTCACTATGTTGCCATCCTGTGAGAATATGCATCCTAAGTACTTGAAACCGTCCACCTGTTCTAACTTTGTTCCTTCTATTTGGCACTCAACCGGTTTATATTTCTTTCCCACTGACATTACTTTCGTTTTGGAGATGCTAATCTTCATACCATAGTCCTTACATTTCTGATCTAGCTCTGAAATATTACATTGCACACTTTCAATCGAATCTTCCATCACAACTAAGTCATCCGCATATGCAAGACTGCTTATTTTGTGTTCAAATATCTTAATCTTACCCAGCCAGTCTATTGTTTTCAACATATGATCCATAAATAATATGAACAACAGTGGAGACAGGTTGCAGCCTTGTCTTACCCCTGAAACTACTCTGAACCATGAACTCAATTAACCGTCAACTCTAACTGCTGCCTGACTATCCATGTAAAGACCTTTAATTGCTTGCCAAAGTTTGCCTCCTATTCCATAATCTCGTAGAACACACAATAACTCCCTCCTAGGAACCCCGTCATATGCCTTTTCTAGATCTATAAAGCAGAGATACAGTTCCCTGTTCCACTCATAACACTTCTCCATTATTTGCCGTAAGCTAAAGATCTGGTCCTGACAAACTCTAAGAGGCCTAAACCCACACTGATTTTCATCCAATTGGTCCTCAACTAATACTCGCACTTTCCTTTCAACAATACCTGAGAAGATTTTACCCACAACGCTGATTAAAGAGATACCTCTGTAGTTGTTACAATCTTTTCTGTTTCCATGTTTAAAGATTGGTGTGATTACTGCTTTTGTCCAGTCTGATGGAACCTGTCCCGACTCCTAGGCCATTTCAATTATCCTGTGTAGCCATTTAAGACCTGACATTCCACTGTATTTGATGAGTTCCGACTTAATTTCATTCACCCCAGCTGCTTTATTGCACTGCAATCTATTGACCATTTTCTCCACTTCCTCAAATGTGATTCTATTTCCATCATCATTCCTATCCCATTCTACCTCGAAATCTGAAACATTACTGATCGCATTTTCATCTACATTGAGCAACTCTTCAAAATATTCCCTCCATCTGCCCAAGGCATCCACAGGATTCACCAGCAGCTTTTCTGACCTGTCCAAAATACTTGTCATTTCCTTCTTACCTCCCTTTCGAAGACTGCTAATTACACTCCAGAATGGTTTTCCAACAGCTTGACCCATAGTCTCCAACCTGTTTCCAAAGTCTTCCCAAGATTTCTTCTTGGATGCTGCAATTATCTATTTGGCTTTGTTTCTTTCTTCAACATAACTTTCTCTGTCTACCTGAATTCTAGTATGTAGCCATTTTTGATACGCCTTCTTTTTCCTTTTACAGGCTGCCTTGACTGTGTGATTCCACCAAGCTGTTTGCTTCATCCTACTTTTACACACTACTGTTCCAAGACATTCTTTAGCCACCTCTAGTACTGTGTCCCTGTACCTTGTCCATTCCTTTTCCAATGCCTGTAATTGACTACATTCAACTAACGGGAACCTCTCTGAGATCGCTGTTATGTACTTGTGCCAGATTTCTTGATCCTGAAGTTTCTCCACTCTTACCCTCCAACATATGGACCTGACCTCCTGCACTTTCGGCCTCACAATCCCAATTTCACTGCAAATTAAATAATGATCAGTGTCATCAAAGAATCCCCTGAATACACGTGTGTCCCTCACAGCCTTCCTGAATTCCTGATCTGTTATTATATAGTCAATGACAGATTTGGTTCCCCTGCCTTCCCAAGTATACCGGTGAATGTTCTTATGTTTAAAAAAGGAGTTTGTGATTACTAAGCCCATACTGGCACAGAAAGCTTAGTATGCTCGAAATGTTATCTACCTAAAATTCAATGTGCTGAGGCATATCTACACTCCTGGAAATGGAAAAAAGAACACATTGACACCGGTGTGTCAGACCCACCATACTTGCTCCGGACACTGCGAGAGGGCTGTACAAGCAATGATCACATGCACGGCACAGCGGACACACCAGGAACCGCGGTGTTGGCCGTCGAATGGCGCTAGCTGCGCAGCATTTGTGCACCGCCGCCGTCAGTGTCAGCCAGTTTGCCGTGGCATACGGAGCTCTATCGCAGTCTTTAACACTGGTAGCATGCCGCGACAGCGTGGACGTGAACCGTATGTGCAGTTGACGGACTTTGAGCGAGGGCGTATAGTGGGCATGCGGGAGGCCGGGTGGACGTACCGCCGAATTGCTCAACACGTGGGGCGTGAGGTCTCCACAGTACATCGATGTTATCGCCAGTGGTCGGCGGAAGGTGCACGTGCCCGTCGACCTGGGACCGGACCGCAGCGACGCACGGATGCACGCCAAGACCGTAGGATCCTACGCAGTGCCGTAGGGGACCGCACCGCCACTTCCCAGAAAATTAGGGACACTGTTGCTCCTGGGGTATCGGCGAGGACCATTCGCAACCGTCTCCA
This sequence comes from Schistocerca serialis cubense, assembly GCF_023864345.2. Lineage (NCBI taxonomy): Eukaryota > Metazoa > Arthropoda > Insecta > Orthoptera > Acrididae > Schistocerca > Schistocerca serialis. The sequence continues at coordinate 283,956,495 of NC_064638.1, read as the reverse complement.
TGAAGCTGGGCTACGGTCCCGCACACCGTTAGGCCGTCTTCCGCTCACGCCCCAACATCGTGCAGCCCGCCTCCAGTGGTGTCGCGACAGGCTTGAATGGAGGGACGAATGGAGACGTGTCGTCTTCAGCGATGAGAGTCGCTTCTGCCTTGGTGCCAATGATGGTCGTATGCGTGTTTGGCGCCGTGCAGGTGAGCGCCACAATCAGGACAGCATACGACCGAGGCACACAGGGCCAACACCCGGCATCATGGTGTGGGGAGCGATCTCCTACACTGGCCGTACACCACTGGTGATCGTCGAGGGGACACTGAATAGTGCACGGTACATCCAAACCGTCATCGAACCCATCGTTCTACCATTCCTAGACCGGCAAGGGAACTTGCTGTTCCAACAGGACAATGCACGTCCGCATGTATCCCGTGCCACCCAGCGTGCTCTAGAAGGTGTAAGTCAACTACCCTGGCCAGCAAGATCTCCGGATCTGTCCCCCATTGAGCATGTTTGGGACTGGATGAAGCGTCGTCTCACGCGGTCTGCACGTCCAGCACGAACGCTGATCCAACTGAGGCGCCAGGTGGAAATGGCATGGCAAGCCGTTCCACAGGACTACGTCCAGCATCTCTACGATCGTCTCCATGGGAGGATAGCAGCCTGCATTGCTGCGAAAGGTGGATATACACTGTACTAGTGCCGACATTGTGCATGCTCTGTTGCCTGTGTCTATGTGCCTGTGGTTCTGTCAGTGTGATCATGTGATGTATCTGACCCCAGGAATGTGTCAATAAAGTTTCCCCTTCCTGGGACAATGAATTCACGGTGTTCTTATTTCAATTTCCAGGAGTGTATTTTTGATAAAGAAAGAAGTATCGAAATATCCGTTAATAGTCAGTTTAAAATCCACGCTGATTAAAGAAGTGGATGAAACCAAATGTTTTGTTTATTGTCGTTTGGCGCGTGATTTTCAAGGCCGAAATAGGTCCTTGTTTTATTAATCGGAGTCTAAATACACTCAAGAAATTAGAGTTTTTAAAATATACTGATACCGAAACTACTGGAAGACATTCTACTGGACATAAGGCAATCAGTGTACTACTAACATGACAGATGGAGCTCACATTCCGCATATGTAGAATGAGAAAATTTGGATACCATTAGAACGGTAGTTCAGGAAACACAAAATGGTCTGTACACTCACTAGGCTATAAGCAACTATGCTTTAACATGGGGAGAAATTAAAAGAAGATTTCTGTTCGGAAACACCGACAATTCCCGATGAACTGAAATGCCTTGTAACACAGGCGTCTGCTGCCATTTATTCCAGATGAAATTAAATGTGCAGTATTATTTCTCCACAATCGTTTTATAGCGTGTAGCGATTCTCAAGGTCAACATTTGGAATTTTTGGTATGACAGCCGTGATGTAAAACACAAACCGCAGCTGAGTTACTTGCTTGCTTACACATTTGGTGTAACAGGGCAGACGTCTGTGGAACTTCTCCTCCTGATGGTAAGAGAGTGGTTTGCGGCACTGTTTTCATGGCATTATTTGGTCAAGTTCTATACATGCTGTATCTTTGAAGTTGTCTTAGAAGATTCTTTGAAACGTCAGAGAGAAAAGTGTGTAGTGCCATTAGAAAAAAATAAATTCGGTATTGTAATTTGTGGATGAGAAGTATCAACGATGGAAAAATGTAGCGAATTGGAGGAGGACTTGCGGGATCGTCGATAGGGGCAGTGATTGATATTTGTTACCCAATGTAAACAATTAGAGGGAATGGCCTGCAGTTGTTTGTCCGCACGATTGCCTAACAGGCACTGGAATCACTCAAAACACATACAGAGCAAATTAAACTACCTGTAGGCCATGCATATACCAGACTGAGATTAAATGCTATGGTAAGTGTGATATTACCACGGACGCTATTACGGAACTCAATTATCAGACGCTACAAGGGGGTGAAGTGCAGTTCGGTATGTATACGAAGACAGTAATTTGTTCTCGAAAGAACAGTTACTGTTGATGACCGTGCAGCTTTTCCCTGGAATAAATGATGACTAACTGGCAACCTCAGCTGCCGACAGGTGTTGTTGATATACCTCGATGTGGACAGCTGAAAATGTGTGCCCCGACCGGGACTCGAACCCGGGATCTCCTGCTTACATGGCAGACGCTCTATCCATCTGAGCCACCGAGGACACAGATGAATAGCGCATCTGCAGGGACTTATCTCTTGCACGCTTCCCGTGAGACTCACATTCCCAACTGTCCACAATTCTGTATATGTATTGTACCTTATAGACATTTGTCCACCCACTCATTACTCGCGCACAGCTGTCCACATCGAGGTCAACAACACCTGTCGGCAGCTGAGGTTGTCAGTTAGTCATCATTTATTCCAGGGAAAAACTGAACGGTCATCAACAGTAACTGTTCTTTCGAGAACAAGTTACTGTCTTCGTATATATAGTTAAAAAGGCTACCCAGCCATTGACCTTCGTATGTGCGAATGCGCACAGGTTGCCCAAACTCTTACGGGAATCGCCAAGGTGTGCGCGAGTAATGAGTGGGTGGGCAAATGTCTATAAGGTACAATACATATATAGAATTGTGGACAGTTGGGAATGTGAGTCTCACGGGAAGCGTGCAAGGGATAAGTCCCTGCAGTCGCGCTATTCATCTGTGTCCTCGGTGGCTCAGATGGGCAGTTGGCCTTTGGCTGTGCTGCGGTGAGGACGCGCTGTTTGTGTTCCTGCCGCGGAGCGAGCGCTCGTGTTTGTTTACATAGTACTCGGCCGTTTCGCGCGTGCCGTACTCAGCATATAGATCATTATGGCGCACCAATACAGAAAATCGACGCTCAAATTTACGTTCCGCAACGAATTTGCACGGCCCAAAGCACTCGAAGTCGAACGATTTCTACGAGAAGAAGTTAAAATCCCGGCGACCGACATTCTCGGCATTCACTTGTCCATTGTGAGTAGTATCGTATATGTCAAGATCATCAACGACGCAACATGTGAACGGATCCTTCGGGACACGAAACAGGGCCTCCGTTTCTGCCATGCTGATGGCAATGTGGGGACTGTGCACGTCGATTATTCTGGCATGGGACTTCGCACGATCAGAATTTTCGAACTTCCTTTCGAACTACCGGCGGAGGACGTCGTGACAGCGCTGCGCCCTTACAGCACGGTCCATGATCATATTGCGGAAAAATGGACGCAATTCCAGACATATCCGGTGTTGAACGGAGTCCGCCAGGTTCGAATAGAACTTAAAAGACATGTACCTTCATATCTGACTATCGGTGGCTGCCGTGCCATCGTCATCTACGATGGGCAACCGAAGACCTGCTCTGGTTGTGGGAAGGAGGGACACCTCAGATCAGAATGTATGCAACGTCGCATCACTCAACTGCCGCCAGCTGAAGTGGACCCGCCATCGCAGCCGACGCTGCTTCCTGTGACTTATGCAGCAGCCCTCACGACAGCTACTACTTCACCACGACAGCCGACGTCCACTGTTGGGTCGCGGCTCCATGCTCCAATACAGGGCGATGATGACACACCCGTTCCACAAGATACGGATTCAACTCCGATGCCGCCGCCCCCGTCGACTGATAACAACATACATGACGATAGCATGGCCGTAGACTCGCTTATTGTGCCTACGGCTGCCTTTGTGCCGGATCGTCGTGACTCTTTGCCATCGTCTGACACAGAAGGACACACCAGGAAGCAACGCTCTCCGAAGCGACGGAAGCGGAGGCGTAGAGCAACTTCCGAACGGGATGCGACACAGCCTCCAGAGGATGACGATTCCACCTTCAATGACGACGCTACCACAGAGGCAGCCGCCATTTGCTGCAGTGTGACACCATCGAACGAAACTGAGGACAAACCACATGTATCTACAGTGGCAAAATCGGATGCCGAGCTGCAGGACAGATGCTGCCCACCACCTTCTGGAATGCAAGCACCCATGCCGTGTCCTGAGGAAGCTAGGGAGGCCGATCTTACTTTCAGTTCCCCGACGTGGGCGGATGACCACGACGACAACGGAACCATGCCAGTTACGCCAACAGGGCCCACGCCATTGGCGCCGGATCTCTAGCAAGGGCTGCCGGTGAGGTTTGGGGGGATGCGAAGGTGTCAATACAGTCAGAAGCGTCATAGGTCATTCCAGTCTTAATGGATAACTTAACACCTGCGGTTCGGCAACAAGCTTATCGTATCGCCACGCTTAACCTCAACACGATACGAACGGCAGTGAAGATCCAGTTGCTGCGTGAGATGCTTCGTTCTTCCGATGTTGACATTGCCCTGTTGCAAGAAGTATATATAGCGGCCCTCCCCGTTTTCTACGGTTATGTGACATATGTGTCACCGGCGGACCGGAATGGCAGCGGTACGGCAATACTAGTGCGCGACGGAATTGCCATCGAAGAAGTGACTTACCTTCCGTCAGGAAGGGGGTTGGCGATCACAGCACTGGGAACGCGCATCATTAACATTTACGCCCCATCAGGAACTGACCAACGCCGCGAACGATCGCTGTTCTACTCGGAGGATATCGCCCCCCTCTTTATCAGCCGCTTCGAGCAATATATCTTCGGGGGCGATTTTAACTGTGTGCTCCACCCCAAAGACCAAGTCCCACATTTCTCGACTTGTCAAGAACTTCGGCTCCTGGTTCGAGATCTGCTTCTCACCGACACGTGGGAGACGGTGCACGGTGAACGTCCCGGGCCGACATACCTTACTAGTCACTCCGCCAGTCGCCTAGACCGCATTTATGTATCACGAGCTTTAGCGCCGGGAGTATTGGACGCCGAACGTTGGCCGCTTGCCTTCTCCGATCATAGCGCTTTCATATGCACACTCTCTCTACAACAGCAGCGGGTATGGCGCAGCCGAGGACCCTGGAAGCTGAATGTGGCACATCTTCAAGCCCCGGAATGCCGTCAGATTATCGCCAACACATGGCTGGATTGCGAACGTCGTCTTCCCCGATACCCATCGACTCTAGCATGGTGGGTGGACTGTGCAAAACCAGCTTTTCGGCGTGTGTTAACACAATTCGGAAAAGATATCGCAGCTTGGCATCGTCACACATTGGACTTTTATTACACGATGCTTCGCGAACTCGACAGCCAACCACCATCTCCAAATCGACAAATGGAAAGCCGCCGAATTAAAGGTAAAATATTGTCTCTTACGAGGAAACGTTTGGAGGGGGTCGTAGTGCGATCGCGACGTCAAGACCGAGTGGAAGGAGAAAACCCGTCTATGTATCACATGGTGCTCGACAGCCGCCGACGCCGACAGCAGCTGATCACGGACCTCGTATTGCCAGGTGGTAGGGTCGTAATGACTCAGGCGGCAGTTACAGAAGCCTTCGCAGATCACTATCGCCGGTTTTACGACGAGGTGAATACAGAGGACGAGGGAGCGAACGATCACGACATACTGCAGCACGTGTCGCACACCCTCGACAATGCAGCAGCGGCGACGCTGATAGGTGGGATTACACGAGACGACATCGTGGACGCGCTTAACAAGGGAGCACTCAACAAATCTCCCGGGCCAGACGGACTGCCGCTCGAGTTTTATCGTACTTTCCGCGATCTCATGATGCCCCGATGGATCATCATGTACCAAGAACTGATGACCCCCGGTTCTCACGTGCCACCTGCATTCGTGGAAGGTCTCCTAATACCGGTACACAAGCCTTCCAGAGGTCGAACGGTCGAGGACTACAGGCCCATTACAATGCTCAACTCGGACTATAAAATCTTCGCCCGACTACTCGCCAGCCGCATGAAGACGGTTCTGCCCCTACTCCTCTCAATGGAGCAAACGACACAGGGCGGAGTGACCAACATGCAAACGGCAACCAGTGAATGCAGGGATTTAATAACCATCGCCACATCCTGTCGCCTTCGAGCTGCTCTGATCTCCATTGATTTCGACCACGCCTTCGATAGAGTCAACCACAAGTTCCTTCTGTCCGTTATGGCCCGCATGGGCTTCCCGCCTGACTTTCTCGACATCTTTCAGCGCCTTTTCCGTGGAGCTGCATCCCGTGTATTGGTGAATGGACGGATTGCGGGTCCCTTTCCGATCCGACGGTCAGTTCGCCAAGGCTGCCCTCTCTCCATGATCCTTTACGCGATCGCACTCGAACCACTTGTTGGAGGGTTGAAAAACAGGCTCTCGGGCATGTCATTGAGGGATCACACCTTTCACTGCAGGATATATGCTGATGACCTTCTATTACTTGTCCGATCTGGTGACGAGGTACGCTCAGTGATACAATGGATCAATCGCTATGGTTTGGCAGCGGGCAGCCTCATGAATGTGGCCAAGTCGGCAGCGATGCCCATTGGGAGAGGTCTACAGGAGGACGCTTTAGCCCCACTCCCACTCGTTAACAAGATCCGTTTCTTGGGCATAACATTTACACAGGATGTGCGCCGCACAGCTGCCATGAACTATGCACGAATACTACAGGCAATACGCACAGCAGTTCGCCGGAACTTACTTCGACGGATGGACCTCCTACAGCGTGTGGAATACCTCAACCTTCACGTGGCAACTAAGATGATCCACATGGCCCAGGTCCTACCGATACCGACAGCGATGGCACACAGACTGCAAGCAGCGTTTGGATATTACCTTACCGCCGGACACCTATTCAAAGTCCGCTACGAAACACTCACCCTCCCTCCGCTTGATGGCGGACTGGGACTTATAAATGTACGAGCGAGGGCTACAGCATTATACTTGTGCACAATGATGAAATTGTGGACCCACAAAGATGCTTCCCTTACGGGTAGTCTGTTAGAGGAATTGCTGCCGGCGTCTCTTCTGCCACCTGTCACGGTTGCGCACATTACACCCTCACTCTCGCACCTCTCGGCATTTATTCTTGAGTATAGTTACGTGCACCCAGACCTTCCCAACACTCGCCCTCCCAAGGCGAGAGACGTTTACAGACTGCTGCTAAGGTCAATCCCTCGCAATGTGATTGAGAGGAAGAGCCCTACGACCCTATGGCCTGCAGTGTGGAGAGCGGTCCAGAAGTCGTTCCTCCCCACGCGGGTACGAGCCGCGTGGTACCAGGTGGTGAACGGGAAGGTTGTAACACGACAAAGGCTGCACGCTATTGGGATGGCGGATTCCCCCCTTTGTCCACAGTGCCACCTCGTGGATACTGACGACCACCGTTTAATATGTGGATCGGCGTTAGAGGTATGGCTGCTAGTGCAGAAGATCCTCGCCTGCTACCTACGTATCGCGCCTCGCACAATTGAGCCACGGCTCCTCCTTTGTCCAGAGGATACTTATTTCCGACCTGCGAAGACTCATGCTCTCACATGGTTTAAAGGCATGTCCATATACTACCTCTTTCGAGATGATGAGAAGATGGTGCTTGATTACTGGCAATTTCTCCAGGACAGTCATAGCACACTTGAGTGTACACCCCGATACCGACAACTATTTGCCAACTATTTACGCAGTGTCTTCGATAACCCCCCTCACAGTTGGGGAGTACCGGGCAGAGGATGACCGCCGTCATGGAGCTCCAAACGCTGCGAAATGTTGTACCAATTTAGAACATGGAATCTGTACGCAGATGGGCCATGCACACGGAATGGCGTGCGGGATTTGGTTACGTCTTTCTTTCTTTATTATCTATCACCACGCTATTGGTTTCAACTTCTCTTTCATAGTTTAGAAGAAACTCTTGTTCTGTTGTTGCTACGGATGTACATTCTAATTTTGTTTGTCGTAACTGAAAGACGCCTTTTTCCATCTATATATAAAAAAAGGATGGCAGAGGAAAAAAAAAATGGATAGAGCGTCTGCCATGTAAGCAGGAGATCCCGGGTTCGAGTCCCGGTCGGGACACACATTTTCAGCTGTCCACATCGAGGTATATCAACAACACCTGTCGGCAGCTGAGGTTGTCAGTTAGTCATCATGTATTCCAGTTCGGTATGGTTTTAAGAGCGTAGGTTCTTAGAGGAGTTATCTACCTGCGCTTGCTATCGAATGAGTAAAATAGCACTGGGCTCAGAATTTTTTTTTTGTGTTCTTTACAGTAGGCAATCCTACTTAAATAATCTAGCTAGGATGAGGATAATGTAACTTGTGATGTATATTTAAGGTGCAGATTAAATCTGTTCCGCCTGTGTAATGTTTGAAAGACAGGTATACAATATATACAAAGACGGATGATGTCATTACTTGCAAGAATGAACAAAAAGAATGAAAGCCAAGCGAAAGGCGATAGGAATGAAAACGGGGCATAGCCGTCTATGTAACGGAGAAGCGACAATGAATATAAATAATGGCTCAGAAGTGAGATAAAAATTAAGGATGAAAAGATATCTATGATAAGATTCCCCGATGACATTCGGTTTTTTTTTCGCTAGCCTTTGAACTGGTTTAATGACGTTCTCCATCTTTTCATATTCTGGACCAGTCCTTTCATATCTACATAACCCAAATCCTATAAAATTTATTTTGTTTATTCTGGTTTTGGCCTGCCTCTACTATTTTGCCCCTCCACTGTTCCTTTCAGCGCCAAGAAAGTTACTACAACATGCCGTAGCAGATACATTACTCACTATTCTACTGTCTTAGAAGCCTCTTACATAACCGTCTTCCCTGACGTTTTGTTACCGGTAACTCGTCCTATGGTCCATATTACGCTTCAACGCAATTCTGTGTTCCTGTCGTACGTTTTCACTGACGTAGATTACTTCCTGTTTCTTCATTTCGATGCTGTCATTGGCTAAATGGCACGGTAGCTCAGCGTGTTCGGTCAGGGGACTGACCACGCACATCAATAAAAAAAAATTTAAAAAAAAACTGAGTGAAATTTGAGAAGTGTCGTATGACATCCGTATAGAACTGCCAAGAAAAATTAACGAAGAAACAGATACCACAAAAAATAAATAAAAAGATGTTGTAAACCGACGGACAACAAATTCGAAGGTCACAGGTTCGATATCCAGTCACTCCCAGGATATTAGCCTTTCTGTTATCATCTCTTTCACATTCGGCAATGTCAGGTTATGTGAATCACGCAAAATTGCACCATGGTTCGGAGTTCACATTAAAATGTCGGTCTTCCTATAACTGTCTGTGTAAATCAGTTCGAAGGTCAGACGAAGGCAAAGGCATACCATCTCCATCCAGGATCAAGCCTAGTATGTACTGTGGTGCTCCAACTAACCTTCGGGTTGATGGAACCTTTACTACTGATACTGCTGTATTTACTGCCTTCTAAAACTGCTGCGGCTTCTGTTTTCAGTGGGAGTGAGCTTCCACTCCTAAAGTACTTAACCACGGCATGCTGCACATATGCATTGATGTGTTGGCAAATGTGCCAACACCTTGTAGATAGAGGAGGCCGAAATGCACGCTATCTAACGCAGACGGGCGTGAATTCTGGAACAGGATAAGTAGTGAATGCTAATAAGAAAAGTATGCAGCTCCTCGAATACTTAACTTTTATTCCTTCATGTGAATACAGCATTCTTGATGAGACATTTCATTCGATAACTATCAAACTATGTAAGGCTAATGGCGCCTTGCTAGGTCGTAGCCATGGACGTAGCTGAAGGCTATTCTGTCTCTCGGCAAATGAGAGAAAGGCTTCGTCAGTGTAGTCGCTAGCAAAGTCGTCGTACAACTGGGGCGAGTGCTAGTCCGTATCTCGAGACCTGCCTTGTGATGGCGCTCGGTCTGCGATCACACAGTGGCGACACGCGGGTCCGACATGTACTAAATGGACCGCGGCCGATTTAAGCTGCCACCTAGCAAGTGTGGTGTCTGGCGGTGACACCACATGCATATTCTCTATAAATGAGTCTCTAGTCCCTTTAAACAGTAGATAGGTATCATCGGCCTCGTAAATGAGCAAGACAGTTTCTGACTGGTCCTAAGTGTATTCTCTGAACAGTAAAGCGGAGAGAACTGTACCTTGAAGGAGGCCAATGTTTAGTTTGTGAAATATATGCTGCATGTTGTCATAAAGAACTGCAAAAGCATATTGTAATCAAACAGCATCTCCAACTGCAATTGAGTTTTCCGACTAGTAATCAAGTAGGTTCATTGGAAATACGGTAGTCGCATGTTACATTCGTAAGTAAGAAGATAGGAAAATCCACGTAACACGAATAAATTATTTGAAAAGCAACCGCGCAGTATCTATATTCAAAACTATTTCACTTCATTATGAAAAATATATAGTGACACGGACGCCATCTGCTCACACGCAAAGTGCTACAAAGATCGTTGTAGATAGTGAGCCCTAAGACGCCGATTCCTAAGTGGGAACGATTACGAAACTTCTATCGTCACTCACTCCGGACGTCGCAAAAAGACTATGTACTCGTATCTTGCTCAGAGTCGCAGCGAAATTTAGATGAGGAAAACCGAAATGATTTCTGCTACTTGTTTGCGAGATTGGTTCATGTTTTGTATGAGTGGTTTTTGTATAACATTTGACGAGAACGGTTTTCTGCGTTAATGGTTTCTGTGTAATGTGTGAACGTAACAATCTCCTGGTGAGGTTCTTCAAGACTTACTTAAATTAAGATTGCTATGGACAATCAATTACATGGAACGCAAATTTTATTACTATAGTCCTGGACAACATTTTCAGGTAAGAAAATATCATGCCGATTCATTAACAAGAGTTTGTGAAAATATTTAGTAGGCCCTGTATGTTTGTAGACAGATGAAGACTTACGTTCTTTGAACTACAGATGTGCAGAAATATCAATGTGCCCAGTCATTGTTTACAAATTCGCTGCATAAAAAATACTAATTCAGTCGTGATGGAACACTTTTTATGTGGGATGTTAATCTTATAAACTAACACACATCACTACCGTTTGCATTCCAGTTGAACCAACGTGGATGACGTACCCCAGCCTGTAAGTGCTAAACAAGTTTGCAACGGACGTTTATAACATACGAAACTTCTTTTATAAGCTGCTGACAAAAATTAGTGCACCCTTTTATAGGTTTGAAATTCACTCAAGATTTATTGTTGCGACAGTCCATTTGGAGTACATGAAATGATTGCACTTAACGGATCAATAGCACAAGCAGTTCTGAGGTATTAGGTATCGACGTATGCTGAAATGTGATACTGGTATGTGATGTAGCCTGCATGGGCAGCGGTGCAGGCACTGACTCTGACATCCAATCTAATCTACAGATGGCGAATACTATCCTGGGATACATTATACCAGGCCTGCTCGACCAGTTCACGTAGCTCTATATGAGTTGTTGGTTGACGAGTAGCATGAGTCACCTCTCGTCTTATCAAATCGTACACTTGCTCGACTGGAAACAAATCTGGAATTCTTGCTGGTCAGGGCAGTTGCTTCACGTTCTGCTGAGTACATGAAGTGTCACGAGCAATGTGTGAGCGAGCGTTATCCTGTTGGAACGACAGATCACCTTCCTACTGCAACAACGGCAAAACAAAGGTTCTAATAACATTTTTCACGTACCTGCCGCTGGATAGCGTCCCCTGCAGAAACACCGAAGGCGAAAAAGAGTTGTAGCTTATAGTACCCAAGACCACACGTGTTGTGTCCTGCGGTAGGCAGGATAAAAACTACCATCCTATCTGAACACACTTTATTATAATTAAAGAAAAAAAAACACCTTCTTGGCATACACTAAGTTTTAAACGCAACAACAACAAGAAAATCCACAACTCTTGTGGTGACAAACCTAACAAGGTAACAAGACAATGGAAGAAAAATACTGACCAAAATCTACTCTGCACAATATAAAATACAACACGCTACTACAATGCTAAGGCGAATCAATATACGTAATATTAGGCCGGCGTAAGTACTGGACGGAGCTGTAACTAGCGATTGGTAAACACTGCCGGTCTGACGGTCTAGGCGTGCTAATAAATCCAGGTCGGCGCAGTGCTACATCAGTCGTATGAGTTCCGATTGGTGGAACACTGTCACATGTTGTCTGGCGAAGTAGGCCGGCCGGGGTGGCAGAGCGGTTCTAGGCGCTACAGGTTGGAATCGCGCGACCGCTACGGTCGCAGGTTCGAATACTGCCTCGGGCATGGATGTGTGTGATGTCGTTAGGTTTAAGTAGTTCTAAGTTCTAGGGGACTGATGACCTCGGAAGTTAAGTTCCATAGTGCTCAGAGCCATTTGGCGAAGTAGTTCCGTTATTGTTTCTGTCCTCTGACGATGTTACCGCGCTGTTGAAAATGGGTTAGCAGCCCATCTTGCGTGTCGGTTCTGCGGGCCTTCTAACAGTAAGGGGCCGATACGTCATTTCTCCCCCCAGCACCACAGCACCACAAACGTCCATAGGAGTAGGGGCGTCCTGGTCGATGTCCATTGGTTCGTGGCCAGCAAGGGCGGGAGGTGGCGACGCGACAGGGGCAACTGGCGGCGGAGACGGCGGCTGAGGCGGAGGCGGAAGCAGATGTTCCGCCACAGGGCGGTCGGCGATAGGCACCGGCAGCTCCCCCGGGGGCGTCGTGGTCCACCAGATGGGGGCGGAGCTGGTTGGAACCGTCGGCCCACCGGAGAGACGCCATCGCCCGGCCGCAGAGCAGGGTGATGACCGCAGGCGACCAGCGCGCCCGTGGATGAGAGGAGGTCCGCGACCAGACCTCCTGCCCGACGCGAAAGGAGTGCGTCGGTGTGCGGGTGGGATGGTGAGAAGCCTCGGGAACCAGTACAGGTAAGGGGGAGCGGAATGGCCGACCGTGAAGTATCTCGACATGTGGGGCGGTGCAGTACGTAGCCAAGAAAAGGAGCACAGCCTCTTCCAGTGGTTGAGGGCTCAGCAGCTCATTGACCTGGGTCTTGAACGTCCGCACAAAACTTTCCGCCCAGTCGTTTGATGGAGAGTGAAATGGGAAATACCATTGGCAGTACATAATTGCTTAAACTCGATCGAAGTAAACTGTGGACTGTTATCCGTATCAATCTTTTTGAGTAGTCCCTTAACAGCAATTAGATGCCAGACAATTTTGATAGTCTCAGCATAAGTTGTGTTCATCATGCGGGAGACATAAGGAGTCGATCAGTGTGAGCCCCTGAGAACCATGAAACGGCCCTGCGAAATCGAAATGGAGGCGATCCCGTGGAGCAGCTGCATCCGGCCACGAAAAATTCTGGCGCAGAGGTGATGCCTTACGTATTTGGCATATGGTGTAGGGTGACACAAGGGAAGCACTGTCTTTATCCATACTGCGACAATGAAGGTGTCGATGGGTTAGCTGTTTGGCGAAGTCGATGCCCCAATGGACAGAATGGAGGTGTCCTTCAATAAAATTCTTCAGGGTATCAGACCGCATCGTCATAATTTAAAATGCGCCAAAGTTTCGGCCAGCGTTGCAGCTAGCCTTCATCAGGGCCTTACGTTAACTGCTAAATGAACACACTTGGTTCCTTAAATAGCTGCACGAGAAAACCGTGTCGTTACTTGATTTGCTGTAAAAGGAGGAGGAGGAGGGGTGAAAGGTATGCTTTATTGGTGTTTCCTTTACTATCTGTCATTGGCTGAAATAGCTGTTTTCTATTGGTCTTTATATTAATCCACCCCATTGGAGGAGACGGACGAATAGCGAACAGGTGATGGCTGTGACGTCACACTGTTTCCATGCTGTCCAGAAGCCGGCTGCGGCGTGCCATTGCTTTGTGTGCTCGCGACCACTACTGCGGCTCTCCGCGTGTCTGCATGGGCCGCCACGGCTATGCCGCCGCTCCGTAGCCCTGCTATTGCAGGCAGCCAAGACCTCGGAAGCTTGTACCCGTCCTCTCTATTCATGTTGGCGGGTCTTTTGGCTATTTCTATCGCCTCTCTAATCTTTCTTTTGAAAGTGAGAGGCTGTTTCGCCAGGACGCGGGCTTCTTGAAAAAATATTGGTTTCCCGCACTCGTCTCGGTGTTCCGCCACTGCTGACTTAGTGTGTTGTTTCAGGCGGATATATCTTTCATGTTCCGAGAGCCTTGTGCTGATCGGACGTCCCGTCTCACCTATGTAGACTAATCCACACGCACAACCAATTTCATACACGCCAGCTGTGTGTAGTTTGTCAACTGCATCCTTGGTAGAACCGAGCATGTCTGATATTTTGTTTCTGCTTCGGAAAATTGGTTTGATGTCGGCTTTTCGTAGAATTTTGCCAATACGTTCGGTGACCCCTTGTACATATGGTAACACAGCAATGCTCTGTGCCTCCTTCTCCTCTTCCCTATTAGTCTTCTCCCTTGTCGACATGGGGCTGTCTATCATCTGCTTCCCATAGCCATTAGTTCCGAAGATGGACCTGAGGCGTTCAAGTTCTGTCTTCAGATGTTCGTCGTCGCTTATCCTGTACGCTCTCTTCGTTAGCGTGTGCAGGGCGGACTTCTTCTGCGTTGGGCGATGGTGGGAGGAGGCGTGAAGGTACCTGTCCGTATTGGTTGGTTTCCTGTACACTTTATGGCCAAGTTTACCATCAGGTTTTCTATAAACTTCCACGTCGAGAAAAGGCAGCACCCCATTCTCCTCTGTTTCCATTGTAAACTGAATTTTCCTATGCTATTGGTTAAGGTGCTTGTGGAAGTTCTGTAACTCCTCTTCTCCGTGGGGCCAGATGACGAAAGTATCATCGACATAGCGAAGCCAACAATTTGGACGTAATGGTGCGGACTGGAGGGCTGTTTCCTTTAAATGCCTCCATGAAAATTTCTGCTGCGATAGGCGATAGGGGTGAGCCCATAGCTACACAGTCAGTTTGTTCATAAAATTGACCTCTCCACTTGAAATAGGTGGTCGTCAGACAGTGGCGCACAAGCTCACATATATCAGGTGCCACGCGTTCTTCTCGGATGTTCTCAGTATTTTACACTGGGACATTCGTGAATAGGGATTTGACGTCGAAACTAACCATCAGATCTTGGTCCGTAACACGCATTTCCTTTAGGAGAGACACGAAGTGAGTGGAATCCTTAACGTAGGACTCGGTTTGATGCACAGAATGGAGGTGGTCGAGGACACGGCATCGCAACGCTTGAGGGATGACCACCTGTGGAACGTCCAAATCACTAAGCAAGAGGATGACGCCACTGCGGAAAAAGAGACTGTGTCGACGATCAGAAAAATGCTGGACCTCTGCATTGTGGACGCTATGACAGCTGGTCTGCCAACCAACAGCGATTTGGCGGCGGAGAGCTTGCAGTGTCTGATCCTGAGCGGTGGCCCACCAGACCGCATAGGCATCCAACGGAAGCGCGTCCACAGCTGTGTCTACGTCTGGTTCCACACGGAAACAAACCAAGGGGGAAGCGTCAAACTCACGATCCGCCACGGCAGGCAGCGGGGACAGGAAATCGGCGATTGAGTGCCGTTCAGAGGTGCCGTAGACAGTTTCAAAGTCGAACGTAGCCAGGAAAAGCACCCAACGCTGCAGGCGGCGCGCCGTCCGGGTGGGCACTGCAGAACCCGTGTGAAACAAAGAAACCAAAGATTTGTGAGCGGTCTGCAGCGTGAAATGACGACGATACGTGAAACTGTAGAATTTCGTCAGAGTGAAAACCAGGGCCAAAGTTTCCTTTTGGATCTGACAGTATCTGGTTTGGGCGTCGATCAATCTTTTGGATGGGAAAACCAGCGGCCTCTCAACGCCATCGACCACTTGGAGAGGATCGCCCCCATGCCATAGTCCGAGGCATCGGCGATGACAATGAGGGGCAGGGAAGGGTCTTAAGCCGCCAGACAAGGAGGGCGGGAGAGTGCTGACTTGAGACGTGTGAAAGCCTACTCACACACCGTGTCCAAAACCCAACGCACACCCCTGCGCAATAACCTGGTCAGGTGCTCCTAAATCTCGGAGACGTGTGGTATAAAAGCCCGATAATAGGTGATTTGACCGAGGACGGATTGCAGTTGCATCACGTTGGTGGGAGGAGGCAGGTTTTGAATGACCTCGACATACTCCTTAGAGGCGTACAGGCCGCGGGCATTAATCGTGAACCCGAGATAGTTGACCTCCCGCTAAAAAAAACTCACGCTTTTCTTCCCGGCAACGTAGGTTAGCATCGACAGAAACGAGAAACGGCTGATCCAACTTGTCCGCGACGATGACATCGTCCAGATAATTGGCCGCCCCGGGCACCTGGCTTGTGAGTCGTGCCATATAAAATTGGAAAATGGCGGGGGCTCTGGCGATGTCAAACGGGACGTGGTTGTACCGGAAAACGCCACACGGGATATTGATGATTAAGATCTACTGCGATTCCTCGTCCAACGGCAGCTGAAAATAAGCATCGCGCAAATCAGTTATGGCGAAAACGGTCGAGCGCACAAGACGTGTGAGTATTCATCCACCGATGGGACAGGATAGGCATCGATGACGGACTGAGAATTCACGGTGATCTCAAAATCGCCACAGATGCGTAAAGCGCCGTTCGGCTTCTCGACTATCACGATAGGTGTCGCCCAACGACTGGCCGTGGCGGGAGAAAAGATGCACTCATCTTCTAAGCGGTGAAGTTCCACCTGGAGCCTGCCTCGGAGAGCAAAGGAGACCGTACGGGCCTTAAAAGAAAGAGTAACAGCAGAGGGAAGAAACTGGACATGTGCGGTGACACGCTTCACACCCGGTGTGGAGGATGAGAACAACGTTTCGTATTTTCTGAGCAATGGGGCGAGGAGGGTATCCTATGAGGGAATCGATACTGCCTGTACCGCGACCTGCACTGATAAGCCCAGACGACCAAAAATGGCCACACCCAAAAGGTTAGTAGCGTCGGGGGATCCGACCACCAAAAACTGAGCGGTGAATAAACAACCGTTGTAAGAGATTTGCTTGGAAAAATCTCAGTCGACTGATGTAGAATGATTACTGAAACTGCTCAATGCGCGAGTGTACGGGGATAAGGCCGGCGAGCCCAATCGTTGGTATGTGGCACCATCCACAATAGAAACGGATGATGCCATGTCAATTTAGGAGACTACCGAAATATGCGCGACCTCCAAGGTAAGGAGAAAACGGGCACTCGACTGGGGAATGATGGAGAAAACTTGGCCGTCACTGGAATGCGAGGCGTCCAGGACCTGAGGTGGTGGTTCGTGACGAGGCTGTGCGACCGTAGGAATCGTGGCATCTACGCGATGTTTCTGCGAAGTCTGACACACCACGGCGATATGCCCCGCTCTGCTGCAAGACGTGCTTTTTGGTCGCCCGTGGGGGCACTCAGTGAAAGACTTGCTGTCACGGGATAGACGAACGGATCGACGAGACTCCCGCTAGGCGCTAGGCAACTGGCGAGCCGCGAAAACAGCTGGATCAAGACGCGGCGGTTGTAGCCGGTGGAACTATTCAAACGCACGAACGAAAGGCAGACAGGTGTCGAGGGACGGGTTCTGCTACTTCAAAATATCAGCTTAAAGACACTCGTCTGGTGCGTGAAACACCAGCATATCGCGAATCAACGAAGAAGTGTAAGACTGCTTGCAGGCAACGTTGGCGCACCGGAATTTACAATCGCGGGAGAGACCTTGAAGCGTCGTAATCCATTCCCGGTAAGTGTGACCTGGTGACTTGCGACTAGAGAAGAAAGTCCGACGGGCGGAAGTGACGTGTATTTGGCGTCAAAGAACTAAAAGAAACAGCCATTAATATGGGTAAATGAGAGATCACAAGGAGACTGCTCAGGGTTCAATTATTGAATAAAACGATATTCCTGTGGACCGACTGTTGCTAAAAAGAAAGCCCGACTTCGATTTCCGCAGTAGATCCCATGTGCCAGTAAATTTTGTTCCAATCGAGATCACAAGGAGACTGCTCAGGGCTCAATTATTGAATAAACGATATTCCTGTGGACCGACTGTTACTAAAAAGAAAGCCCGACTTCGATTTTCGTAGTAGATCCTATGTGCCAGTAAATGTTGTTCCAACCGTTCTATACAATTTCACCATGGTTCGACACACCTATCGACAGCCGGGAACGTCGGTGTTGAGCCGTGGTAAAAATTGCTGTTTTGAAGAGCACGCCACAGCGCGTAGTGTGAAGCAGTCGCCCTACGTTTCTTGCGGTGGCGCCGCTGTGGCAATCGCAACTTTGGTGTCTCCCTCTGGTGGGTAAGGAGAAAGGTTGCCTGTTCACGTGCATTTAAGGGGCGTGATGAGCTCGCCAGTCAGTCTCTCGTCCCTAGCTTGCTAGTCTGTCTCTCGTCCGCATTTGTGTGGCAGTTAGTGTCTGTCTGTCGTTCGGGTTGCTTGTATGTCTGTCGTTCGGATCAACCTTTAAAGCCGGCAAAACGAGAGTCTTTCCACTCCGCCAGTGAGACAACTCAGCGAGTGGTCGCCCGGTCGGGGCTTAGTTTGTGCATCTGAGTCTGCGCGTTAGGCCGCCAGTCTGCTCGAGTTTGCTCAGGCAACGGTCATTGGCGGTTGGATCGATCGGTTGATCGGTCGCGCACTGAGACACAAGATGACTTGTCCGTCTTGAGCGTCGGCGCATGTCAGGTCGCCACGTGAGTCCAGTAGGTCGCGGCGTATAGCGAGGGGTAGTGACTTCGCGGTCGACACGAGAGCAACAGCAGTCAACCCACGACATCAGTTTGGCCGGTGCGAGCTGCGACGCCGTGAGACTGGAGATCAGCGCGCCTTCCTGCGTCCGTTGAAGCGGCTGGCAGCGAAAGGTTCGGGAGAGCGATTTGGGG
The DNA here is from genome assembly GCF_023864345.2 of Schistocerca serialis cubense. Classification (NCBI taxonomy): domain Eukaryota; kingdom Metazoa; phylum Arthropoda; class Insecta; order Orthoptera; family Acrididae; genus Schistocerca; species Schistocerca serialis. The sequence continues at coordinate 283,937,760 of NC_064638.1, read as the reverse complement.
GTGTTGCGCCAGGTCTTCTCGAGAAATCGCAGTTTATTAGAAGTTAAGTGATTGGTGATATATTGTCTGATTTACTCTTGTTAAATTCTACTTTGATTTCTTGGTGAGGTCACCAGCCGTTTTGCTTTGGGGTCGTCCCACCATTCTTCTCCATTTGCCCACCCGCGGGAAAGTAGTTGTTTATAAATTGGGTGGTCCGTTTTTCCCTTGTGGAGTAGGGGTGGGTTAGAGCAACCTGCGTTTCGTGTTGTTCGGTAATCTTCCTATCAATCTACCGTACGATAGTAGCTGCCTCTGTCATGTTTGTCGGATTTGATGTGTTAACGAATTTATTGCTTTGAGTGTAACGGGCTAATACCTCAAATATGTTTTGATCTTTGGAAACTTTGATATTATTGCCTATGATATTGAGAGGCGGTATCTGTGTACTGTAGAGCATCTTAACTATTGTTTGGCCAACCTTGTAGAATTTTATATAAGATTGCATTTCATGGGCTTTTATTTAAATGATCATTTTAGTATATAAAGTTGCCACCCTTTCACCGTATGACTTTGTGTTTTGTACCTTTTCCATCCCTCCTACGGGGGGGTGCATAGTTTGTGTGCTTCTGTAAATTGTTAAAACTCTTAGTTTAAAGTTATCTGGTGTGTTGCAGATTTGCACCAGTGTAGTCTTTCAGAGACTGTTGTGAGCGGTCGTAATTACGGCCGTGTCAAAAAGGAGCGGCAAGATTCTCTGCCCGAAAGCTCATACAGTACAAACGTGATTCTTTCTGCCTCTGAATAAATTGTAACTTTATATTTAGAGGGTGCTTTCTGATTATAATTTTAAGTCTACTTCTTTAAGAAAATGCTTTTAGTCACTATTAAAGTGAATAAAATTCCCATTTGTTAAAAGGAATTTGGTTATGATTTCATCAGTTACTCCCTGGCAACTACTTCCATACTTACAGTGTGATTAAATTTGTTAATGTTCTTGATGAATCACTAGTAAATAAAATAAATTCTTAAGAATATTCTTTGAAAATAAATCGCGGTTCAGGTGGAGCCACGTGCAAAGTGTTCTCTATACCTGCGAAGGAATCTACTCTAAGAGTTACCTCTAGCAGCGCTGGAGAGTGAGAGCGATGCTCTGACTTTGTGAGCGCTGTCTGAATCTCCTGTAGGGTCTCCACCAAGGACTGAAGGTTTCTGTGAGGAGGCCAATCCATTCGAAAATGAAAGTTTTGTCCTCGTAGCCAATAACTCTTGTCTCCTGCGGTCGGCAGGAAAAAGAACTGTCAGTTTGGACACTCTCTATTATAACACTGGTCAACACTCATTTTCTTGCCAAGGATATTGGAGTGGCTTTAGGATGGGTTAGTGGTGCTGAGGACGAATATAGCAACCATTTATGCAGTTTGGCTCTAGTTTTTGAGATAATGCATGATTTATTCAAAAAATTAGAAAAAATTGCTAATACTGAACTCGAGCGCTATAAACTACAATGAATAAAGAAAATAATCTTTATAAATAGCTTCTATGAAAACCTGATAGGCATTTGTCAACGTATAAAACATAATTGAAAAGTTTCTCTATAAGTATATCATTTTCCGTCCATGACGAACCGCTTCCTGCACGCTTTCCTTTTATAGGTCTCTTCAGAACAGTCACGTTGCAGATTCCAGCAATAATCTGCCATCATATGTCTGTCCCATCTTCCTTTATATCTTTCCTCTATTCCTTTCATATCTTGATGGAACCGCTCTCCTTGTTCCTCACTAAAATCACCTAGATTACGAGGAAATCGATCCAAGTGGCTGTGAAGGAAGTGCGATTTTATGCTCATGTTAGCTCCTAAGTTTTGAAAGTTAGTGAGCATGTTTTTGACCAGTTCCTCGTAATTGGGAGCTTTATGATTGCCCAAAAAACATTTTACAACAGCGACAAAACTGTTCCCGGCCGATGCTTCAGTGACAGTCATGACACTTGTAAAATTGGTATCGTTGATGAGCCTGCGAATTTGAGGACCATCAAATATTTCTGCCTTAAGTTTTTCACTACTGAGTCCAGGGAACGTATTGCAGATGTATGTGAAGCAATTACCATCTCTGTCTAAAGCTTTGGTGAATTGCTTCATTAGTCCTAACTTAATATGTAATGGTGGAAGAACAATCTTGTCCCTACTAACCAGAGGTTCATTAATGATGTTTGCTTCACCAACAGCCATATGTTCCCTTGGAGGCCATGTTTTCTGCTTCCAATGTTCGTGCTTTGCCCTACTATCCCACATGCAGATAAAACTTGGGTGCTTTGTGTATCCACTTTGTTGTCCAAGCAAGAAGTTCACCATTTTCAAATCAACACAAATCAACCACTGGTGCTGCATATACTGAATTTTCTGCAGAACCATCTTGATGTTAGCATATGCTTCACAAAGTTTTGTTGAGTGGGCAATTGGAATAGATGCGTAACGATTGCCATTGTGTAGGAGAACACATTTTAAACTTCTAGTGGAACTGTCTATGAAGAGACGCCAGTCCTCTGGTCTATATTCCGGCAGCCCCAATTCAAGTAAAAGTCCAGTTATATTGCTGCAATACACTATAACCTCTTCTTGGTTGAAGTATGGAAGAAGGTTTTCTTCTCTCGTCCGGTAAGCTGTTATTTTAACACTTGGATGAAGACAGTTCTTTTCCTTAAGCCTGGGTGCTTAAGAGTTCTGATGCTTGCTTTGAAAGATTGAGTTCTCGTATCAAGTCACTGAGCTCCTTCTGGTCGAACTGCTGGGGTTGTGTCTCACGTCCTTCGTATTCCGAACCACTACTTGTACATTCCTCGCCGTGCACATCGTCATCTGATGATGTTAGCGTGGGTAATGTTGTGAAGGTTGGTACAGGAACATCGTTGCTGTGCACCACCGGTCTTCTTGCTGACTCCAAATCGGGATATTCCCACTTTCGTTTTTTGAACCTATTAAAACCTTTCACATTAACAATGCAAAAATAGCAATCATCTGTATGGTTCTTCTGCTCTCGCCATACCATAGGCACTCCGAATTTTAAGTTTTTCCTTTTTCGTTTTGTCCACTGCCGTAAGCACTCCACACAGCATTTACAAACTTTATGGGGTTCCCACGCCTTGTCTTGATCTCCAAGTTTAATTCCGAAATATGCCAGATACGCTTCCTTCACAAAAGGAGTGATATTCTTCCTGTTCTTTTGAAGAACGTATTCACCACAAATGTAGCAGAACTCATCTGGATGGTTCACGCAAAGACGGCGTGAAGAACTCATGTTTTCCTAAAACAAAATTGCACAAATACTACATATTATGCAGAACTTTCTTGTATTTGCATGTCAATCACATCCAACAAACATCATTAATTGTTTTGTATGAAATGAATACTCACCTCTTATTTGCTACGTCACGATGAAAAGGTTCTATCTCCTTGAAGCTGCACTGCACATGTGTGTGACTTTCGACCATCGCCATTTTTCTTGTTTACACTGAACGCTACCTATCGGCTGTTGCGGGGATTACCTCGGCCAACAAATGAATGTCGAGTACCGCCGAATTCAAATCTGCACAACCCTCAATATCATCAACACACGCACCGCACAACAGGACTGAACACATGCTGACAGTGTGATGTTTGCATGATGTAATCCTCAACCACACAGATGCACTCCCTGAGCACAATTGTTTAATAAAGATAGTACAATATCACTAATTAAAAAACAGGTAGCATATACATTACACCATATATGGACCCTGCAGTCGATATTATCCACATGAAACTCTCATTTCCACAAATAACCTATATCTCAAAAACCAGAGTCAATTTGGAAAAAGTACAAATATACTCGGAATGAGTATCGTAACAATATCCCATTTTCGTTCAAACTTCCCCGGCAACGAAAAAAAAAATTTATTTTGTAGAGCTGTGTAATTAAAGGAAAAAAAACGGCTTCTTGACATACACAAAGTTTTAAACTCAAGAACAAGAAAATGCATAATTTTGTGGTGACAAACCAAATAAGGAAACAAGACAATGGAAGAAAAATACTGCCGCCCTCTGTGGCCAAGCAGTTCTAGGCACTTCAGTCTGGAACCGCGTGACTGCTACGGTCGCAGGTTCGAATCCTGCCTCGGGCATGGATGTGTGTGATGTCCTTATATTGATTAGGTTTAAGTAGTACTAAGTTCAAGGGGACTGATGACCTCAGATGTTAAATCCCATAGTGCTCAGAGCCATTTGAACCATTTTTATGAAGAAAAATACTGACAGAAATCTACTCTACGAAATACAAAATACAATGTGCTACTATAATGCTACGGCGAGTGAATAGAATGCTAGAGTCGGCGTAAGTACTGACCGGAAGTGTTCTTAGCGATTGGTAAACCCGGCCGGTCTGACGGTCCAGGCGTGCTGATAAAGCCAGGTCGGCGGATTGCTACATCAGTCATATGAGTCCCGATTGGTGGAACACTGTCACGTGTTATCAGACGAAGTAGTTCCGTGTTTATTTGGAAAGTGTGTTATTTCTGTCCGCTGGCGATATTTCTCTCCGCGCTGATGAAATGGGGTCGGCAACCCATCTTGCGTGTCGGTTCAGCGGGCTCTCTAACAATAAGGGGCCGCTACGAAAGTTTGGCCTGTGGTGAGGCCAGTGTGTCTTGGACTAATCCACTCGATGAGAAAGCACTCATCACATCCAAGTCGTACATGCAAACACTATCACTTGCATGGGGATAGAATCTGTTTTCAATGCTGAAGACTACGGCGCGCCATTCCATGTTCCAAGTGATGCTCCAGTCAAGCCGTGCATGTAGATGCTGTGGTGCGAATGGAAGAAGGGCTAGAGGTGAGCGTGGCCGTAATCCCACGGCGAATAACCGGTTCACAACAGTTTGTGCTGACACGTCTCGGCTCACAAGACCTCTTGGCTGTGGTGACTATACGATCTGCCAGTGCTCCCCTTGTTATTGTTGTTGTAGTCTTCAGTCCTGTGACCGGTTTGATGCAGCTCTCCATGCTAATCTATCCTGTGCAAGCTTCTTCATCTCCCAGTACTTACTGCAACCTACATCCTTCTGAATCTGCTTAGTGTATTCATCTCTTGGTCTCCCTCTACGATTTTCATCCTCCACGCTGCACTCCTATGCTAAATTTGTGATCCCTTGATGCCTCAGAACATGACCTACCAACCGGTCCCTTCTTCTTGTCAATTTGTGCCACAAACTCCTCTTCTCCCCAATCCTATTCAATACCTCCTCATTAGTTATGTGATCTACCCATCTAATCATCAGCATTATTCTGTAGCACCATATTTCGAAAGCTTCTATTCTCTCCTTGTCCAAACTATTTATCGTCCATGTTTCACTTCCATACATGGCTACACTCCATACAAATACTTTCAGAAACGACTTCCTAACACTTAAATCTATACTCGATGTTAACAGATTTCTCTTCTTCAGAAACGCTTTCCTTGCCATTGACAGTCTACATTTTATATCCTCCCTACTTCGACCATCATCAGTTATTTTGCTCCCCAAATAGCAAAACTCATTTACTACTTTAAGTGTCTCATTTCCTAATCTAATTCCCTCAGCATCACCAGACTTAATTTGACTACATTCCATTATCCTCGTTTTGCTTTTGTTGATGTTCATCTTATATCCTCCTTTCAAGGCACTGTCCATTCCGTTCAACTATTCTTCCAAGTCCTTTGTGTCTCTGACAGAATTACAATGTCATCGGTGACCCTTAAAGTTTTTATTTCTTCTACACGGATTTTAATACCTACTCCTAATTTTTCTTTTGTTTCCTTTAATGCTTGCTCAATATACAGATTGAATAACATCGGGGAGAGGTTACAACCCCGTCTCACTCCTTTCCCAACCACTGTTTCCCTTTCGTGTCCCTCGACTCTTATAACTGCCATCTGGTTTCTGTACAAATTGTAAATAGCCTTTCGCTCCCTGTATTTTACCCCTGCCACCTTTAGAATTTGAAAGAGAGTGTTCCAGTCAACATTGTCAAAAGCTTTCTCTAAGTCTACAAATCCTAGAAACGTAGGTTTGCCTTTCCTTAATCTTTCTTCTAAGATAAGTCGTAGGGTCAGTATTGCCTCTCGTGTCCCAACATTTCTACGGAATCCAAACCTATCTTCCCGGAGGTCAGCTTCTACCAGTTTTTCCATTCGTCTGTAAAGAATTTGCGTTATTATTTTGCAGCAGTGACTTATTGAACTGATAGTTCGGTAATTTTCACATTTGTCAACACCTGCTTTCTTTGGGATTGGAATTATTATATTCTTCTTGAAGTCTGAGGGTATTTCGCCTGTCTCATACATCTTGCTCACCAGATGGTAGAGTTTTGTCAGGACTGGCTCTCCCAAGGCCGTCAGTAGTTCCAATGGAATGTTGTCTACTCCGGGGGCCTTGTTTCGACTCAGGTCTTTCAGTGCTCTGTCCAACTCTTCACGCAGTATCGTACCTCCCATTTCATCTTCATCCACATCCTCTTCCATTTCGATAATATTGTCCTCAAGTACATCGCTCTTGTATAGACCCTCTATATACTCCTCCCACCTTTCTGCTTTCCCTTCTTTGCTTAGAACTGGGTTTCCATCTGAGCTTTTGATATTCATACAAATGGTTCTCTTTTCTCCAAAGGTCTCTTTAATTTTCCTGTAGGCAGTATCTATCTTATCCCTAGTGAGATGAGCCTCTATATCCTTACATTTATCCTCTAGCCATCCCTGCTTAGCCATTTTGCACTTCCTGTCGATCTCATTTTTGAGACGTTTGTATTCGTTGTTACCTGCTTCATTTACGGCATTTTTATATTTTCTCCTTTCATCAATTAAATTCAGTATTTCTTCTGTTACCCAAGGAGTTCTAGTAGCCCTCGTCTTTTTACCTACTTGATCCTCTGCTGCTTCTTTACTTCATCCCTCAGAGCTACCCATTCTTCTTCTATATTTCTTTCCCCCATTCCTGTCAATTGTTCCCTTATGCTTTGCCTGAAACTCTGTACAACCTCTGGTTTAGTCAGTTTATCCAGGTCCCATCTCCTTAAATTCCCACCTTTTTGCAATTTCTTCAGTTTTAATCTACAGTTTATAACCAATAGATTGTGGTCAGAGTCCACATCTGCCCCTGGAAATATCTTACAATTTAAAACTTGGTTCCTAAATCTCAGTCTTACCATTATATAATCTATATGATACTTTCTTGTATCTCCAGGATTCTTCCATGTATACAACCTTTTTTTATGATTCTTGAACTAAGTGTTAGCTATGATTAAGTTGTGCTCTGTGCAAAATTCTACCAGACGGCTCCCTCTTTCATTTCTTAGCCCTAATCCATATTCACCTATTATGTTTCATTCTCCCCTTACCACACAACAATCCTGGCGGGAGTGTGTGCTGTGTGGACGTCCAGACCCTCCTTTACGGTTGTGGGAATGTTCAAGTGGCTATTGATACTAGCATCGTTGCAAAACTGACACAGCCTGACCAACCTCTGAGGTAGTTCTCCGAAAGGACCACCCTGCACTCGGAAGAGCTAACTTAAATTCCTTTCAAACTCGCCAGCTGGATGTAGGAAATACGAGTGCATCTAAGAGGCATGGTTATTTACTTCTTCACACGCTTGCACCACACTATGCCTCTGGCTGTGAGCATTCGCTGTTAAAGAGTAGACACAGATGGGGCTCTTTTAGCTATGTCACTAAGCTATCTGTTGGCAGGCGACGTTGAAACCGTTATTTGTACCTCTAATATCCCACAGGCGGCCAATGCCGTCATGAAATTAAAATCGACGACGTTTTTCTAAGTGTACTATTCCTTATTTTAGACAGTGTATATGAGATATTTGCACTGTATATCTCTGTGCCTGAATCATTTCTTCACACATCTTCCTTTAACTATAACTCTGAAGTCGAAAGACATTTTTTTAGCAGTTTGCCTATTGGTTGCAGGGCAGTTTCATACATTTACAAGTATCACTACAATTCAGTTTTGAAAGCTTTCCCTCGCAGAATGCCATACCTCTTTTTAGAAAATACTGTTTGCGGTTATTTCATTGCACGGGGTTTTCAAGGAGAAGACAATATTGGTGTCATTTAAACATAAAAAAAGCTAATTTCCCTTAAAATTTAAAATTGTCGGAATAACATACTGATGTCAGCTTTCGATACATTACCTGTGAGAAAGTCATGAGGATTTGACATACAGACAAATGGAGGAACATGCTACAGCTGTATTACTAAAATGCCTTACATTAATGTCTAATGTCGATTTGTTTACAATGATAACCAGTATATCTTAGTCACAGAATATTTTCTTACATCTTAAAAATAAAGAAAGGAACGATGTATCTGACTAATACAGTATACACATATCATGCAGTAAAGGGACTTATAGGACACCCAGAACAGCTGCAGGGCAGTGGGTGAGATTGAGAGCATGTGTCACTTACGTACGTAGAATAAAATTATAAGATTCATACGCTGAGGTGACGAAAGTCATGGGGTAACAATATGCACAAATACAGATGGCATTAGTATCGCGTACCCAAGGTGTATATGGCAGCGTACCAGCGGAGTTGTCGTTTTTACTCGGTGATTCACGCGAAATGGTTTTCCGATGTGATTGGGGTCGTACAACCATTGAAGCTATACGCAAGGGACATTCCATTTCGGAAATCAGTAGGGATTTGAATGTTTCGAAATCCACAGTGTCAATAGCATGCACAGCATACCAAATTTCACGCATTGCCTCTCGCCAGGGGCAACGCAGCGGTCAAAAGCCTTCACTTACCGACCGAGAGCAGTGACGTTTCCATAGAGTTGTCAGTGGCAACAGGAGAGAAAAATTGTCTGAAATAATCACGGAAATCAATGTGGGACGTACGAGGAGCGTGTCAATGCGGCGAAATTTGGCGTTAAGGGCTATTGCAGCAGACGACCGACGCGATTGGATTTGCTAACAGTAGGACATCTCCTTCAGCACCTCTCCTGGGTTCGTGACCATATCGGCTGGACCCCATACAACTGGAAAATTGTGGCCTATCTGATGAGTGCCGACTGGTAGGAGCTGCTGGTAGTGTTCGAGTGTGACGGGGACCCCACGAAGTCATGGACCCAATTTGTCAACAAGGCTTGTTGGACTTCCAAAATGGTGTGGGCTGTGGGCTACATTTACATCGAATCGACTGGGTCCCCTGGTCTAACTGAACCTGTCATTGAGTGGAAACGGTTGTTTTCGTTTACTTGAAGACAAAACAACGATGGAATTTTTATGGATGACAAATGGCCCTGTCGCCGGATCACAATTATCAGCGAGTGATCTGAAGAACGTTCTGGACAGTTCGAGTGAACGATTTGGTACCAAGATATCCCGACGCAGATCCCATCGAACATTTATGGGAAATAATCGAGAGGTCAGTTCCTGCACAAAATCCTGCACCGACAACACTTCCACAATTGTGAGTGCTATAGAGGAAACATAGCTCAGTATTTCTGAAAGAGATTCCAACGTCTTGTTGAATCCGTGCCGCATCGAGCTACTGCACAACGCTAGGCAGAAACAGTTTTAGCTGCAGACAAGCCCGAGAGAAGAAGCGCTACCCCTCAACTACCTACCATCTGGTGTAGGTATGCAAATGGTCTAAAACAAACCGAAACCGGTAACCTTATATTAAAGAAAAGTTTATTGCTGTTGTGACTGTTCATATACATTTTTACATAATAAAAATCAGCTGTACTCCAGAGAGATATGTTCTCAAAAATCACTATTTAAGCCTAGCTGGGCAACGGACCCACCTTCTTCTGTGCGGATGCACAAATAAGTCCGACCTCCTGTGGGAGTCTCACGGTGAGGAGGTTGGACGAGATGGACAGGGACTGCGTATAGGTGGCGCTCGATGGGAATACGGATCGGCCGTGGGGCCTACCGAGGTAGCTAGCGTAGTTTCTACACTACTGTGTCTCAGATGGCGCTGTCGTTAACGCACCTACCTAGTAAGCGGTTCGACTCCTGGTCGGGTACGCATTTTCACTCGTCGGCGAAAAAATTCCTCGTAATGTCCCTACGCAGCTGACACATGTGATCCCTTTCCTTTCCCTTCTACCTCTATCCATCTTTAGTTTACATATTCTGGTTTACTATCTTCTCTGATACACGAAGACCAATAATACACTCCTGGAAATGGAAAAAAGAACACATTGACACCGGTGTGTCAGGCCCACCATACTTGCTCCCGACACTGCGAGAGGGCTGTACAAGCAATGATCACACGCACGGCACAGCGGACACACCAGGAACCGCGGTGTTGGCCGTCGAATGGCGCTAGCTGCGCAGCATTTGTGCACCGCCGCCGTCAGTGTCAGCCAGTTTGCCGTGGCATACGGAGCTCCATCGCAGTCTTTAACACTGGTAGCATGCCGCGACAGCGTGGACGTGAACCGTATGTGCAGTTGACGGACTTTGAGCGAGGGCGTATAGTGGGCATGCGGGAGGCCGGGTGGACGTACCGCCGAATTGCTCAACACGTGGGGCGTGAGGTCTCCACAGTACATCGATGTTGTCGCCAGTGGTCGGCGGAAGGTGCACGTGCCCGTCGACCTGGGACCGGACCGCAGCGACGCACGGATGCACGCCAAGACCGTAGGATCCTACGCAGTGCCGTAGGGGACCGCACCGCCACTTTCCAGAAAATTAGGGACACTGTTGCTCCTGGGGTATCGGCGAGGACCATTCGCAACCGTCTCCATGAAGCTGGGCTACGGTCCCGCACACCGTTAGGCCGTCTTCCGCTCACGCCCCAACATCGTGCAGCTCGCCTCCAGTGGTGTCGCGACAGGCGTGAATGGAGGGACGAATGGAGACGTGTCGTCTTCAGCGATGAGAGTCGCTTCTGCCTTGGTGCCAATGATGGTCGTATGCGTGTTTGGCGCCGTGCAGGTGAGCGCCACAATCAGGACTGCATACGACCGAGGCACACAGGGCCAACACCCGGCATCATGGTGTGGGGAGCGATCTCCTACACTGGCCGTACACCACTGGTGATCGTCGAGGGGACACTGAATAGTGCACGATACATCCAAACCGTCATCGAACCCATCGTTCTACCATTCCTAGACCGGCAAGGGAACTTGCTGTTCCAACAGGACAATGCACGTCCGCATGTATCCCGTGCCACCCAACGTGCTCTAGAAGTTGTAAGTCAACTACCCTGGCCAGCAAGATCTCCGGATCTGTCCCCCATTGAGCATGTTTGGGACTGGATGAAGCGTCGTCTCACGCGGTCTGCACGTCCAGCACGAACGCTGGTCCAAGTGAGGCGCCAGGTGGAAATGGCATGGCAAGCCGTTCCACAGGACTACATCCAGCATCTCTACGATCGTCTCCATGGGAGAATAGCAGCCTGCATTGCTGCGAAAAGTGGATATACACTGTACTAGTGCCGACATTGTGCATGCTCTGTTGCCTGTGTCTATGTGCCTGTGGTTCTGTCAGTGTGATCATGTGATGTATCTGACCCCAGGAATGTGTCAATAAAGTTTCCCCTTCCTGGGACAATGAATTCACGGTGTTCTTATTTCAATTTCCAGGAGTGTAGAAGATACATAATGCGTTAAAATGTCTGCACTCAACGACTTTAGAGAATTTCTTTCTCAATGAAACGCTGAATCAGTATCGAAATTCCTATTGGAAACATAAATTGAGGTGGTAATTTGCCATGAGACACTTATCGACGGCCACATATCTTATGTGTGCTACCGTCCACTTCCGACTACCGGCTCCTACTCTCTCAAAGTCCACGGCCAGTTAGCGTGCACAGCGTCCAACAACATCAAGAACCAGAAACATTGTCAACATACAAAGATATTCCCACTGGGCACAACTTATCCAGCTGACTCTGTATGGATATCGACTCACGATGATCCATGAAGCCACAAGAATGAATGAACTCAATGAAAAAATCCCAGAAACAGTAACAAACATCTGTACCGTTTGAGGATATAGAATGCTCACGGAATTCATGTCAAAGAGTAGCAGAATCTCTATGAACAGGAAACACGCTCCCTCATGACAGTAATATTACTTCACATAATTCTCAGGAGGCGTACGTTTCAGAAGTTGCAACATTGATTGTGAATTAACGTTCGACGAGAAAATATTTGACTTACACATCAATAGAATTGCCATGTCCGGAAAATCCATTTAAACTTCGTCAAGCATCGTGCAGTATAATATCGTTAAAAATCACTAACGTTACGCGAGAGAGTTTCTCGGTCCGATTTAGGCAAGAGACGTAATGGAGAAACTTTGGTAAACGCCTTAAACGTTTATTGATTTAATACTACTGGGACCCAGAGGAAATTTGATTCCAGTTATCGGTTTCGTTGAATCTTCGTATACTCCGTCCCCTCATTCCGTATCTGTTAGCAATAAACTGCTTAATCTGTCCTTCGTTCTGGACTACTGTTTAGAAGTGTTAAAGTTGTTGTCTGCTGAAACAATATTCCAGGATTCCATTACTGGTCACCATTGTATTAAGAGATCTGCAGTTACAGCAGGGAGCTGCTTGTGTATGTTAACTGCGACATTGGAAAAATTTTGAAGAGCTGTTAAGTCGTGTATCTTACTATGAACTCTGAGATGCATCGTATTACTAAGACTCACATTTGGGCTGTACCAAATTTTGTAAAAAAAAAAAGCAATTTTTATTGTTTCTTCCAGCATCTCTTTGCTCAGATATTAATTCAATTCTCTCTGAATGGCCTTTTCTCCTATCTCCATACGAAGGATTGTGATCGTTCTGCCTGACAAACTGTCTACTTTTTGAAATTTTTACTGCGTCTTTTTTTACTGTCCTGTTGTGTTAGCCCTGTTTTCCTCAAGCCTTATTTCACTACAGCTATGTGCTTTATTATAACATTTGTAATTGTACTGCGAGTGTCGTCGACCTCCACGACTTATCTGGTTCTGTCCATTCTTTTACTAGTCTCAAAGAACTTCATCTTGTGCTATGTTAATATACTTTTGCTGTTCCTAATTCATTCTTAGGAGTACTTCGCTCTCTATCTGGGATTTCCTGGATGTCTTTTTCGATCTAAAATGAATGCTTCAGTCTCACAAAGACACCGTGGTCTGATGACCGCGTTGTAACGATTTGGTTTTTTATGTATTGCGATGAACTTTTTATCGTAAATATCATTTTCAGCTCTCTTACTAGACAGGTAAATTGTTTTATCAAATTAGATATGGAAACATGTCACTATACCGTTTCTTTAAGAACTTATATTTGGCTTTGTGCTTTTGAATATCCTGATAAAGAACAGGCACATCCTCTATAAAGGTTAACCAGTCTATCGTAATACTAATGATTTCTAACTTCATTTGTTATTCAACTTTAAGTTCCGATTTTAAGTTGCTATCTCCTGGTTTGTTTTTTGAATAATGTAGTTCTACAGTAAAACAGTCCCCCTAAAATTAAATACACTAGCAAGACAAAAGCAGACATGAAACTAAATTTTATGTCCACCATCATAAGCAGAACAACAACAAATATAATTATGGAACATACAGAAAAACTAAAACCATAAATACAATAAGTTCAATCACTCATTCACACAGAGACACTTAAGGCTGAGATAGATTTAACAGAATCTCCCTAGATGGATTCAGCTGTACACACTAGATAGCCATAGAGAACGAGTACAACAACAGACAACAAGCAAAATAAAAGAAAAATACGAGGGTTGGAACTTTAATAGTGGCAACAATACGTGTTTCAAAGTTTTACTGACCTTCAAATTAGTCACCAAAATTGTGTGTATCCCGTTGCCAGCGATATGGAAGTCGTAGGATACGGTTAGTAGTGCCAGTTGTGTTGACAGTTCGAGCGGAGCGGTCTATTGCCCGAGGAATTTGTAGCTGTCCTGATGCGAATGCCTTGAAGTGTTACCTTCAGTTTAGAAATCGAGTTGAACTTTCGAAGAATTAAGTCAGGAGAGTGCAGTAGGTGGTATAGCACTTAGCAGCCCCATCAGTCAAACAAATCAGTAACAGCTTGCACTGTACGTGCTTGAGCTTTGTCCTGCAAAATAATTGTCAGGTACTGCAGAAAGTGTCATCACTTCTGTCACTAAGCTGGCCATAGGTTGTGTTCCAAAAATAAACATGTCACTTAATAGATGCCTGCGTTGTGTAGACAATCTGGTGCATCCATTTTACGTTGGAAAAAATGTGGCTGCACCAAAGTGTATATAGGCGAAACGGGAAGGACTGTTAAGGAACGCATTAAGGAACACGAACGGCACATGCGGTTGTCCGGCCGGAGTGGCCGAGCGGTTGTAGGCGCTACAGTCTGGAACCGCGCGACCGCTACGGTCGCAGGTTCGAATCCTGCCTCGGGCATGGATGTGTGTGATGTCCTTAGGTTAGTTAGGTTTAAGTAGTTCTAAGTTCTAGGGGACTGATGACCTCAGAATTTAAGTCCCATAGTGCTCAAAGCCATTTGAACAATTTTTTGAACATGCGGCAAAAACAAAGCGTAAAATCGGCAGTAGCGAAATTTCTTGATAACTGTGGCTCTGACACCGATTTTAATAACGTACGTGTACTGGATAAGGAAACAAACATTTATAGAAGGGAATTCCGAGAAGTAGTTGAAATTTCCAAGAATTTATGTAAATTCAACAGAGAGGACGGCTATAGGCTTCTGGCATCGTGGCTCCCCGACATCAAGGAAGTAATTACGCGGCTGCGGTGTGCGAGAGACATAAACAACGTGCTGCAAGTCACCTCGGCGGACAATAATAGCCTCGGTAAACATTCCCATTCTCTTGCTCTGTCCGTTTCGAATCAAGGCAATGATGATGACTAACCAACAGCAGTAGCGGGAATTTCAACCAATAACCATTCTCCAGGTAAGTGTGGGATAGTGCCTTTCTATCCAATGACGATGGTCAGCCGATGGTATCGACAGGAGATTAGTTAACAACGCCCCTTCTTCTGCATCAGAGTGGGAATATCTGTAATTAAGATTTAAAAACTAATAGTTACATGCATACAAACAGTAAAGAACATTCTTTATCTTTAACAGCCATAAAATAAAAGCCCGCTGAAGATGCTGGCACAGTCCCTTTGACTGTTCAGAGATGTCACTAAACCCGTCCAAAGATGTAAACAATCATGCACGAGCAGCGCCTATTAGACGGAGGGGGTCCGACAGCCGATCAGTTACAGTCATTCCACCAGTAAAGAGGTACACGGCTCGTGTTGTCTGTATTTCAACCATGCGTAGACGGTCAATACCGCGGTTCGATCGCGTCCGCACTGTTACTTTGTGCCAGGAAGGGCTCTCATCAAAGGAAATGGCCAGGCCTCTCGGAGTGAACCAAAGCGATGTTGTTCGGATATTGGGGAGAAATGGAGAGACAGGAACAGTCGATGACACGCCTCGCTCAGGCTGTACAAGGGCTACTACTGCAGTGAATGACAGCTACCTACGGATTATAGCTCGGAGGAACCCTGACAGCAACGCCACTATTTTGAATGATGCTTTTCGTGCAGCCACAGGACGTCGTGTTACGACTCAAACTCTGCACAATAGACTCCATGATGCGCAACTTCACTCCCAACGTCCATGGCGAAGTCCATCTTTGCAACCAAGACATCATGCATCGCTGTACAGATGGGCCCAACAACATGCCGAATGGTTTGGCATCACGTTCTCTTCATCTATGAGTGTCGCATAAGCCCTCACCCAGACATCGTCGGAGACGTGTTTGGATGCAACCCGGTCAGTCTGGGCACCTTAGACACACTGTCTAGCGAGTGCTGCAAGGTGGAGGTTCCGTGCTGTTTGGGGGTGGCATTATGTTGGGCCGATGTACGCCGCTGGTAGTCATGGAAGGCGCCGTAACGCCTGTACGATACGTGAATGCCATCCTCCGACCGATAGTGCAACCATATCGGCAGCATATAGGCGAGGCATTCGTCTTCTTGGACGACAATTCGCCCCCCATCGTGCACATCTTGTGAATGACTTCCTTCAGGGTAACGACGTTGCTCGACTAGAGTGGTCCGAATGTTCTCCAGACACATACTCTATCGAACATTCCTAGGATAGATGGAAAACGGCTGTTTATGGACGACGTTACCCACCAACCACTGAGGGATCTGGACCAACAGTGCCTTGATGAATTTGTGGATAGTATGCCACTACGAATACAGGCATGCATCAATGCAAGAGGACGTGCTACCCGGTTTTAGAGGTACCAGCGTTGTCCGCAGTGTGGACTACCACATCTAAATGTCTCGCTGTATGGTGGTACTACATGCAGTATGTGGTTTTCATGAGCAACAAAAAGGGCGGAAATGACGTTTATACTGATCTCTATTTCAGTTTTCTGTACAGTCTCCGGAACTCTCGGAGCCGAGATGACGCAAAACTTTTTTTGCTGTGTGTATATAACGAGCGGCAAAATATACGTTCAGCAAACTTAGCTCGAGAAAATCAGCTTGGACCTCGCAAGATGCGTCTCTTGTAAATGATGTGTGTCAAGAATGGAGAGAGATTTCGCAGGAGTTTCTTCAGCAAATGATCGTCTCATTTCTGATCCTGTAAAACGTGTAAATGGATTTTAATCTTCTCAGGAAACTATGGACACATCTGAATTGATTCCGTACAGGACGTGAACAATGTGGCGCCCATTTCTATGACTGCAGGATCGAGAATGCGCCGACGTGGGACCACTTTGCAAATTAAGTAGCACCTGGTTCAACAGTGTCTATTACGAAATTTTCCTAGTGGAATCAGTGGAATGCGTCTGATGATACCACGATCTGTGGACTAGTTGAGAGCTAGATATCCAGTTATAAAATTTTCGAATGTTTGTTTCAATGTTACGTTTATTTTCTACTCTCTATTTTCATGTATATTTAAACATTTATGCAAGAATGTAAAGTGACTATGTAAAACACACGAATAATACCCTCTAAAGAGGATAAAAACAACGCACGACGAAGCAGTTATGCAAATTTGACACAAATTGATATTCAAACAGGTATCGTCATAAAATGAAAACCTCTAAACTTTGGCGGCCCATGGATGAATGCGTGACGATGCAGCACAGTTTCATCGAGCAGATGGGAACGATAGTAAATAGAGGTACATGTCGATACCAGGACATGCGAATTTCCTGCATGTATGCGAATTTCATTGCATGTACTCAGTTGCACAGTAACTATGCCCCACAAACAGGTGCAGATATCAGCGTTTGAGACAGAATGTGTAGTTGGGCTAAAAGAAGTATTCGGTGAATCCCTTTATATTTGAATATGACCAATGCCACTATTCTGTGATGTTGGGAGGAATGGATGAACCATGACAAAACAAAGCATGAAGAAGCAAGTGGTCGACCTAAAAGACGACGACCGAGGAACGGTCAGAGAGGCCGAGTCCCGGATTCATCATTATCATCGACCCGACGTGAAGCTAGTGCTCCAGCGACTACCAGGACCATTAATAAGCGGCTCATAGGAAGGGAGCTGAGCTCACAGCGCTCCTTGCGCTGACCTCCGAACACCGAAAAGCCCGTTTTCAGTGGTGTCGACCACATTAGGCCTCGGGTCTCATTGACTGGAGAAGTCTTCAGTGATGAGTCCCGTTAGGAACTGAATCCCAATGACCGGCAAAAACGTGTCTAAAGATGTCCTAGACAGCAAGGGATACCAGACTGTCACCTGCCATAGGGCCCGACATCTAGGAGTGATGGTCTGGAATGCTGTGTCCTTTCACAGCAGGACACCTTCGGTTGACATTCTTACAGCACGACGGTACGTCAACGATATCCTACACCACGTTTTGTTGCCTTACATGGCAAACAATACCGGGCTTACTTTACAGCAAGATAATGCCCATCTGCGCATGGCGCGAATTTCTACTGCTTGTTCGTGCTTGCCTGTGGTATCACATAGGGATGCCACCCCACTGGTGGCCCACAATTTGTAGTGGAATTGCTAGCTTCCATTGGAAGGCGACAACGGTCGTGAGGGATCTGGCAGACCCAGTGGTGCAGGTCCGCTGAGCTGCGCCTCCAGCAGCTCTGTACCACGAGTGTCCTACGCCATCGCAATACAGAACAGCCGACGGCAGCCACTCAGCCCCTCAGCCACTCAGCTGCACTGTTATGACACCATCCTCTGCGCTTAATACAGCCATCCTCATCCTAGAGGCTATTCAAATGGCTCTGAGCACTATGGGACTTAACATCTGTGGTCATCAGTCCCCTAGAACTTAGAACTACTTAAACCGAACTAACCTAAAGACATCACACACATCCATGCCCGAGGCAGGATTCGAACCTGCGACCGTCGCAGTCGCGCGGTTCCTGACTGAGCGCCTAGAACCGCTAGACCACCGCGGCCGGCTAGATGCTATTGCATGAGAAGAGAAGAGAAGAGATAGAGAAGATCCAACGGAGAGCAGCGCGCTTCGTTACAGGATCATTTAATAATCGCGAAAGCGTTACGGAGATGATAGATAAACTCCAGTGGAAAACTCTGCAGGAAAGACACTCAGTAGCTCGGTGCGGGCTTTTGTTAAAGTTTCGAGAACATACCTTCACCGAAGAGTCAAGCAGTATATTGCTCCCTCCTACGTATATCTCGCGAAGAGACCATGAGGATAAAATCAGAGAGATTAGAGCCCACACGGAAGCATACCGACAATCCTTCTTTCCACGAACAATACGAGACTGGAATAGAAGGGAGAACCGATAGAGGTACTCAGGGTACCCTCCGCCACACACCGTCAGGTGGCTTGCGGAGTATGGATGTAGATGTAGATGTAGATGAGCTGGACTCTGCTACATTATTTGTAATTGATGCGTCATTCCTTTCGAAACATCGAAATTAAACACATGACCAGTTTGTAGTTGCCCAAACACTTCTTTATTACCAACACATGCTCTTAATGAAACCAAGAGTATCACGATTATAATAAAGGCACCTGGCCTACAGAACCTGCAGCAGTACTCAGATTGGAACATTAATGCATTTAAATGTGAGAGACCCAAATCTTTCAAAATTTACTCAAGAAATTTTCACTAATTAAAACAATATCATTAAACCTCATTAACAAACCTTAACTGACATAAATGAATGCTTCATGACTTACATAGGAACTGGCTTCCATATCAAATTCTAAAACTGCTTCCATGCACTGATTTTAATCAATTGTAACAAATTAAAGTACTATCAGATTAATGCACTCGACTAAGCTTCTCTTTAGTATTACTCAAAGGTACAAGGTTCACCTACATTTCATGGCCAGCATTTACTAATAGGATATTAAACAGTCCTAACATAGAGCAATTACAATTTTTACGTTGAAAATTAGTGATGGACGCGAGCAGACCGAAAGGTGCTACCAGATAGAGGAGATTCACGGACGAGAAGGTAAAATGGAGCTATACTCAACTTTGAGCTACATTTAAGCCTCCAGAAAACCACAACGCTCCACCGGAAAGATGGAATTGCAGGACACTAGCAACGTAACCACAGACACTGATCCTTAAATTTCCCTCTTCCACCGTGATACCCCGATTGGAGTTTTCTCCACTGCCACTTATCTGAAACATGAACACATCAACGACAGACAACATTCTGGTGCATCAGATAGACAAACATAACTGCCCAACTGGTTATAAATAAACCTTTAATTATACACGGCACCAATGAACCCAAGTCTGACTAACGTTGATGAGCACTTGCCCAGTAACTACTACTACGTAGTCAGGCCCAGTGGAACGCAAGCATCTACAAGTTTCCTTCTCTACTGTATTCTGTCCATTGCTGCTATCAGCCATTCGTCCACATCTATTGACACTTGGTTTAAATCTTCATGGAGTCCATCCCTACAACGCTTCTTGGGTCTGCCTGGCGGTCTCTTTCCTGTAGGCGTGAAATCCAGGAGCTTCCGAGGCCATCTGTGATCCTCCATCCGGGCCACATGGCCGGACCACTGCAATCGTTTGCCCAGTAACGGCTTTTAAAATTGTGTAGCCAATTCCCTAGAACAAAGAAATAAGAAATAATAACATAGGAACAGGAAATAGTTAAATTATTTCAGCCCGTTCTTGAACGTCAGGCACAGACTTTGGCATGACCTCTAGCTATGCATTAAGCACGGCTTCATGTCTATTTGTTGTGCGTAGCTAGCACTCCATTAAATACCAGGTCAAGTACAGTGACAAATAACTGAAACAACTAAAATAGTTTTCAGTGCACTCGGGTATTCAATTAACGTGAACGGAACCCACCAAGAAACAATTCGACGACTCCACTTTGAGTAACTTGTAACAGACGCGACGGAAATCGGTCCTTCAAATCTCCAGGAAATCCCAATCACCATCGGCAGCGGATCTGAATTCTAACGGCGAAACACGCTGCAGAAGCTGACCACGCACCTATGTCGTACAGAATCGGTCACTCATGAGCCCCACACGTCACTGTCGCTC
Organism: Schistocerca serialis cubense; assembly: GCF_023864345.2. NCBI lineage: Eukaryota > Metazoa > Arthropoda > Insecta > Orthoptera > Acrididae > Schistocerca > Schistocerca serialis. Next base: position 283,917,233 of record NC_064638.1, on the reverse strand, counting down.
ACACAGCTGATACCCGGACTCAAGCCCCTGCAGAGTGCGCGCGCCGCGGTTAAATAGCCATCCGCCAAAGATGCGAAGAAGACAAGCAGGCATCGAAAATCGACTCACAACGATCGGGATGACAATCGATGGAGACTTGCGCCAGCATCGCACCAGCTCAGTGATTAGTCTCCATAAACTTGAAGAAATACAAGTTAAGTAAATCTTCAGGTTTGTTGTGTTAAGTTGTTCACTAACCATTTCTGCTCCCGTCCAGCTTTCCTATGGCAATAGTGGCCACATAAATCTGTAACTCACCTCTCCTCACCACTGTGTACAAAGTCGTATACAACATAGCGAAACGTTACCTTGGCCAGCAAGGGCCAGGATCTCTGCCCAATCGAGAACGTTTGGAGCATTGTGGACAAAACCCTCCAACCACTTCGGATTTTGACGATCTAACGCGCCAGTTGGACGGAATTTGACACGATATCCCTCAGGATGACATCGAACAACTTCATCAATCAATGCCTAGCCGAATAACTGCTTATATAACAGCCTGAGGTGGACCAACTCATTATTGACTTGCTAAATTTGTAAAGCTCTTTCTCTGGAAAAATCACCCATATTTTCTCAAACTGTAATCATTTGTTTTGCTGTACAAGTAAATAAGGTCTAACGATTTTCGTTCCAATAGGATAATTTCTTCACGGTGTGTCGCTTTTTTATTTTCTTTTGTCGTATAGTATAATGATAAAGAGACAAATAAATTGGCGATGAAGTGATGGAATTACATTTTTCTGGTGACCCATGAGTCTCAAGTTTGTCTTCAATAACAACAGAAGCTAAAAGAATGAATTAAACGTTGTATCGTGCCTGGGACTTGGACGCAGGTCTCCTACTTGCTCATATGTAATGTAATTCCGTCGGATGAATAGATCACTTACACCTGAGGTACAGGCAGGGTTATCCTATTCTGTAAAAAGATGCTATTAGAATGCCGGAGGGCCTCAGCAATATTTAGAATTTAAGAAGAGGAAAATGCGCCGAACGTGTAAATTGAACATTCTGTTGGGGAGGGCACTGGAGATAGCAAATCTGCCTAAGTAGACCAAGGCTAAAGTCCCAGCCCCAGCAACAATTTTAATTCATTCCTTCAGGTTATATTGTTATCGGTGATGATGAATTCTTCTTCTTTGGTAGCGCTGCAGTCGTTGGTGAACCTTGGCTTCTTCAACGATTTTCCACCATATTTCTCGGTTGTTTGGTGCACATTTCCATCCCTGTATTTCCACACTGGTGAGATCCACTATTACGTCGTTAATTCATCTTCTTCTAGGTCTCCATTGTCGCCTAGGTGAAGGAGGACACCTTTCATCATTTTCTTTGTAATTCTATCGCCTACCAATCTCTCCACTTGTCCTAGCCATCGAATTCACTGTGATTTTACTATGTGCCTACCTCCGGCCTTCTCCCTCCCTTATTCGATCATAAATTTTGCGTAGTATTTTCCGCCCAAAGTTTCTTTGTACATTTTTGTCATGTTGTGTCAATGTCCGTGCCTCTGACCTGCATGTGATAACTGGGCGGTCTAGAGAGTTATGTTTTAGTACTTTTGTTTTTCCTGTAAGAAGACTATTTCCGGAAAGTTACATATTTGCCAAGTAAATTCTGTTTTCTGCTGGTATTCTCTCCCTTACAGTCTTTCCAATACTGTTATCATTTGTTACTAGAGCTCCCAAGTAGTTAAAAGAGCACACTCCTTTGAAACATTTCCCATTGAGAATGAGAGTTTCACTCTGCAGCGGAGTGTGTGCTGTTATGAAACTTTCCTGGCAGATTAAAACTGTGTGCCGGACCGAGACTCGAACTCGGGACCTTGGCCTTTCGCGGGCAAGTGCTCTACGATCTAAGCTACCCAAGCACGACTGACGCCTCGTCCTCACAGCTTTACTTCCGCCAGTACTTCGTCTCCTATCTTCCAAATTTTACAGAAGCTCTCCTGCGAACCTTGCAGAACTAGCACTCCTGGAAGAATGGATATTACGGAGACATGGCTTAGCCACAGCGTGGGGGGAAGTTTCGAGAGTGAGATTTTCACTCTGCAGCGGAGTGTGCGCTGTTATGAAACTTTCCTGGCAGATTAAAACTGTAGAATTGGTAGAGCACTTGCCCGCGAAAGGCAAAGGTCCCGAGTTCGAGTCTCGACCGGCACACAGTTTTAATCTGCCAGGAAAATCATTTCCCTTTGATATTTAGGTCTTTAGGTATTATTGTGGCCTCACACTGTGTCATTGTCGTGTATTTTGTCCTGCTTTCATTTACTTTGAAGCCAATTTTTTAAAATTTTGTTTCCATTGCCCGGTATGTTTCTTGGAGTGTGCTGACGTTTCTTCCTGCTCTAGCAACGCCATCAGCGTATCTACAATCTGGCTACTTTTTATAAATATGGTGCCTCTCTTGTTTATTTTATTTACTACACTATGAAGGGCTGTTCTGAATAGGACAATGGATAGACTACCATCTTGCTTCATGCTTTTGTGTTAGCAGAAGAGCCAACACCGTGTTACGAGTGGAGGCCGAAATGCACGCGTTTTAGCTCAAGCAGGCAAGCGTGAGGAGGGAAGAACTATACTGACGTGAGGTCTGGAAAATGACAAAATGGTTCAAATGGCTCTGAGCACTATGGGAGTCAACATCTGTGGTCATCAGTCCCCTAGAACTTAGAACTACTTAAACCTAACTAACCTAAGGACATCACACACATACATGACCGAGGCAGGATTCGAACCTGCGACCGTAGCGGTCACGCGGTTCCAGACTGACGCGCCTAGAACCGCACGGCCACACCGGCCGGCCAACATGACAAAGAATGAGAATTCAGAAAGCGGACGTAATTAGTTTGATAATGGTTCAAATGGCTCTGAGCACTATGGGACTAAACTTCTGAGGTCATCAGTCTCCTAGAACTTAGAACTACTTAAACCTAACTAACCTAAGGTCATCACACACATACATGACCGAGGCACGATTCGAGCCTGCGACCGTAGCGGTCGCGCGGTTCCAGACTGAAGCGCCTAGAACCGCTCGGCCCCTACGGCCTGCCTAATTAGTTTGATACTTAACTTTAATCCATTAATGATGAACGTCGCTCTTCACGGTACATGATTCACAATATTATCTGTTCAGAATACATTCTTGAAGATATTTCTTATAGGAACTGAATATGACGCCTTGCTAGGTCGTAGCAAATGACGTAGCTGAAGGTTATGATAAACTGTCGTCTCTGCAAATGAGATCGTATGTAGACAGTGAACCATCGCTAGCAAAGTCGGCTGTACAACTGGGGCGAGTGCTAGGAAGTCTCTCTAGACTAGACCTGCCGTGTGACGGCGCTCGGTCTGCAGTCACTGATAGTGGCGACACGCGGGTCCGACGTATACTAACGGGCCGCGGCCGCTTTAAAGGCTACCACCTGGCAAGTGTGATGTCTGGCGGTGACACTACAGTAATGGTAAACAGACAAATAAATTGATGATGAAGTGATGGGATTACATTTTCCTGGTGATCTATGTGTCTCAATTTTGTCTTCAATAAGAATAGAAACTGAAGGAATGAATTAAACTTTGTATCATGGCTGGGACTTGGACGCCGGTCTCCTAATTGCTCATATGTCTCCAGAAAAATGAAATTCCGTCAGATCAATAGATCATCTACACCTGCGATACAGCAAGGCTTTCCGATTGCGTAATAAGCTGGGATGCTATTCCAATGCCGTAAAGCCTCTGCAATATTTAGAATTTAAGAAGAGGAGAGTGCGCTGAACGTGTGAATTGAACTTTCTCTTAGGAAGGGCACTGGAGATAGCAAATCTGCCTAAGTAGACCCAGTTTAAAGTCTCAGCCCCTGCAACAATTTTAATTTCTTCCTACGGGTTGTATTGTTATCGATGATAATGAATTCTTTGTCTTTCGTAGCGCTGCAGTGTTGATGAGCCTTGGGTACTTCAACGATTTTCCACCATATTTCTCGGTTGTTTGGTGCACATTTCCTTCCCTGGACTTCCATACTGGTGAGATTCACCATTAAGTTGTTAATTCATCTTTTTCTAGGTCTCCCTTTTCGCCTAGCTGAATGGAGGACACGTTTCATAATTTTCTTTGGAATTCTATCCTCTGCCAATCTCTCCACGTGTCATTGCCGTCGTATTGACCGTTATTTCACAAATTTTACTATGTGAATACTCCGACCTTCTGCCTCCCTTATTCACAGATTTTCCGCTCAAAGTTTCTTTGTGCATTTTTACTGTGTTGTGCAATGTCCATGCCTTTGACCCGCGTGTGATAACTGGGCGGACTAGAGAGTTATATATCAGTATTTTTGTTTTTCCTGTAACAATGCTATTTTCAGAAAGTTGCATGTGTGCCAAGTAAATTCTGTTTCCTGCTTGTATTCTTTCCCTTATAGCCTTTCCAATACTGTTATCATCTGTTACTACAGCTCCCAAGTAGTGGAAAGAGCACACTGCTTTGAAACTTTTCCCATTGATATTTAGGTCTTTAGGGATTATACTGGCCTCACATTGTGACATTACCGTGTATTTTGTCTAGAACTACTTAAACCTAAGTAACCTAAGGACATCATACACATCCATACCCGAGGCAGGATTCGAACCTGCGACAGTGGCGGTCGCGCGGTTCCAGACCGAAGTGCGTAGAACCGCTCGGCCACAACGGACGGCTTTCATTTACTTTAAGCTAATTTTTAATGCTTTGTTTCCACTGTCCCGTATGTTTCTTGGCGTGCACTGACGGCCGGTCGGAGTGGCCGAGCGGTTCTAAGCGCTACAGTCTGGAACCGCGCGACAGCTATGGTCGCAGGTTCGAATCCTGCCTCGGTCATGGATGGGTGTGATGTCCTTAGGTTAGTTAGGTTTAAGCAGTTCTAAGTTCTAGGGGACTGATGACCTCAGATGTCCTCTAGTGCTCAGAGCCATTTGAACCAATTTTTTTTTTCTTTTTCTACTGACGTTTTTTCCTGCTCTAGCAACGTCATTAGCGTATGGACAATCTGGATACTTTTGATAAATATAGTGCATCTGTTCTTTATTTTATCTGTTCTTTATTTTATTTGCTACACTATGCAGGGGTGTACTGAATAGGACAATTTATTCCTGAATCGAAGTCTCCGGGAACGCACTGCAGCTAACTAGTCCGTAATGAACATGCCACCTGTCCGATGTGAATCTACTGTGGAAAAGGAATGACGGGGGAGGAGCCAATACGTACACGGTGTCGGATGGCGCGCTGTGGGGCGCAGTCGTCTCATCGGTGGGCCAATAAGCGCCGCTGATCGATCGAGTAGCGGGCACTGCGGTCCGCCGGACAAACGACTCTAGGAAGGGACGGTCTGGCTTCGGCGGCGGCGCGGGGGGAGCTGATAGATTATGGCTCGAGCCAGGGCATCGCCGGCCACTCAATAATTCAGCCGGCGCCACACAAATATGGAAAGTCCCGAGCGGACGGCCCTCTGGAGGGAAATATTCCCGCTAGCGGCAGTTCCGGAGGCAAACTTTGCCCACCCCTTTCGCTGGCTGGCTGGCGGCTGTCAGCTAGCGGCAAGTGCCAGACACGGCTGGCCACAGTCAATATTGATCGAGCGGCGCAGCGGCCAGCGGCCAGCAGCACTTAGTTGGCCCGCAATCGATCTGGTCACGCACGCGGCCGCCGCAAAAAGCGATCAATTAATCACGCGCGCGCGCTCGCCTCAAACATTTATCTTGCGCGTTAACCCGCCGGAATTAAAAACGACTAATGCTCGCCGTTAACTGTGGCCACGCACCTTCCATTCTTCTGGACAGTGCTGGCTGGAAGGTCCGCACTGAGCGGATCCAGCAGGTGGAGAACGATCCGACACCAGCGTTATTGCCGTCGCCGGTTAAGCTGTTTAGCAGACACTTCTCGCCGGGTATTATCCTGCTGAACGGAGACTACGAGAATAACAGTGGTACAACCCAAAAAGAATGCCATTGAGGCAGATGTAATATTCTAAACTGCTGTTACCAAAATAATACTCATCTCTCTTAGAGTGGGTTTGCTCTTCCATCTCTATAGTTTACCCTATCTACACTCATGCTCATACATTAAGGATAATGCTGATACATGGTGAAACAACGCTCTGGTGGGCGGTTTGCGGGTTTAAATCACCTCAGGGTATGACCATACGGTGCATTTGGCCTATGGTCGTCGTACGGTCGCAGGTTCGAGACCTGCCTCGGGCATGGGTGTGTGTGATGTCCTTAGGTTAGTTAAGTAGTTCTAAGTTCTAGGGGACTGATGACCTCAGACGCTAAGTCCCATAGTGCTCAGAGCCAGTTGAACCTATGGTCGTCACACGGTGGCGCTGACAGCAGTCCACATACACAGAAGTGTGGTGGTGCATAGAGTACGGTGCAGCGAGTAAGTGTGTAGACGTTTTCAGACGTGCTAATGGTGGCTGTGTGTTGAAAATGGCTCAAAGAGCACACATTGATGACGTTATGTGGGGTAGAATACTAGGGCGACTAATGGCTGCTCAACCACAGCATGTCGCAGCACGGACCCTCCATGTGCAACAAAGTGTGATCTCAAGATTATGGCAAAGATTCCAGCAGACAGGAAACGCGTCCAGGCGCTACAGTACGGGACGTCCACAGAGTACAACACCACAAGAAGACCGATATCTTACCATCAGTGCCCGCAGACGGCCACGGAGTACTGCAGGTAGCCTTGCTCGGGACCTTACCGCAGCCACTGGCAGTTGTCTCCAGACACATAGTCTACAGACGACAGAACAGACATGGCTGATTCGCCCGGAGGCGTGCAAGGTTCATTTCACTGACCCCTGATCACAGGAGAGCGCCGGCCGGAGTGGCCGAGCGGTTCTAGGCGCTACGGTCGCAGGTTAGAATCCTGCCTCGGGCATGGATGTGTGTGATGTCCTTAGGTTACTTAGGTTTAACTAATTCTAAGTTCTAGGAGACTGATGACCTCAGAAGTTAAACCCATAGTGCTCAGAGTCATTTGAACCACAGGAGAGCCCGTAAAGCCTGGTGTCAAGAACATAGTACATGGTCACTGGAACAGTGGTCCCAGGTTATGTTCACGGACGAGCCCAGGTATAGTCTGAAGAGTGATTCGCGCCGGGTTTTCATCTGGCGTGAACCAGGAACCAGATACAAACCCCTTAATGTTTGAGGGGGGCCTGTATGGAGGTCGTGGTTTGATGCTGTGGGGTGGTATTTATGATTGGTGCACGTACACCCCTGCATGTCTTTGACAGAGGAACTGTAACAGGACAGGTGTGTCTGGACGTCATTTTGCACCAGTATGTCTGTCTTTTCAGGGGTGCAGTAGGTCCCACCTTCCTCCTGATTGATGATAACGCACGGCGCCACCGGGCTGCCGCGTGGAGGAGTTCCTTGAAACATAAGATATCAGGCCAATGGAGTGGCCTGCCTGTTCTCCAGACCTAAACCCCATCGAGCACGTCTGGAATGCTCTCGGTCGACGTATCGCTGCGTGTCTTCAAACTCCTAGGATCTCCGACAGGCACTGGTGCAGGAATTGGAGGCTATACCCCAGCAGCTGCTCGACCACCTGATCCACCCGTTGTGCGGCCTGTGTACGTGTGCATGGTGATCATATCCCATATTGAAGTCGGGGTACATGCGCAGGAAGCAGTGGCGTTTTGTAGCATGTGTTTCATGACGGTTTTCTCAACTTATCACCAATACCTAGGACTAACAGATCAGTGTCGTGTGTGTGCCCTATGTGCCTATGCTATTAGCGAGGTCATTAGTCCCCTAGAACTTAGAACTAGTTAAACCTAACTAACCTAAGGACATCACAAACATCCATGCCCGAGGCAGGATTCGAACCTGCGACCGTAGCGGTCTTGCGGTTCCAGACTGCAGCGCCTTTAACCGCACGGCCACTTCGGCCCTCTGTGGCACCACATTCTGCAATTATCCTTAATTTATGAACATGAGTGTAGCACGGGACTCTCCACTTCACGATTTGGGAAAGTTTATTTTGTACCAGCGGGTATCCACATAGCGTTGTAACGCCCGTCAAAGACAAAATGGTTTGTGTTTCGATTCTGTTCATTGTAGTGCTTTCGGATACACTGCGTTCTTTGTCTTTCCGTGCGGTGCGCACAAGATTCAATAAGTAGGCTTCTGACGCAAGTTACTTTTTTCAGCTGCTATAACAATCGCCATTTAATCAGCTGTTGATGCACTGGACCGTCTTTCGTGTTGGTCGAACTGTACTTTGTCTACTCTAGCTGTAACTTTGTAGTCATCAGTGGCATTTCTTCAAGGACCTTTAGTAAACAGCGATTTAACATGAAATGTCCAGCAAGTAAAATTTTTAATGCAGCGACAATATTTAATGGCCATACTGATTCGACATCTTTGACATATATGTTCATCAGTGTTTTACATGAAATGAATCTGAAGATATTTGTTATGTGCTTTGGGTATTAGCAGCAGTGATCTTACACGGTGATAAATTTGCCCTTACAATTCGGTCTTGTCATATAATTCTTTTGCACGAATTTGTTGCACCAAACGATGGCATTACTACACATGAATTGTACATGCGTACGAGGTGTGTGTGATAAAAGTCATGAGACTGACGTCACTGCTATCGATTTGGCAATGCTGTGTTATTTTGCTTGTGTAGACTGGTGTGCCAGTCACTTCCAGATACTCAGTCCGATTTTCAGCTCCGTACTGCCGTCACTTGACTTTTGAAAGCGCCATAATTGAAGTTGTGTTTTGTTATGCGTTGCGAAAATGGAACAGTGGAATTTAGAGCAAACTTATGCCATCAAGTTTTGCGTTAAACTTGGGGAATTCAAGAGTGGGACCATTGAAAAGCAGAAAAAAGTCTACAGGGAACATTCCTTATCAAGAACACAACTTTTCCGCTGGCACAGATCTTTTTTGGAAGGCCCAGATTACGCTCAAGACGAACCTCTCTCATGGAGATTCTCATCGTGAAAAACCGACGAAAATGTAAAACGTGTGCATGATCTTGTGAGATCAGATCAAAGTTTGAGAATAAGGATGATGGGTGATCTGTTAAACTTACTTTCACCATACATCAAATTTCTCCGAAGTTACGCACATGTGAAAGATTTCTCGAAGTTGTGCCGAACACTCTCACAACTGAGCAAAAGGGCAATGAAAGAAACGTGTGCGTTGACCTTCTTCAGTGGACTGCCAATGACCACGGGTGTTTCATTCGTGAAGAATCCTGTATTTTCGAGTACGAACCTGAGACAAGGCGGCAAAGTAAGCAGAGGTATACTGAGACGTCTCCTCGACCGGAAAAATCTCGAATGAGCAAATCAGAGATCAAGACAATACTGGTATGCCGACAGCAGTGGTGTCAAACGTAAGGAATTGGTTCTTCCAGGGTAAACTGTCAACCAAGATGTCGTTGAACGGCTGACGAAAAGGGTGAATCGAGTGAGATCGGACATCGCACACAAATGGATGCTGCGTCATAACAACGCTCCTTGTCATTGACTGAATTTTTGACTTCAAAAGGCATTCCTGTTGTTCTACAACCCCTATTCACTTCATCTGAGTCCTTGCGTCGTTTTTATTTCCCAGAACATCCAAACTGTCGTAAGAGGCCGTAATTTTGTGACTCTTTAGAACATTCAGAAGAATGAGACAGACACGTTAAAGGCATTACCAGTTGAAGCTTTTCACCATTGTTGTCAAGGACAGTATTGTAGCTTGAAAAAAAATGAAAACATTGGTAGATAAAAAATCGGTCCCATTACTTTTCTCACACGTCTAATATGATGGGGAAGAAATGTTGCAATAGGCTTTTCTCAGCTGATACCAACGTTGATAATGTGCTGCGTGACAGATGCCATTCTTGTAATTTTACTTTTGCACCCATGCAGCACACTCCTGTTGTTTCGTTCTTTAATGCGAGGTTTCCATAACATACGTATAATTTGTGAATTTCTCCACTAACCACAACTTGGATGAAGAGTGTAATCAAAACTATCATCATAGTAGAGAACACCAGGATGAAAATCCGGATGTATTATGCGAACTTTCCTGTCAAAATTGTCATTTACCATGATCAGATTCCAATAAATCAATAAATCCAGCCAATCTAAATTACCCCCAAGCCAGGATCTAGAGCATAAGTATGATTAAAGTACACTCCTGGAAATTGAAATAAGAACACCGTGAGTTCATTGTCCCAGGAAGGGGAAACTTTATTGACACATTCCTGGGGTCAGATACATCACATGATCACACTGACAGAACCACAGGCACATAGACACAGGCAACAGAGCATGCACAATGTCGGCACTAGTACAGTGTATATTCACCTTTCGCAGCAATGCAGGCTGCTATTCTCCCATGGAGACGATCGTAGAGATGCTGGATGTAGTCCTGTGGAACGGCTTGCCATGCCATTTCCACCTGGCGCCTCACTTGGACCAGCGTTCGTGCTGGACGTGCAGACCGCGTGAGACGACGCTTCATCCAGTCCCAAACATGCTCAATGGGGGACAGATCCGGAGATCTTGCTGGCCAGGGTAGTTGACTTACAACTTCTAGAGCACGTTGGGTGGCACGGGATACATGCGGACGTGCATTGTCCTGTTGGAACAGCAAGTTCCCTTGCCGGTCTAGGAATGGTAGACCGATGGGCTCGATGACGGTTTGGATGTACCGTGCACTATTCAGTGTCCCCTCGACGATCACCAGTGGTGTACGGCCAGTGTAGGAGATCGCTCCCCACACCATGATGCCGGGTGTTGGCCCTGTGTGCCTCGGTCGTATGCAGTCCTGATTGTGGCGCTCACCTGCACGGCGCCAAACACGCATACGACCATCATTGGCACCAAGGCAGAAGCGACTCTCATCGCTGAAGACGACACGTCTCCATTCGTCCCTCCATTCACTGCTGTCGCGACACCACTGGAGGCGGGCTGCACGATGTTAGGGCGTGAGCGGAAGACGGCCTAACAGTGTGCGGGACCGTAGCCCAGCTTCATGGAGACGGTTGCGAATGGTCCTCGCCGATACCCCAGGAGCAACAGTGTCCCTAATTTGCTGGGAAGTGGCGGTGCGGTCCCCTACGGCACTGCGTAGGATCCTACGGTCTTGGCGTGCATCCGTGCGTCGCTGCGGTCCGGTCCCAGGTCGACGGGCACGTGCACCTTCCGCCGACCACTGGCGACAACATCGATGTACTGTGGAGACCTCACGCCCCACGTGTTCAGCAATTCGGCGGTACGTCCACCCGGCCTCCCGCATGCCCACTATACGCCCTCGCTCAAAGTCCGTCAACTGCACATACGGTTCACGTCCACGCTGTCGCGGCATGCTACCAGTGTTAAAGACTGCGATGGAGCTCCGTATGCCACGGCAAACTGGCTGACACTGACGGCGGCGGTGCACAAATGCTGCGCAGCTAGCGCCATTCGACGGCCAACACCGCGGTTCCTGGTGTGTCCGCTGTGCCGTGCGTGTGATCATTGCTTGTACAGCCCTCTCGCAGTGTCCGGAGCAAGTATGGTGGGTCTGACGCACCGGTGTCAATGTGTTCTTTTTTCCATTTCCAGGAGTGTATATGCCAGTGATTGGTATATCCAATTACTGTATCTCCATATGAAGCTCGTCTTCTGGAAGTCTGTTGGGACTCTTATTCAGTGCAGGCTGAGCACAAACGGACCGAGTGGGTGAGGCAGTCAATATCTGGAAATTTAGAGAATCTGTAGGCCTTTTCAAAATACACTGTCGGGGGAAGGAGGAGAGTAGGTAGGAAGTTAGGAACACTTTATTTCTTGCGGGCTGAGCTTTGCCACAGAGGCACCGTCAGTATTGTTTCTTAAACAATGGAGAGTAACAGTATCGTATTTTTAGCGTGTACAGTCCGCCGACACTGAAGAGACGCGCCACAACGAACATGCAATGAAGGAGAACAGTTTCGCGCCGTCATGCCCTCTGCAAGAAGCCAGAATCCTAGGAAATGTTAGACCTGAAGAAATACAAAGGTAATATCTTTTAAGTACAGCAGCTGCCAGGCTGGCGCCAAGTTAACTGCCCTGCCGTGGATAATGTGAAAAAAAAAGTGTAGAGTGGGAGAAGAGAAATCGCTTTACGTACGTGGAAAAGGCCTGGTTGGCGAGAATAAGGAAGAGGACATTTGTTGGGAGTCAAGAGGTGTTTGGTTTTGAATTCCAGACCGAAAACCTATACAACTGGTTAATTGTGTTCGAGCATTGCATACTCTTACGATTTCCGATCTTGCTTCTTGTTGCTTGTCTGTTACTGAGGCTCGTGATGCCTTTTTCTTCCATACTTGAGATATAGATCGATTAATCGTTTGTCATTTTAGTGTCATAACTGATTTGACAGCGACAGTAATGAAATAAGCGTTTGGCGCCATTGGGCGGGATTCCCCTTACGGGGCAAGTCCAGCCGCCTTGGTACAGGTCTTATTGCATTCGACGCTACACTGGGCGACTTGCGCGCCGGATGGGGATGAAATGATAATGAAGACAACACAACACCCAGTCCACGAGAGGAGAAAATCCCCGTCACAGCCGGGAATCGAACCCGGGTCCTGTAAGCGAAAGTAATGATTTGTGATTACTATCAGAAATAGAATTTGTATTAGAAATAGAATTTGTGACTACTATTATAAAAACACCAGGAAAAAGAAAAGGAAGTGCGTGTAGCATTTATTATCTAATAGAGATTGACAATTGTAATTTCAGATTAAGCACCAGTTGTTACGTCACACACGAACAGAAGTATCCCTGTATTTATTTCACCTGAATTACGTCATGCGCGCGCTCTCATACACCGTAAACATACGAACTGCCGATAAACTATATAAAATACGCATATTTGAAAAACAACTCATACTACACCTGTTGTAAAATGTATGCACTAATTCAGGAACTTTCATGGGCAGCAACTCGCCAAAGTTTCTTTCCATTCAGCCTGCTATCTAACGAGTAGAGCGGACCTTTATCGGAGGGTAAGCGACGGCGAGGAAAGGCTGCACATTTCCTGCAGTCAGGCTCGGTCACGGCATTGTACCACAATTTCCACGTTTTTCTATAGAGTATTTAACTTTGTGGCCGTACACCCTTCATGGCGTGACTGTCGTTAAGGTAACCTGGGGGCAAGATCGTGTGCGCCCTCTACCTGTTAATCGTATATAAGGTGCTCTGCGTGTGATCGTTTGTGAACTGTATTTTGTACCGTGTTCTCTGGAGTGGAAATTGAGGACCAGTCCAGGGTTTGCTCAAAGAGCGTGGGAAACAGCCTGAAATCCACACCCAAGACTAGCCAGTGCACGGAGCCCAAGGTCGTTAATCCGTCGTGGAGATCCGATCCAGGTTTGCCTCATCTTCACGTCTCTCTAGCTAGCCTGTGCGCGTACGGTATATGAGGAACCCTCGCCCCCTCCCCACCATTAAACAATAAACGACAATTTCTTTTGGTTGGAACTTCTCTTCTGTGCAATTCGTTTAAACACTTAATGTAACATATACACGCCTGGAAATGGAAAAAAGAACACATTGACACCGGTGTGTCAGACCCACCATACTTGCTCCGGACACTGCGAGAGGGCTGTACAAGCAATGATCACACGCACGGCACAGCGGACACACCAGGAACCGCGGTGTTGGCCGTCGAATGGCGCTAGCTGCGCAGCATTTGTGCACCGCCGCCGTCAGTGTCAGCCAGTTTGCCGTGGCATACGGAGCTCCATCGCAGTCTTTAACACTGGTAGCATGCCGCGACAGCGTGGACGTGAACCGTATGTGCAGTTGACGGACTTTGAGCGAGGGCGTATAGTGGGCATGCGGGAGGCCGGGTGGACGTACCGCCGAATTGCTGAACACGTGGGGCGTGAGGTCTCCACAGTACATCGATGTTGTCGCCAGTGGTCGGCGGAAGGTGCACGTGCCCCTCGACCTGGGACCGGACCGCAGCGACGCACGGATGCACGCCAAGACCGTAGGATCCTACGCAGTGCCGTAGGGGACCGCACCGCCACTTCCCAGCAAATTAGGGACACCGTTGCTCCTGGGGTATCGGCGAGGACCATTCGCAACCGTCTCCATGAAGCTGGGCTACGGTCCCGCACACCGTTAGGCCGTCTTCCGCTCACGCCCCAACATCGTGCAGCCCGCCTCCAGTGGTGTCGCGACAGGCGTGAATGGAGGGACGAATGGAGACATGTCGTCTTCAGCGATGAGAGTCGCTTCTGCCTTGGTGCCAATGATGGTCGTATGCGTGTTTGGCGCCGTGCAGGTGAGCGCCACAATCAGGACTGCATACGACCGAGGCACACAGGGCCAACACCCGGCATCATGGTGTGGGGAGCGATCTCCTACACTGGCCGTACACCACTGGTGATCGTCGAGGGGACACTGAATAGTGCACAGTACATCCAAACCGTCATCGAACCCATCGTTCTACCATTCCTAGACCGGCAAGGAAACTTGCTGTTCCAACAGGACAATGCACGTCCGCATGTATCCCGTGCCACCCAACGTGCTCTAGAAGGTGTAAGTCAACTACCCTGGCCAGCAAGATCTCCGGATCTGTCCCCCATTGAGCATGTTTGGGACTGGATGAAGCGTCGTCTCACGCGGTCTGCACGTCCAGCACTAACGCTGGTCCAACTGAGGCGCCAGGTGGAAATGGCATGGCAAGCCGTTGCACAGAACTACATCCAGCATCTCTACGATCGTCTCCGTGGGAGAATAGCAGCCTGCATTGCTGCGAAAGGTGGATATACACTGTACTAGTGCCGACATTGTGCATGCTCTGTTGCCTGTGTCTATGTGCCTGTGGTTCTGTCAGTGTGATCATGTGATGTATCTGACCCCAGGAATGTGTCAATAAAGTTTCCCCTTCCTGGGACAATGAATTCACGGTGTTCTTATTTCAATTTCCAGGAGTGTATATGGAGAACTAGAACATCGACGAGATGACCGTTATGCCAACATACTCAGATAACAACTTTTGAAACTTTAACTTTTGAGATTTTAACGGCCGGGTTCTGTCTCACGCTTTATAAAGAATGGTTTGGTGGCTATTGCTAAACGCTGTACGCACCAAGTCTGAAGTGCTGAAGCACTTAGCTGTCGAGAATAAGGCACATTATACACCATGTCCTAGGCGCAATGCTTAATATTCTGAGTTCTGATAGGAACGATTATTCAAAACAAAACATCTCGTAAACCGGGGCCCTAAAATGCACACCTTAAGAGTTATGAGCACCTCCTTATCCTCGATATTGCGAAACAGATCTCTTCTTCTGCAAATTTCTTGTTTTTGATGTTTTGGGATCCATAACGAGAAAATTGCCTACAAAACGTGGACTGTAAGATACATACAAAAACTTGTTCAGTGGAAGAAATGTATTTGACAGTGGCGAAGGTGTGCTGCTAGCTCTTAACGTATGCGCGCTATTGCTCATGTTCGCTAGACCTCTTTGTTGCGAATAATCGTTCCTGTCATATCTCTGAATATTGACCAGTCTTCTTGGTATAACCTGCATGTATGGGCCACCTTCTCCGTTAGCTCTAATATTAAAATACTTATTTCGAAATAAAATTTCTATCATTATTTGTGGCTTGCGAAAAAATTATCCTAGAATAAAGTAAACGTATATCATCCTACAATTATACTGTCTATAGATTATTTTCCCATGCAAAATTAATAGACAAAAATTTGCATCTGTATTTCAGTTTACATATGATGCATGTTAAGCGAAATCAAATCTAGTCATCCACGTTCCACATTGCCATCGACCATCATAACAATTTCACGGTAATCCTTGCATAACAGTCCTATGAAGGAGAGGCTACTCGTCCGAATCCTGCCTGGGGATGGATGTTGGTTTTAAATGCATTTTATTAAATAAATAGTTGCGAAACTCTAACACACTCTATCTGATTAAAATTACCCGAAAACCCCTATGTAATGTGGGCCCACCTACATAAAAGAAGACTGGATGTATTGTGTCGTTAGTTGAGACGCACTGACAGAAGAATTGGTCGGTCAGAGAAGTTCAGTGACTTCGAAAGTGGATTACTCATTGCCTGTTACCAGAGTAACCAATTCTAAAGTTGCTAAGTCGACTTTTGGTGAAGTTGTTCTGAAGTGCAAACGCGAAGGAACAACCACAGCTGAACCAAGACCAGGCAGACCTGGTGTACTGATTGATAGGGACGATGGAACATTGCGGAACGTTGTTGTATAAAAAAGCATGAAGTACGGGGAATGAATCACTCGTGACTTCCAAAGTGCTACCAAGAATCCAGCTAGCGTAATGACTGTGCGTAACGAGTTAAGAAGAATGGTGAGCAGTGATCCAGCAGCTCTTGATGAACCGCACAGTCATGCGGATAATATTAAGTGGCGCTTGAGATGGTGAAATTAGAGGCGCCATTGGACAGTGGATGGCTAGAACGAATGATGTGGGGTCATAAATGAGGCTACACCCTGAGGCAACTCCATTAAGTGTTTGGGGTTGACGAACGTCTAGAGGACGCTCCTTGCCGTTATATACAGCGCCAACATTGAATGGCGGAGAAGGCAGTCTTACAGTTAAGGTGGTTTCGCAATTTTTTTTTTTTTTTGAGAAAGCGCTAGATGGGATCTGATATGAACACATTTTACAGGATTTTTTTACCACCTACACTAGAGGAAGAGTTCGGAGAATGCACCGTGCCATTGAACAGCATATGTGAGCCAGTGAGTTGTGGAAAACAACATTCCTGAAATGGTCTGGCCTGCTCATAGTCCTGACCTCAACGCAATAGAACGTCTTCGCTCCAGACTCCAGCATCTGACATCAATACGTTCTCTGGCTTGGGGTCTTGCCTCCACAGACGTTCAGACATCTCACTGAAAGTGCCCACAGCAGAGTTGAAATCATCATACGGGCCACTGATGGCTACACCTCGTATTCACGTCGACAAATAATTGTCGGGAATTTTCTGAGAGGATAGTGCACGTAGGAAATGAACAAAGGTGGCCGATTTGAAGTACCAGATGATAAAAAGTCAGTATAAATTTGAAAACTTAATAAACTACGGAATAATGTAGATATAGAGGTACAAATTGACACACATGCTTGGAATGACATGGGGTTTTATTAGAACCAAACAAAAAACAAAGTTCACAAAATTTCCGACAGATGGCGCTGGACAGCAAAACGTCAGTGACTGCGCATGACAATCGTGTATGAAAGGAGCTGTAATCAGACTGGCTGATAAACACCTACTGGAACGTACGATGTTTGTACAGGATGGCGCTCCACCCCATATTGCTAGACGCTTGAAAGATCTATTGCGCGCGTCGTTTGGTGATGATCGTGTGCTCGGCCGCCACTTTCGTCATGCTTGGCCTCCCAGGTCCCCAGACCTCAGTTCGTGCGATTATTGGCTTTGGGGTTACCTGAAGTCACAAGTGTATCGTGATAGGCCGACATCTCTAGGGATGCTGAAAGACATCGTCCGATGCCAAGGCCTCACCATAACACCGGACATGCTTTAGAGTGCTGTTCACAACATTATTCCTCGACTACAGCTATTGTTGAGGAATGATGGTGGACATATTGAGCATTTCCCATAAAGAACATCATCTTTGCTTTGTCTTACTCTGTTATGCTAATTATTGCTATTCTGATCAGATGAAGCTCTATCTGTCGGACATTTTTTGAACTTTTGTATTTTTTTTTGTTCTAATAAAACCCCATGTCATTCCAAGCATGTGCGTCAATTTGTACCTCTCTATCTACATTATTCCGTGATTTATTCAGTTTTCAAATTTATACTGACTTTTTGATCACCCGGTACATCAGCTGAGTGCATAGTGAAGAGCCACTTTTCTTTAAGTCTTCGGGTAACTTTTCACCGTTTCGAATATTTTGGTAGAATCGAAGGTGATTGGATGGAGACGCAGTCCATTGCTTACTTTCGTTTCTCGAAATCCTTTCATCTCCAGTTTCTGTATTGAAAGATATTTGCACTTTCTCGTACTGGCTACCGTAAAAAACATTCTTGCTGGCACATAAAACTCGCGCATATCCGAAGCACTACATCGGAATCTTGTCTTTGGCGGTTGCTGTTCCTACTGACTGAGCTTCGCAGGCGTGACTCAAGCCCCGCACTCACAACCTCTGTTTCCCAGGCACCTCTCTCCTGTCTATCAAACTTTGGAGATCACCTGCGTAGGTTCTGGGACTAGCACTCCTGTAAGAAAGAATATCTTTTTGTCTTTGTTGTACCCAACAGGAAAAAATTTGTGCTTACACATCGTTGAGCATCAGAATAACATTTGCACAACATAGATAGAAATGTGCTTACTTTAAGATTATACAATACTGTTGCTTTGTGGCGCCAAATCTACCTGGTTCAGATTTCCTTAAAAAAAAAAGTCTAACGTAACTTATAAAAAAAAATTACGTCTGCTTAAGTGGCCAAATCATTATCTGCTAACAAATCCTGTTGATAGTGTGAGGTTTTGAGAAGTTTCCCAGATCCACCTACCAGTTTTTCACTCTGGATTACACTTTGTCCAAATAACCGTAAGCGTAAAGTAATTCTGTTTATTGCCGGCCGTTGTGTCCGAGCTGTTCTAGGCGCTTCAGTCCGGAACCGCGCTGCTGCTACAGTCGCAGGTTCGAATCCTGCCTCGGGCATGGATGTGTGTGATGTCCTTAGGTTAGTAAGGTTTAAGTAGTTCTAAGTCTAGGGGACTGATGACCTCAGATGTTAAGTCCCATAGTGCTCAGTTCCAAGCCAATTCTGTTTATTGTTAACTATGCTAGTTAATGTAAAAACAAATGAAAGGAAAAAAAATAATCGATGAGTCCATTGACATGATCAGATATCAGATTCTGTATGCAAAGCATTACACTGTCCAGTCAGGTTAATGTGATCACATGCCAAAAGCCCCAAAAACCAACTTTGTCACCGCAGACCGCTACCAGACGTGCAGGAAGAGTTTCAGTGAAGTTCTGAAAGGTACAGAGAGGAATGTGGAGCCATCTCGGCTCCAGTGCCGTTTCCTCCTCCGGCCTAAACCCTTTCTGACAATTTTTCCAAGTTGTTTGCTTTCAAATATTTCACGCTATAAACGCCAACGGCCATAAGTCTGACGGAGCATAAAACGTGTGTCATATGTAAAAGCCACCTGTCGGTATTCAGTAGACTCCAGTTCCAGTACTAAAGTGAAAATTCCAGCCTTATTCGCTGATGAACTGTAGTAAGAATTGGCACACGGACCAGGTGCCGCCTGGAGAGGACCATGTGCAGCAACGTCATTAAATGATCGTCGAGCAGACATTGATGGCAGCCCCTTGGTTCATCTGGGCAGTCGGTTGCTCAACAGCTGCGGGCCTATTCGCCCGTACACATCCACGCAGCCCTTGTTCACCCCTGTAATCTATGGTCCGTGGTGCACCAAAGTTGGCTCGGCGGACAGTGCGCCACAATCCTGGAAACGTGATCAAAACTGCTAAATCTGCTCCAGTATAGCCAAAAATGGGTATAATGCGGTTCCTAATTCTTCTGAAGCTCCTAATCTTCCTGAAGCCAATTTTTTTATCAAAATTTAAAAACTGGAAATGCACGCATCCAATATGGCAAAAAAAAGGAAAATTGGAATAATTTAATGAAGTGTGAACATTTGTAATTTTTAATGATGAATTTTATTACAGAACTGTCTCTATTACCGTCTTTATTACAGAAAATATACAGGGTGAGTCACCTAATGTTACCGCTGGATATATTTCGTAAACCACATCAAATACTGACGAATCGATTGCACAGACCGAACGCGAGGAGAGGGGCTAGTGTAATTGGTTAATACAAAGCATAAAAAAATGCACGGAAGTATGTTTTTTAACACAAACCTACGTTTTTTTAAATGGAACCCCGTTAGTTTTGTTAGCACATCTGAACATATAAACAAATACGTAATCAGTGCCGTTTGTTGCATTGTAAAATGTTAATTACATCCGGAGATATTGTAACCTAAAGTTGACGCTTGAGTAGCACTCCTTCGCTGTTCGATCGTGTGTATCGGATAGCACCGAATTACGTAGGGATCCAAAGGGAACGGTGATGGACCTTAGGTACAGAAGAGACTGGAACAGCACATTACATCCACATGCTAACACCTTTTTATTGGTCTTTTTCACTGACGCACATGTACATTACCATGAGGGGTGAGGTACACGTACACACGTGGTTTCCGTTTTCAATTACGGAGTGGAATAGAGTGTGTCCCGACATGTCAGGCCAATAGATGTTCAATGTGGTGGCCATCATTTGCTGCACACAATTGCAATCTCTGGCGTAATGAATGTCGTACACGCCGCAGTACATCCGGTGTAATGTCGCCGCAGGCTGCCACAATACGTTGTTTCATATCCTCTGGGATTATAGGCACATCACGGTACACATCCTCCTTTAACGTACCCCACAGAAAGAAGTCCAAAGGTGTAAGATCAGGAGAACGGGCTGGTCAATTTATGCGTCCTCCACGTCCTATGAAACGCCCGTCGAACGTGTACCTCACCCCTCATGGTAATGTACATGTGCGTCAGTGAAAAAGACCAATAAAAAGGTGTTGGCATGTGGACGTAATGTGCTGTTCCAGTCTCTTCTGTACCTAAGGTCCATCACCGTTCCCTTTGGATCCCTACGCAATTCGGTGCTCTCCGATACACACGATCGAACAGCGGAGGAGTGGTACTCAAGCGTCAACTTTAGGTTACAACATCTCCGGATGTAATTAACATTTTACAAAGCAACAAACGGCACTGATTACGTATTTGTTTATATGTTCAGATGTGCTAACAAAACTAACGGGGTTCCATTTTAAAAAAACGTAGGTTTGTGTTAAAAAACATACTTCCGTGCATTTTTTTATGGTTTGTATTAACCAATTACACTAGCCCCTCTCCTCACGTTCGGTCTGTGGAATCGATTCGTCGGTATTTGACGTGGTTTACGATATATATCCAGCCGTAATGTTAGGTGACTCACCCTGTATATTAGTAACAAGAATTGAGAGTTTAACTGCCGGCCGGAGTGGCCGTGCGCTTCTGGGCGCTACAGTCTGGAGCCGAGCGACCGCTACGGTCGCAGGTTCGAATCCTGCCTCGGGCATGGATGTGAGTGATGTCCTTAGGTTAGTTAGGTTTAATTAGTTCTAAGTTCTAGGCGACTGATGACCTCAGAAGTTAAGTCGCATAGTGCTCAGAGCCATTTGAACCTTTTTTTTTTTTTTTTTTTTTTTTTTGAGAGTTTAACTAGTCTTCTTAATCTTCTTTGTTTTGTACTTCTTGCCCTTCGTCTTTATTTCCTATTTCATCTTCTTCCTCACCGGTATTGGTATACCCTTTGTCATCCTCAGCATCTGATTCCTCATAATCCTCTGCAGAAGTACCATGGGGGCAACAGCTTTCGTCGTCAAAGGAATATGGCGTTTTTCCAGAGTCTTCTAGAACGCTGTCAACCCGCAACGTAGCACCACTGTGCGGGTCATCACTCCACTTCTCCAGGCGCACCGGCCGAAGTCAGCCGAAATTCACTTGACGTACAGGAAGCAGGCTAGACCGCGCGCAAGTGTGGTAGAAGCAGCCACATCTACGGACATTTTGCTGCATCCACCGATCCAGTTTCCTCAGCTAGTCCGAGCCCACATCGGTTGACCAACGGCTACCTGATTGCCCTCGCTCGGCGACCAGCAGGCAGTTCCCGTCTCAGCTGGTAGAATTAGAAGATCAGCAGCACCACGCCTCCACCGGGACTCGACATCGCCCTTCCCTCCCGGGATCACCGCACATCACGACTCGCTGCTCCGGCCGAGGACTCTGATGATGAAAGTCCTTGTACTAATCGTACTTCAATTTTCTGCCTACCGTTGATGTCTAAGAAGATAGTCTGTTTCATTCGCAAGAGAACTTTTTAGAAGACAGTCTCACGCAGAGATTTACTTCTGTTGTTTTCCAAGAACATTTTCAAGAATGAGCTTCTAGTATTTGTTTCCAACTGCCAACAGATAGCAGAACTTGTATTTGCGAACATAAACTAATTGTGTCAGTAAAATGATTTTTGAGTGTAACCTATTGATTTACTGTCAAAGTGCTCCAATCGAAGAACATTAAATTTACCAAGGAAAAGCTTATGGATACGAAATAATATAATTATTTTATTAAGAGCACTTTTTATATTTTAATATATTGAAAACATTTTTATATTCGTAACAATGCTTTTATTTTGTAATAGCCCCTTAGCAACGCTACAGAAACGAGAATTATGTGATTATTTGCACACATGTCATTTATTCATATTTTAGTAAAATTCTCAGTGCTATTTTCTCACTGTAAATAATGGCATTTTGCAACTGGCGGTTAATAAATGGCTCAAAGCCGGAATCGCTGCTACTATCTGGATTTTAAGGCTGTTTCGCGAAGGTAACAGTTCACGACGGATTGAAGAAGAAGGCGGAATGTCGTGCAATCTAAAACTTAACTCTGTCTTACGCTGACGTTTTACAGTATTTTTCTTACTTTCTGTTAAGAAATCAGCTAACAAAAACCGGTTTATAATGATTAAATAATGAAACAATTAAGTACATGTTCTATCAGTTTCATTGATTCTTTTTCATCTCTGTTGTGACACGTGGATATTGGCAAGCCTTTCCTGCTGCCCCACCAGAGTTTGCCTCTCCACTATCCATGCCTGCAGAATTATTTCCGTACACCCAATATACTTTATTGATAAGCTGTGGGCCGCTGTGCCCGAGCGGTTCTAGGCGGTTAAGTCCGCAACCGCGCTACTGCTGTGGTCACAGGTTCGAATCCTGCCGCGGGCATGGATGTGTGTGATGCCCTTAGGTTAGTTATGTTTAAGTACTTATAAGTCTAGGGGACTGATGACCTCAGATGTTAAGTCCCATAGTGCTTAGACCATTTGAACCATTTTTGATAGGCAGTAGAAACTATTAGACCTGCCATTTAGACTGCTAGATTCTGCATCGACTGGCACTCTGACCTCAGTGTAGTCTGACTTAAATTAGTCACCTGACGTGGAAGATTTTGAGTTGCGACGTTGTCGCAAGTCCTTTCTGCAGGCCACCCCCAAAGCGCTGGGTTCTCCACGGCAATAGAAAATCACCTTAATATCTCTGCTACAATAAACGCGTAAGAAATCTGAAATTGACATATAGCATAGATCTCCTTAAAAAAAAAGCAATGGAGAATTTCACTACGGAAAGAAACACTAATAAATACGTCTAGAAGAGTTTCGCTATTAGGATAAAAAAAACTGGCGACGGGCCAACTAGAAACTCCAAACTGGGAATTACAGGAAATGGGTTTCTCAATAAGAAATTTATTAAGTTCGAATATAAATTTAAAGTTGTGGAAGCATTTTCTCAAGCTATTTACATGTACTGCAGGCTTTTACGTATGTGAACCACCAATGGTAAACAGCTCAGACAAGAAGAGAACAGACGCTTTATATATGTGCTGCTACAGAACAAAGTTGAAATTAGGTGCATAAACAGGATAACACATAAGGCGGCACTGAATCGAAGTGGGCAGAAAATAAATTTCTGGCAAATTTATACATATTATACAAATGTATGTATGTATGTATGTATGTACACACCTGGAAATTGAAATAAGAACACCGTGAATTCATTGTCCCAGGAAGGGGAAACTTTATTGACACATTCCTGGGGTCAGATACATCACATGATCACACTGACAGAACCACAGGCACATAGACACAGGCAACAGAGCATGCACAATGTCGGCACTAGTACAGTGTATATCCACCTTTCGCAGCAATGCAGGCTGCTATTCTACCATGGAGACGATCGTAGAGATGCTGGATGTAGTCCTGTGGAACGGCTTGCCATGCCATTTCCACCTGGCGCCTCAGTTGGACCAGCGTTCGTGCTGGACGTGCAGACCGCGTGAGACGACGCTTCATCCAGTCCCAAACATGCTCAATGGGGGACAGATCCGGAGATCTTGCTGGCCAGGGTAGTTGACTTACACCTTCTGGAGCACGTTGGGTGGCACGGCATACATGCGGACGTGCATTGTCCTGTTGGAACAGCAAGTTCCCTTGCCGGTCTAGGAATGGTAGAACGATGGGTTCGATGACGGTTTGGATGTACCGTGCACTATTCAGTGTCCCCTCGACGATCACCAGTGGTGTACGGCCAGTGTAGGAGATCGCTCCCCACACCATGATGCCGGGTGTTGGCCCTGTGTGCCTCGGTCGTAGGCAGTCCTGGTTGTGGCGCTCACCTGCACGGCGCCAAACACGCATACGACCATCATTGGCACCAAGGCAGAAGCGACTCTCATCGCTGAAGACGACACGTCTCCATTCGTCCCTCCATTCACGCCTGTCGCGACACCACTGGAGGCGGGCTGCACGATGTTGGGGCGTGAGCGGAAGACGGCCTAACGGTGTGCGGGACCGTAGCCCAGCTTCATGGAGACGGTTGCTAATGGTCCTCGCCGATACCCCAGGAGCAACAGTGTCCCTAATTTGCTGGGAAGTGGCGGTGCGGTCCCCTACGGCACTGCGTAGGATCCTACGGTCTTGGCGTGCATCCGTGCGTCGCTGCGGTCCGGTCCCAGGTCGACGGGCACGTGCACCTTCCGCCGACCACTGGCGACAACATCGATGTACTGTGGAGACCTCACGCCCCACGTGTTGAGCAATTCGGCGGTACGTCCACCCGGCCTCCCGCATGCCCACTATACGCCCTCGCTCAAAGTCCGTCAACTGCACATTCGGTTCACGTCCACGCTGTCGCGGCATGCTACCAGTGTTAAAGACTGCGATGGAGCTCCGTATGCCACGGCAAACTGGCTGACACTGACGGCGGCGGTGCACAAATGTTGCGCATCTAGCGCCATTCGACGGCCAACACCGCGGTTCCTGGTGTGTCCGCTGTGCCGTGCGTGTGATCATTGCTTGTACAGCCCTCTCGCAGTGTCCGGAGCAAGTATGGTGGGTCTGACATACCGGTGTCAATGTGTTCTTTTTTCCATTTCCAGGAGTGTATATATGGTCGACATCTTGTCCTAAACCACAGTATAGATTTCAAACCAATTTACTGCACATATGACTTACTGTCTGTAAATCATCGTAAGGTAAGAACCTTCTATCTATCAAAGGGGTGAGGGTGAAAAAGCAGAGTAGAAACGACACGCGAATGCCCAGACTTCATTCGTCCAGTATTTGTGACTGCGAGCACACAATGAGTCACAAATAACTTTACATGTAATCTCAAATCCTTACCAAACCTTTTCTCTCTGATAACGCCCCCCCCCCCTCCACAAATGATGAAAGATAAATGTTCATATCTTACTACATTTTCACTGTTCATGTGGTGAAACTCCGGCATGAAGCACAACGATTTAATTTATTACTCTCCTACTACTCATTGCATTACCGACATTTTTTGCCGGTACTATTCACATAGACCGCTGAGTGTACCTAGAATAATATGTCATTGTAGGATGCATAGTTATGAAGATATGACATCATAAACAATGAGATGCGTGGAAAACAGCTGCAGTGTACATGACGTTTTAATTTATTGCTTTTTTACTCTGAACTCTATTTAGAAAACATAACGCAAACAGTAGCTACATATAGTACAGGATGTACCTGCAAAGTTGTGTCGCTGTATAGCACATAGCTCAAAAGACACAACGTCATAAACATTGAGCTATGTGAAAATGAAACTGCAGGGTGAAATTCGCTAGAGATACAGGTGAAATACGTGTAGAGATATGTATGAAATACATTAAACATGGACTGCTACGGTCGCAGGTTCGAATCCAGCCTCGGGCATGGATGTGAGTGATGTCCTTAGGTTAGTTGGGTATAAGTAGTTTTAAGTTATAGGGGACTGATGACCACAGATGTTAAGTCCCATAGTGCTCAGAGCCATTTGAACCATTAAACGTGTGTGAAATATATCTGAAATGTACCGTAGGCAATTAGCTCATCCTCACCTCCTGGAACGATTTCAGCCAAATTTGTTACACATTTTAGTTACAATCTGGAAAGGACGAGATGGGGAAGAGGTAGAGGAGGTGGACAGACAAAGAGCGGAAACGAGGAGATGGACGCAGATAGAGGAAGGAAAACATGGACAGAGGGAGAGGGAGGGGAAAATGGACATATATACAAGAGAGGCGGATGTGGCGAGTGAAGGGAAAGAGGAAAAGGTGATCAGATAGAGAGATTGCTAAGAAGGAGATGAACAGAGAAAGTGAGGGGAGGAGGAGGAAATGCACAGAGAAAGGGAAGAGGAGCGGTTGTTAAAGTCGACGGGCCAAAGGAGACGGACAGAGAGAGAGGGGAGAGGTGTGCATAGAGAGGAGGTGAAGGAGGAGATGAACAGGAAGAGGGGAAACTGGAGCTGGACAGAGATTGCGGGAGGGGCGGAGATGGAGAAGATGGACAGAGAGAGGAAAGGAGGATACTGACTAGCAAAAGGCTGAAATAAATACATAGGCAATGCTGGACACACAGCTAGTCTTCAGTAAAAGGAGTGAGCGATTAGTTGCTCATAGGACTGAGGGAAATAGGATTCTTTAATTTGGTGATGGAGGGAAATGTGTAGCGTAAAAGTTGTAGCGGGAGACCTGGGTATGAGCACAGTAGTCAGATTCAGACGGATGAAAACTGCAGTATATCAGCAGACATGCACAGCATAGGCTACTCTGGAGGGCTGCGTCAAAAAGTAGCACCAAAGTAAGAAACTACCTCTCTTAGCGACGTATCTTTCCACGAAGATTTTTATCACTCTCTAAAAGACAGTCTTCTTAATTTAAATTTCGGAGTACAAGAATTTGTTGCATACGGAAAAGTTTCTTGCTTGAGAACTGTCAGGCACAATACTTTGTGTAGCAGCGGGAGACGACAACGGCAGTACATCTCCAAGTGACGTATCACTAGCGAGAGCAGTCCAAACCCCAGCTATCGGACGCCAACTGATACAGCTGTGAGCGTCTCTTACGCTAGTAAAACCATCCCTCTCATTCCAACAACACCTATTCTTCAGTACCTTCAAAAACATTTCAGAGGCAATCACAAAAATTACAAAGACAATTCAACGAAGTTGAATAAAGCTCTCATAGTGCAATGTCATACAACGTTAATGCCATAATTATGTTTCACCATTGACAAATATTTTGGTTTTGCTACAAGCTAATCGAGAACCGAACAGATACCGCCTGTCATTGGCAGCTTATTGTTCCTCAGTACGTAGGTAACATACGTCTTTAGAAACCTGGTATTTTTGTGAACGCCGCCCTATCCTTAACAGTTCTACTATTGATCCACCCTAGAAACAGTGGGAAAGGACAACGGGTAAAAATTTAATTTCCTGTTCTCAAGCTGGCAATGTTTCTTTCAGACTGCGCTATCGAAGTTTCTGTAATAACGTGAGTTACTAACACCCGTAATGTTTGGATTCCTTAATTTCTCTTGAGTGCTCCTGCTTCTGAAGGTGTCAGTCCTTTTTAAGTTTCTCTGCCGATAATTTCTGTGGCATTTATTATTTTTTAAATGTTCTGCTGCTGTATTAAATGCAAACAAACTGTAGCATTAACGAAGTTTTGTCGAAAGGAAACCCGTCTATTTCAGTTTCACTTCCAATTGCAATAACACATTTATCATGCAAGTTTGAAACAGAGAAGACACTGAAAAATTGCTCATTCATTGCCTAACGCCTGTGACAGCTTCCTACTCTTACCTATTCTTAGGACCTTCGTAGGTCAACTGCTAAGTGGCCTATGGTTATGTTTTACAGTCGGCTACGTATTTCTCCAACAAGCAAACCAGAAAAATTTCATTTGTTGTGTAGCAGAAGAAATGTTAGTTGAAATCAAGTTTCAGGTTTGTGAAATTTGAAGAGCAAAAACTGAGCTCTGGCACTTCTACGACCTGTTGGAAACGTATAGAGAATTCATATTAGCTGAGGCAGACGCGGAAGATATATAGGCATACCTGGACAGGGACAATGATATAGGCATTAGATTTATAGAGGACATAGAAAGACAAGCTAAGAAAACGTGCTGAAAAGTAATGCCTCCGCATTTTTTATTCTGTTGCCAATATCCTTTGAGGTATCACATGTGATGCTCTTCACTCAGGTGACGTCCGTGGCGCGCTGCGACCTAGTGTGGCAAACACGTGACTCACCCGAAGAGTCGACACGTTTCCATTGATCAACAGTCGAGTCCCGAAGGTCTCGTGTTTACTGAATTGTAACTGACGATGTCGTTGGGTCAACAAGTGAACACGTAAGGGCGATCTGCTGCGCAGTTCCATGTGCAACAATCTACGACGAACAGTATGCTGCCTATCACTAGTGCGTGCACCACAGTTGTGCCCTTTCGGCAGAAATGCCACGGATCACCACCTATCCTACTTTACAGAGTAGACAAACTTCCGAACGCCACCCTCTGTGAAGATTTTTAGATGCCCAATAATTAGCGCCTAGTGGTAGTTTCGCTGTCCTACGTCTTTCCGTAAATGCTCACGACAGTAGCACGTGAACATTCGACCAGCTTCGCCGTTTCCGAGATAGTTGTTCACAGACGTTGCGTAATAATAATCAGTGCTGTGACAAAGTCGCTTATTTCTGTGGATTTCCACAGTTTCATTTTGCTAGGGTGATTCCCATCCGTCTCTACCGATCTTACATATACGAGGGCTATCCACAAAGTACATTACGTTTTGAAATTAAAAATAAATAAAGTATTGGAATTTTTTTAATTATATACAGATGAAAGCCACACTTAAATACTACTTTTCCACGTAGTTGCCATTTAAATTAAGGCACTTATCGTAGCGATGGACGAGCTTGGAAATTCCTTCTCGTAAAATTCGGCCGCCTGTGCCTTCAACCACGTGGTTACCTCTTCTTGAAGCTATGCGTCGTCTTCAAAACGCTGCATAGCCAACCACTTCTTCATTGCTGGGAGTAAGTGGAAGTCGCTCGGTGCCAGGTTGGGACTGTACGGCGGATGAGGAAACAACTCCCATTTAAAAGATTCGAGAACTTCACGTGTGGCATTTGCCGTGTGGACCCGGGCGTTGTCGTGAATCAGCAAGATCTTTGAGCCCAACTTTCCCCTGCGCTTGTTTTGTATTGCTCTTCTGAGGTTGTGTAGAGTCTGGCAATACCTTTGAGAGTTTATTGTAGTGCCTCTTTGCAGGAAATCCACAGAAATCCTTTTCTGTCCCAAAAGACAGTCGCCCCGTGGTTGAAGGCGCAGGCAGCCGAATTTTACGACGAAGGAATTTCCAAGCTCGTCCATCACTACGATAAGTGCCTTAATTTAAATGGCAACTATGTAGAAAAGTAGTATTTAAGTGTGGCTTTCATCTGTAGAAAAGTAGTATTTAAGTGTGGCTTTCATCTGTAATTTCCAATACTTTACTTATTTTTAATTCCAAAACGTAATGTCCTTTGTGGATAGCCCTCGTATTTCATAGCTCCTCAAATTCCCGCAAGGTCACGAGGCGGCATCCAACCTCGCAGTGGGTATTGGTCGTAATGTTTTGGCTTGTCAGTGTATGTGCTGTTGTGGGAAAGCGCCGTATTCGCGTGCCCTACTCCAAATGCCCATTACATGCCGTTCCCGTGCAGCACTCACTCAGTAACTGCTTCAGATAAACCTGTATTCATTACAGCAACAACTCCTTTCGTATTCGACACTGCAGAGGCGTGACACTCGTCTCTGTTCCAGATCAGTGAGGATCTTTCTATGATCACTATTCTTACAGAACTGTCAGTTTAATTACTCATGGTTGTAAAGTACTAATACGAATTATTTACGGAAAAAAGAATAAACTTGTAAAAGGCGACCTCGGATAAGACCAGTTTTATTCTGGAGAAATGTGAGCACACGCGAAGCAATGCCTACCCTAAGACTTATTTTAGAACATAGTTTCAGTAAAGTCCAATCTACTTTTGTAGCGTTTGTAGACAGATAAAGATTTTGACAGTGTTGACTGGGACACTCTCTTTGGAATTCTGAAGGCAGCAGGGATAACATACATTGCGCGAGAGTCTATTTACAACTTGTACAAAAAAAATGGCTCTGAGCACTATTGGACTTAACTGTTGAGGTCATCAGTCCCCTAGAACTTAGAACTACTTAAACCTAACTAACCTAAGGACGTCACACACACCCATGCCCGAGGCAGGATTCGAACCTGCGACCGTAGCGGTCGCGCGGTTCCAGACTGTAGCGCCTAGAACTGCTCGGCCACCCCGGCCGACCACAACTTGTACAGAAACCAGACTGCTGTTATAAGAGTCGACGATCATGAAAAGGTAAAAGTGATTGAAATGGGAGTGAAACAGGTTTGTAGCCTATGTCATTCACTCTGCGCATTGAGCGAGTATTAAATGAACCAAAGAAACATTGGAAAAGGATTTAAACATCAGAGACAAGAAATAACAACTGTGAGGTTTGGCAGTAGCGAGCCAGTGTGTGTGTTGGACCTTCCATCAAGCTACGGACCCCCTTGAAGATGTCTCCCGCAGTCGGAGACGAAACGTTGGGAATCACCACAGAATTCATCAACCGACCACGGCATAACAGCCCGGATAATTATAATGGACATGATATTTCCGGCCGTGAAAGTTTACATTTTAAAATCACAATTCTGTCAAAGATAGTACAGGTCTTATCTCATAATTGCAATCTTTATGACCGAAATAATGTTTATGTATATTTAATCTTCATTCCCATGATTTATGCTCTAAAATGACAGCCACCCGTCCCCCATCCCTGTAGAGTTTTTCTATTAGTCCCTCACCATCAGGCATCCCCCTCCCTCCCCCGCTATTTGCATTACCCAGCAACAGTACATAGACTTGACATTCGGTGCTCTGTGCATTTGTCGATCCACACTGTCATATTAATGTGATATTTACAGTTCCAAAGAAGCACGTACATTTTTAACAACTAGGACCACAGTGCAACCCAATCGTTTCATTCGCACATTGGAGCAAATAGCCTACTGCTACTTTGTCGCTATACTTGAGTTGAAGAAACGTTTGCTACCCTGACACTATAAGATTATATTACACAACGGTGGGAACATTACTACATTGGGATAGGAGAGCTATGCACTTTATTGAAAACCAATGTCTTCCATAGCAGCATTACACATAGTCAAGGTGAGGCCAGCCCTGCTCCATCCATCCACACCGCAGCTGGTGCTGTGATAGACTGAAGTGGACAACCTGGCAGTATGTGCATGTACCTTGTCACTTGGATAAACAGATGCCTGTATATGGACAGGTGTCTCTGTCACTGCTGCTGGCTCCCGTGATGTGGACACTGCTCATGACATGTGAAGATGTGATGTCACTGTTGTTGAGACTGTAACATACTTGTACTTAAAGAAATAGTGTTACCAAATGGCTGCACTATGATGGCCTCTATTTCTGAAAGAAAAAAGCAGAACATGCATAAAATTCATTGATTCTATATGTTCACCTTTACAGCCTCCACAGTGCAGTTTAATAGGAGGTGGTCCATCAGACTGACATTCTCCATCGGAGTGAAAATGTTTATCACACCAGTCAGAAATAAATTCATCACTCAGAGACAGTGGTGATAACTTCTAAGGTATGTATGTGATTTTACATAAAATTGACAGCAGTAATCTAGGAAACAAATAGCAGCTAATTGTGTTCAGATCATAGCAGTCTTCCACAACTTTTAATTAACTATAATTTTAATTAGCTATAACTTTTAAGTATCACCTGCTACACATTTATAGGTTTAATTCAATTGAACAGGTAATATCCATCAACAATATCTGTCTTATCAAATCCATAGTCTTCCAGTCTCCCTATTGTGATTTATTTTGCCATAATTTGTCCCAAAGTGCTGTATGATGCTTTAGTGGACAGTACTTTTAGTATGCGCTAGACATATGCTCTTAATTTGAAAACTAATACTATCAGCCTCTCATTATCACATTTAGCATCTAGAATCAGAAACTCATTCGTTGTTTCAGACAGACTAATATGTATGTGGTGGGAAATGATGAACTGACTGTGGAGTCCCATGCATGTTTATTCTTTATGTAACTGAAAGCAAAGATTATATAGCTTTATTTTTGGATGTTTTAAAGTTTCATATTAACAGTCGTTTAAAAAGTCCCATCTCAGTTGAGTATTAACTCTGAAGAGGTGAACAAGTCAAAACGTGCAGGGCAGCATCAGCAGCTCTCCTCTTCCTCATTGTCAATATTAGTAGAGGAGGAATGTGGCCATAGGTGATACCTGTGTGTCTAACTCACTTTTCTCTTACGATGAGGTGATTCCGTCACAGCCATTTGGTATGAAAAGAATTCTGTATAGCTCAAACTATAGTTTAAACACTAGTGACATCAAATGCACCAGTGCGGAAGTGATGTCAAATTATGAGTTCTAGCCAGTGAAGGCTTTTGAAAAGATTTGATACAGTGATATAAAAGTCATATTATATCTAGATGAGTGAATTCGTCCTTGCGATATTTTGATGCACATCACTGTCGTGTACACTGTAATTGCTCATGCTTCCTCACTGATGCTGGCTAGGGTACCTCTGATGAACGACTAAAATTTTTAATGACAGGGAATGCACTCACCAATATCAGCAAAAATTAAATATTCAATCGATGCCTGTTGTGCAATTCAGCATGTCTAGAAATGCAGCTAATCTGGCAACCACATCTCCATACATTCTACAAGAGAATTAGAAAACTCCTAATATGTCACAAAAATCATCACTCAACACTATGATACATGTTTGTATTAGTATAGGGAAATATATATGAATCAGCTATCATTGCTTTAGGCACCGAACAAACTTCCTTTTTAAGCCTGTAAATACATCCAGCTATATGTAAGTGTTTACAAATAAAATAAGAGTGTAACAACCACATGTCTTTTCTTTCTCTATAATATCCCCACCATACTACATGAATACATAGTCATCACAATGGCTGAGAGGACGAAGAACCTCCGTCACGAGAATTTCATAGTAACAGTCTGATCCTGCAATGATACTGAAAACCAGAAGAAGGAGGAGGAGGAGGAGCAGAAGAAGAAGAAAAAGAAGAAGAGGAAGAATGGATCCCTCCTCCCTGATAACATGCATGCTATAATTATTGGCCTTCCACACTGTGACATGTGGAGTATTATTTTGACATTGGTAACGTACTATGATGGGATAAGCATTGAGTATGTGTATGTATCTTTGAGTACCAGCTATAAGGGGTATTGTGATACTTGATGGTGTAATGCATTTGACATACATGATATCCCACCACCTGAAAAAGCCAAGATTTGTGTTCATATTGGACGCTGTAAGTGTGGAGAAACATGATCAAATACGGAAATATTTCTATTTTGGTTGTCATGTGTGGGTTGATGTCTTCTACTTGAACCAGGCATAAAATAGGATTCTGAAGCAGCTTGTGTGGGGCAATGCGAATCTCGTTATCGATTCCAAATAGAATAATAAGAACGTAAAATACATTTACTATATCCATGAAGGAACTGACATGGCATTCAATGAATTTATAACCATATGCAGTGATTGCTAGAATCATTTACGCTATGGGTCTCTGGTTATTGATAAAAGAAGAAAATTGCATAATGGCGATATAGGTGAACCTCCCAGGAATTTCTGTTTAAAAGATAGTGTGCCAAAATACATAACAGCATCATTATATTATGTACTAGGCATAAGTTCACATAAATATCATGCATTCATTCCAAGGGGATGATTCTATATTAATACAGCACTAGACAGAAGTCTTAATAGTTGTACTACATAAATTATAATAACAACATAATTCTCAAATATTTATTTTACGAAAATGAATTTGAAGAAAAAAGAAGATGTAAAAGACCGTCTCCTTTGAATATTAAGAGGAGAAATTCACAGGGAGCGCTAGACCCATTCTGGGGTTAATTAACATAGTAAATGGAAAGATTGATGAAACTAAATGATATTTATACATATAAAAATAAAAACCCATCCATGACATATATAAGTTATCAACTACATTGAAGTCAGTTCAGCATATAACAGCGTGTTGACAAAACTCAGTCATCGAGGCAGGGAAGGTTATTCATTGCAAATTGTGATTGCTAAAATTAGGAAAGTTGCAGTGAAATAATTCTCCTACAGAAACATTTAAGGCAATAACTGAAAATCTCAAATTGCACCCAGAGATGACAAATGGAGGTAGACGACAAGGAGGCAAATAAGAAGTTGAAGGATGTTATATTATCAATTATATTAATCGTTACGATGTTAGTGAAGTAGTCATAACATTTTGGTCAGCACAGATCAACCATACATGCTATAAAAGCATCCTGTATGCCTAATGAACCATACAATATAGGTTGGGGATAAAGAATTTGTGCAAAAAACCTGGTAGAGTGGATCTAACATTCTTATAAACTTCTTCGCCGGAAAACTTATTACCAAAAGAGGTATGACTATATTCTAAAATATTGTGTATGTCTAATACACATAAACAAAACAACACCCAAATAGACGAATAAAAACCTCAAGTAGTGGGAAATATAAGACTATTATTAGACCTGCATTGGGTGCTGCGCATAGTGCAAGTGAAGGAACTGAGCAAGGTTGTGCAGTGGTTAGCATACTGCAATAGCAGAAGGTCGACGCTTCAAACCCGCGTCTGGTCATTCTGATTTAGATTTCCTTTGTTACCCTAAGTAAGCTCAGGCAAATTCCAGGTTGCTTCCTTTGAATGAGCGTGGCTGACTGACCTCAAACCTCAAGCTTGAATAGTAGCTAAACGTACAGATATGCCAACTGCAGAATTTGGAGAATGGTTTTGAAGAAAAGAACAGTATATGCTCCACAAACAGTGGGCTGCTTTACTTCTTTGTTTTATGTGAGTCATTTGGATTCGGCTGCATGCTGCCTCAATCTCTGGATTACATCTACATCAACATATGCACTCTTTATGTCACCTTACGGTGTAGACGGAGGGTACTTTGCATGCCACTAGCATATTCCACTGTCTTATCGTAGTCGCAAATAATTCGAGAGGAGAAAACGTGTGGTTGGTCCCGAAAGAGCTGGAATCTGTCTCATTTTACTTTCATTCTTTTTTCGCGAGATATTTGTAGGAGGACGCAATATGTTGGTTGACTTTTGTAGGAATCTGCCCTCTTGGAATTTTCGCAGGAAACTACACCAAGATGCATAATGGTACCTTTGTAGTGTCTGCCGCTGGAGTCCGTGAGGAAACGTGCTGATTTTCTTTCAGTCTTATGTCTTTATCAATCGTACCTTATAAGAGTCAATTCGAACAAGCGTTTTGTAGGGTAGCTCCTAAACGGATGGAATGCCCCCTGAGGTTTCTTCTAAAGAATTTGTCCTGTGATGGTTTGAGAATCGTATAATTACGCAGTGACATATTCCTCCTATTTATATGCAGAACGCTACATGCGTTTATGGTAGGCCTACGACTCAGTCGACAATTCTTGTACAAAGAATCAATCCTAAAAACTGTGAGATGAAAGTATGATGTTGCCATTCATTGTCGTGAATTTTTATTTTGTTCTTGTAGCTTGTAGGTTTGAGTACTCATGCGTGGCTGTAAAATCGTAACCTTATATTCAGTTACACTATAATTGCTTATCACTTCATATTTTAGTATTTATTTCAACAAATACCTTATCATTCTTTGTATTAAAGCACTGCAACGTGCCACGGTGCATGGCCGCCATTTTATTGTACTTTATGTCATCGCTTCATGATTTACAATCGCTCGGGTTACGTGAGAGATGAAGCACTGATTTCCAGTCTCACAGAACAAACGACATTTGTTTGCTTGGTATTGGGTACAACTACCAGTCAAGACAAACGAACTGGAGCTGTTTCACCGATTGCTGTTGGTTATGTATGGTGTGGTTGTATTATTTCTCCCTTTATTATGATGCAACATGAAAGTGACATTCGTGAATTACAACGTAGATTTCGCGTTATACTATTTATAGATTAATTATATTCTCCCGCAACAGTTACGAAACGGGGGTCAAATCCTCATCGCATCGCTGAATGTTACAAGAAGAAAACTAATTAATGCTCAGTTTAGTATACTGTCATACACAAAATAACATTCAATAGTTTAAACTAACTAGCAGAGGACACAACCAGACACACACACCCACCCACACACACACACACACACACACACACACAGGAAAAAATGTACGGAACAAATTCAAAGTTCGCGAAAATAAGACATGTAAACAAACGACTGTCAAAAGCGCCGCAGAAACATGTGTCCAAGCCACAGTAACATAACAAGATGCATAATTCATAATTACCACACTAAACGCTGTCAAAATACGTAACATAACCCATGAATGGTATACCACACCAAATAGTTGTCCGCACCGAAGCTTCACAAAATTTTTCCCTTATTTTCACAGGTCAGGCCAACTACACAGAAACGACAAAAACGCTTTCAGCACGCAAATACAAACCAGCCACAGCTCAGGACACGCCAAATATGGCAATGGTAAGGCAAAATGAAGGTACACGTCACGATTTTTAACCTGGATAGATATTTGAAAGGTTGGGTTGTAAACGATAATTCAGTGTAGGTGATATCGTAAAATTCTGTGTGTATGCAGATAACATGCTGTACTAATATTGAGACTTGCGGGTGATTTAGTTTGACAGCCACCTAACAGACATACTATAAAATAAAAGATAATCTAGAATAAAATTTTATGTAACATATTTCCTGAGTCCAAAATAATCCAATGAAACATATTTCATGAGCCCAATATACTCTGTATGTATGTATTTAAGAAAAAAAAACAGCCCACTGAAGGTGCTACATCTGTGGTGAAATAAGTTTGGGTATTAAAGCAAAACAATAACTGTGTACTTCCAAAAAGGCAGAACCATCCAAAACCCATTATTATTTTCTGAAATCATGGGAAATGAGCTAAAAAAATCCAATACGATAAACCACTGCACTTTACGAATCAGTACTCATTACGTAATAGTCTAGTATTTGCAATACTAGACCATTCCTTGTCCATCGTGTTAAAATGTGAAAGGAAGTATGTCTGACAATTTCTGTTCAGCTTCACTAGTCGGATAGCGTTTCGAAATTGCTTTTCTGCGGTATGAGAATTGCACATTTTGTACAGATTGCAAGTTTCAGAATTTGGTTGTCACTAATAGCAATAGACTTCGTTTTTATCACAACAGACATCGTTGAAGTTTATATTGTAAACAGTAATGCTGCTACCACACTCCCTTATGGCATGTCTGAAGCTGCTTTTGTATCTGGAAATTTATCTTCGCAAAGAGTGAAATAGTGTGATGTAATTGCTAGTAACGCTGCAGTTTAATTAGAAAGCTAGTTGATATGCTGTTCGGTCGTATTTGGTTCATTAGGCCTCGTGGACGTAATCAATAACTATCAGTTCGTCGTTACTGGCGCAGTCCAGCTATCTTGCGCACAAAAGCTGTCGTCTGCCGATGCTGTATTCTCTCGTGCGCAGCGTGAGAACCAGTCGATTCCTCGACCATAAAACATCCTACTGTGCATTAAGTTATTCCAGAAAAGACCATCTGCCAGGATCTAATTTGTCTTAAAGTTATACTGTTGTAACCAGTACAAAGGAAAGTGAATCTCAAATATTGTTAGCGGAATTTACTATTATTTTTAAATCTCTTTTGTGAAGTAAATATGACAGTTCCTATACATCATATTACGGTAATAATGTATACAGTAACTACCACCAATAACATTGTTCAAATAAAAGCATTTATCATGCGCCGGCCAGGGTGGACGAGCGGTTCTAGGCGCTACAGTTTGGAACCGTGCGACCGCTACGGTCGCAGGTTCGAATCCTGCCCCGGGCATGGATGGGTGTGATGTCCTTACGTTAGTTAGGTTTAAGTAGTTCTAAGTTCTAGGGGACTGATGACCTCAGAAGTTAAGTCCCATAGTGCTCAGAGCCATTTACTTATCATGCACTTTTATTACTCTCCTCCTGCTAGCGCAACTAATCCACTTACTTTTGTTGACTACAGATATCATATGCACATGCATTATTTAATCAGTCTGTAAAATTGTAATTATCCGCATGTAAGTGAATTATAAGTAATTAATAAATGCAATTAACGTTAATTATTTCCTAGCTAGTAAAGTGTAACAAATTTGTCAGTAAACAAATTGGCAGCCAAACGTGAGCGTAATGAAAGTGCACGATAACTTTGTATTGCAGAATGTGCACTGGTGGTACAAGGTACCCTCCGCTATGCACCGTACGGTGGTTTGCCGAGTTTGTAGATGTACATGAAATCGCACATTTTTGCCTCTGGTGTATATGTAGCAGCAAGAGGAATACAGAAAGCCAAGAGTTTGCAAATACTTTCGTAACTGAGTAGTGTTAGCAAGGAACTGATCATATTCCAATCTAAGGTCTTTTCCTCAAACTTCTTCTGGCAGAATATAATATTAATGGTATTTAATATGTACCTAAGGTGACTAGTTTATCCGCATTTTCTGTAAACTAACAATCACTTGCAGATTCCTGTGAATCAGTTTAGTTTTCGTCCTGCCTTACTTGAGCTTTACTTTAATGTTTGCGAATATCTAATTAATTTTACAGCTATCTTACATGATGTGTGCTAATATGGTTGTGTGAGTGATTACAGGTAAGATTAGGAGAGAACGAATGTCACAGTGCTTTTACTTTATTTTCTCGTACTTTCCGCACTTTAAACAAGTTCGCTTCTGCTGGTTTTCATGTGGTTGCCGATCTGATAACATCGTCGTTGAGAACCACTAACCAGCAAACCACCAGCACATCACCGCCGCTTTCTATATGCTCAAAAGGAAGTTCAGTTCAGCCAACGGAACTGCACACATCCATCGACAGGTGTATTGTGCAGGAGAGTTACTGAGCCACCTAGAAATTTATAAAAAAAGAGAAAATAAAAGGAAAACGAAAGGTAAAGAGTTCTCTTGACACAATGAAGAGGTCTCCTCATATGTATTGTGATACTTGCTTATTAATAATCATATGGTCTTAGTGCAATGTAAGCATAAAAATATTCGCATATGTCGTACTTCTTGTGACAGCTACATGTCGTTGGGAAATGTAACGGCTGTAATTTACACAAAGAGAGCATTCCTGAATTAAAACAAGTTTACTACTGCAAAACACAGGCATTAATTTTAGGAAAAATATCTCTGAGAATAAACGCCTGAAGCACCAACTGCATGCAAGTGAACCGTCGACTGTGGGAAAATCTGGAAAGAAAAGAATCGAAGGTTAAAGTTGTGTTACTGCGGAAACAATCTGAAGATTCAGTGGAGTGATAAGAAATGTTGAGATGGTGTCCATAATCAGCGAGGGAAGAATATATCTAAAACACTAATTACTGGAGGGATCACGACGATGGTACATAGGCTAACACATTACGGAATAACTAGAGAGAGCTACAGGCGGTAAAAACTGTACGACAAGAGAGAGAGAGAGAGAGAGAGAGAGCTTGGGGTATAAACTATAAATAATCCAAGACGTTAGATGCAAATGCTGCTCTTAGGTGAAGAGGTTAGCGTAGACGATGAAGTCGTGTTGAACCGAATCAAACCTACCTGGTCAGTAAAAAAATAAATCTTTCCCTATTATCATCCGATCGATGTGCCAACATAGCATTGCATGACCATTAAAATGCCAGATGAATCGTTCAGACTGCTCGTACCGCAAGTGCTGAAAAGTCTTCTACCTCTATTAGGGAACCTTATGGTGGCCTGCTTGCGCCACACGTACCCATCTGATGGGATTTGACCCACAGCATTGCTATCTGTATCGTTGAGACATTCCAGCCACCCCTGGGCAGCACGGTTCATGGCTCATTGCCATCTCCACTCACTTAGTTTTCGGTTACTTCATTATTTGATTTAATGGGTTGGATTTACACTACTGGGCATTAAAATTGCTACGCCACGAAGATGACGTGCTATTGACGCGAAATTTAACCGACAGGAAGAAGATACTGTGATCTGCAAATGATTAACTTTTCAGAGCATTCACACAAGGTTGGCGCCGGTGCGACACCTACAATGTGCGTACATGAGGAAAGTATCCAACCGATTTCTGATACACAAACAGCAGTTGACCGGCGTTGCCTGGTGAAACGTTGTTGTGGTGCCTCGTGTAAGGAGGAGAAATGCGTACCATCACGTTTCCGACTTTGATAAAGGTCGGATTGTAGCCTCGTTCGTCGAGATCCAATTACTGTTAGCAGAATATGGAATAGGTGGGTTCAGGAGGATAATACGGAACGCCGTGCTGGATCCCAACGGTCTCGTATCACTAGCGGTCGAGATGACAGGCATCTTATCCGCATGGCTATAACGGATCGTGCAGCAACGTCTCGGTCCCCCAGTTAACAGATGGGGACGTTTGCAAGACAACAACCATCTGCACGAACAGTTCGACGACGTTTCCAGCAGCATGGACTATCAGCTCGGAGACCATGGCTGCGGTTACCCTTGACGCTGCATCACAGACAGGAGCGCCTGCGATGGTGTACCCAACGACGAAGCTGGGTGCACGAATGGCAAAACATAATTTTTTCGGATGAATCCAGGTTCTGTTTACAGCATCATGATGGTCGCATCCGTGCCTGGCGACATCGCGGTGAACGCACATTGGAAGCGCGTATTCGTCATCGCCATACAGGCGTATCACCCGGCGTGATGGTATGGGGTGCCATTGGTTACACGTCTCGGTCAACTCTTGTTCGCATTGACGGCGCTTTGATCAGTGGACGTTACGTTTCAGATGTGTTACGACCCGTGGCTCTACCCTTATTTCGATCCCTGTGAAACCCTACATTTCAGCAGGATAATGCACGACCGTGTGTTGCAGGTCCTATACGGGCCTTTCTAGATACAGAAAATGTTCGACTGCTGCCCTGGCCAGCACAGTCTCCAGCACCAATTGAAAACGTCTGGTCAATGGTGGCCAAGCCACTGGCTCTTTACAATGCGCCATTCACTACTCTTGATGAACTGTGGTATCGTGTCATCCAAGCTCAGTTTGACCCAATGCCCAGGCGTATCAAAGCCGTTATTACGGCCAGTTGTGGTTGTGCTGGGTACTGATTTCTCAGGATCTATGCACCCAAATTGCGTGAAAATGTAATCACATGTCAGTTCTAGTATAATATATTTGTCCAATGAATACCCGTTTATCATCTGCATTTCTTCTTGGTGTAGCAATTTTAATGGCCAGTAGTGTAAATGCTGAATGATATGAACATATTTTACGGTCTTGTGAATTGCTACAGCCTACGAACCGTTTGGAGACGGTTATTGCCTCAAGGTTATAACGAAACACGACATAAAGTTTCACATGGGAATGGATTCTTCATAATGGACCAGTCTGTCCAGAGTCCCGATCTGAAATCAGTGAAACACCTTTGAGTAGACTTTGCTCCACATGCCAGCGTCCAACAACACTACTTCCACTTACATTGGGTATTCTTCTTATACGTTTACATGGCCACTCCACAATTCGCACCTAGGATGCGTGGTAGAGTGTTCTTCGAACCACCTTCAGGGTATTTCTATACGGTTCCATTTCCTAACTGCACATGGGAAAAACGATCTACATCTTCTGTGCAAGCCACCGCACGGTGCGTGGTGGAGGGTAGACTGTACCACTATTGTTCATCCCTACCAGTAACAATTCTAGAAGCCCGCCTCTGAATTGCTTCGATGAGTTCCTTTAATGCGGCCTGGTACAGATCCCAAACACTCGAGCAGTACTCAAGAATAGGTCGTACCAGCGTCCTATATATGGTCTTCTTTACAGGTAAATCACACTTTCCTAAAATTCTCTCAATTAATCGCAAACGTCCATTCGCCTTCCATAACACAGTTCTTATATGCCCGATCCATTATATATATCTTTTCAACGTTACGCCTAGGTATTTAAATGGCTTGACCACTAATAATACTCTGTCAGAACATTACAGGTTTGTTCTTCCTATTCATCCGCCTTTACTTACATTTTCCCACATTTAGAGCTAGCTGCCATTCATCACACCAAGCGGAAATTTTGTCTAAGTCGTTTCGTATCTTCCTACAATCACTCAAATTCGGTACCTTACCGTGCACCACGGCATCATCAGCAAACAACTGCATATTGCTGCCCAACCTGTCCACCAAATCATTGATGTATGTAGAGAACATCAGCGGTCCTATCGCACTTCCCTGGGGCACTTCTAATAATATCCTTGTCTCTAATTACACTTTCCGTGGAGGGCAATATATGAGTTCTATTACTTCAGAAGTTTTCGAGGCGCTCACATATTTGTGAACTTATTCCATATGCTCGTACCATAGTTAACAGCCTGCAGTGGGGCATCGTGTCGAATGCTTTCCGGAAGTCCAGAAACATAGAGTCTACCTGATTCCCTTCACCTGTTGTTTTCAGTACATCATATAAGAAAAGGACAAACTGAGTTTCGCACTAGAGATGCTGTCTAAAATCGTGCTGATTCGTGCACATAAGCTTCTCAGTCTCAAGGAAGTTTATTATGTTCCGATTGACAATATGTTCAAAGATTCTGCAGCAATATTAGGGATATTGGTCCGCAATTTTTCAGGTTATTTTACCCTTCTTATATATTGGAGTCACCTGCGCTTTTTCCGGTAGCTTGGGCCTGTGCGCTGGGCGAGAGATTCACGATAAATGTAGCTGAGGTAAATGGCCAGTGCCGTAGAGTACTGTGTGTAAAGTTGAACTCTGATCCCGTCCGGACCTGGTGACTTATTTCTTTTCACCTCTTAGTTGTTTCTCTATGTCAGGGATGTTATCGTCCATGCAAGAGCCTGCGTAATGGTCAAACGACGTTATGTTAAAAAGATTCTCCTGTGTGAACAATTTCTTTAACGAGTGACTGGTTGTAAGCCTTAAGCCTGGGTAGCGATTGTAAATAGGGCCAGAATATTCTCGGGTTCTCAGCCAAGCCTTTTGCTATTGTATGATGATAGTGGTTTTATGCTTCGCACTTATACCTGTTTACTGATGCACGAATCTCTACTAACCTTCTCTTGTCGTCATTTGTGCCTTCTGTTTCGAACCGAGAGTGCAACTGCCTCTGCTTCCTCAGCGTCTTCCCAATTTCGTTGTTAAACCATGGTGGATCTTTTCCATCCTTTATCCACTTACTAGGCAGATAACTGTACAAACCACCATTTACATTCTGCTTGAACTTTGCCCATAATTCCTCTACATCCTCCTTACTGGAAATAAGTGATGTCAGTTCTCTGTCTAAATGAGGTACTAATAATTAATTATCTCCTCTGTCTAGCAGAAAAACTCTCCTAGCCTTCTTGACTGTTTATTAACTTTCGTAATCATAGTTACTGTAATGAGATCATGATCGCTAACCCCCGTTCCTATACTGGCATCGACGATTAGGTCCGGCCTATTTTTAGGTACAAGAGCTAAGATGTTTCTACTGCGTGTGGGCTGCCGAACTAAATGCTAAATATAGTTTTGAGGAAACGTGTTCAAAAGTATTTCACTTCACTGTCTATCTGTATCTCCCGCAATGAATCTGTAGACATCCCAATATATACTTCGCAGGTTAAAGTCGCCTCCAACTAGTATTACATGATGTGGGTATTTACGCGCTACTGACCGTAGACCTCTTTGAATGGATGTGCAACTGTCAGAGCGGAATTGGGTGGCCGGTAAAAATATCGAAAAATTAACTTGGTTTCATCGACATCTGTTACACATGACCAGATAACTTCAGTGTTACACTCAATTTTGACCTCAAAAGAGACAATATTTTTGTCATTCCAATGAACACTCATCGTCCTATGGCCTCTAATCCATCTTTCCGTATGAGATCTGATTTGTCCTATTTTATTACGATGATTATTTATTCTTGTATACGCTGGCCACAACACAAATTTTTCTCATCCTGAGGAGAATGTTGGTAAACTAGCAGCAACGAAAAACGCCCTTTTTTTAATGATGGCCATCCCAATTCGCTAATCATATCCGTGAGACCCTCTCTTATTTCGCAATAACGCAAAATGAGCTGCCCTTCTTTGGACTTTTCATGTCCTCCCTCAGTCCTGTCTGTTAAGGATCCCTTAGCCCATAGCAGTACTCTAGCACCTTCTAAGTATACTTCCAGGAAAATGCAGATTTTGGTTCGCCTTCCCCACAATACTCTGTATGTGATCGTTCCAATTTAAGTTGATCGTAATTATAATTCCTAGGTATTTAGTTGAATTGAGCATTTAGATTTGTGTGATTTATGATTTAATGGAAATTTAACAGATTTCTTTTAGTACTCATGTGGACGACTTATTCTTTCCTTATTCAGAGACAATTGCCACTTTTCACACCATACATGTAACAACTATACCACGCACCCACACGTAC
Source organism: Schistocerca serialis cubense (assembly GCF_023864345.2). Lineage (NCBI taxonomy): Eukaryota > Metazoa > Arthropoda > Insecta > Orthoptera > Acrididae > Schistocerca > Schistocerca serialis. Next base: position 283,872,616 of record NC_064638.1, on the reverse strand, counting down.
AACTGAGATGGTTCTCCGTAGGTACACAATTTAATTAGAAGACTCTTAAGAGCGCTGTCGAGAGCCTTCTGGAAACCTAGAAGTATGGAATCAATTTGAGATCCCCTTTCGATAGCACTAATTACTTCGTGCGAATAAAGAACACGTTGTATTCCACAATAAGGATATTTTCTGAATCTGTGCTGTCTGTTCGTCAATATATGGGTAACTTCGAAATAATTCATAATATTCATACCCAGTATGTGTTCCTAAATCCTACTACAAATTGACGTCAGTGGTATGGGGCTATAATTCATCGGATATTTCTGTTTCCTTTCTGGGGTTTTAGTGTGACCTGTGCAACTGTCCAGTTTTAGGTATGGATCTTTCGTAGAGAGAGCGATTGTATATGGCTACTGAGTATGGGGCTGTTGTGTCAGCATATTCCGAAAGGAACCTAAATGGTATTTTATTTAAACTGGAAGACTCGTTCATTAAATTATTTACATTGCTTCACTACATCGAGGATATCTGCTTCTAAGGTACTCAAGTTGGCAGTTGTTCATTATTCGAATTCTGGAATATTTGCTTCGTCTTCTTTGGTAAAGCAATTTCGGAAAACCCGGGTTCGATTCCAAGCCTTAGTACAAATTTTCAGTCACCGCTTCAGTTTGTATACATAAAACAATATTTGTAATATCGCGATTGATACCGCGCAATGAAGGTATTTATTGTGACTTACGGCTAATGTACTTTACTTACGACCAGAATCTCCTTGGTCTTTTCGCCGCATTTCGAGACAAAGTTTCGTTGCGGAGGCTTTTAAAAGCATCTCTCATTTAAGTTTCTAACGTCAGTAATACATCGACAATCTAGGAAATTTTGTGTTCTTTTAAATTTGGCATGCTTTTTTCGTTGCAGTCTTCTGACCTGTTTGGTACATCATGGAATATCAGTACCATCTTTTATTAATTTATTGGATGTAAAGCTCTCAGTTCTTTTCTCCTTGGAATTTATACTGGTCTAAACTCAAATATTTCCTTTGGGAAGACTGGAGACTTTCTCTTAGGAAGGCGTCAAGCAAATTTTTATCTCCCTTTTCAAATATACAGGGTGTCCCAGCTATCTTGTCCACCCAAAATATCTCTGAAACAATAACAGCTATTGGAAAACGACTTTCACCGGTATCAATGTAGGGCTGGGGCCCATCAACGTACATATTTGGAAACATCTAAAACGAAAGCATATGTGTTTTTTAACACAAAATTATGTTTTTTAAATGGACCTCCTATATTTTTTCTTCAGCAATCCATAGCATGACAAAGCACATACACAATGGCGTTGATTGCATCGCAATATTCCCATTACATCCCGAGATATTGAGACGCGAAGTTGACGCTTGAAACACCCGACATGCGCTTCTAGCGCACGTCCTGAGACTCAGGCGTGAACCCCATGCTGCCCGTAATCGCGATGTGATTGACATGTGTAATCACACCTCCATACTTATCAAGAGGGACACTTACTTGTCAATCACATCGCGATTACGGGCAGCATGGGGTTCACGCCTGAGTCTCAGGACGTGCGCTAGCAGCGCATGTCGGGTGTTTCAAGCGTCAACTTCGCGTCTCAATATCTCGGGATGTAATGGGAATATTGCGATGCAATCAACGCCATTGTGTATGTGCTTTGTTATGCTATGGATTGCTGAAGAAAAAATATAGGAGGTCCATTTAAAAAAAACATAAGTTTGTGTTAAAAAACACATATGCTTTCGTTTTAGAATGTTTCCAAATATGTACATTCATGGGCCCCAGCCCTACATTGATACCGGTGAAAGTCGTTTTCCAATAGCTGTTATTGTTCCAGAGATATTTTGGGTGGACAAGATACTGGGACACCCTGTATATACTTTGCTTCTACTATTGGTGGAGTTAGATGTTGTGATAGGCAGTATCGCTACAACGACCCTGTGGTCAAAAATTCCAGTATCCGTAATGATGTTTCCCATTTGCTGAGGATTGTTCGTTGCTAAGAGGTCAAGTATGTCTTCACAATCCTCTACACTTCGATTAGGTCCAGAACTATTTGCTCAAAATAATTTTTGGAGAAATCATTTAATACAGCTTGACGATATTTTATACCTACCACCAGCTTTGAATATATTTTTCACCAACATATCGAGGGTAGACTGAAGCCGGACTCGAATATAGTTGTATGAGTGGGATACCTTTTTGATGTGATACTTCATTTTTCTTTGAACGGTGTATTAATGTTCATTCTAAATTCTCCAGATGAGTTGTAGCAAACACGAAGTTCGTTTTTCCTATGATTTTAATCCAGAAAAGTACCTGTCTGAAAGACGAATCTTTTCCTTCATATTAATCTTTCTTCGCATTACGTTACAATATCACCAGGTTGTGGCTTTCAATATCCACTGACCCATTTTTTTCTTATTTCAATCAATGTTTACCCTAAATTTAGAAAAGCTATGTACTGCTAAATTGCCTCAAATCGGTAGCACACATTTCCACCCACTTGTCAGCCACTAAGTCTTTGTCCTCGTTCAAAATAGTTATGGAGTGATGAAACTGCGGGTCAAATTTACAAACATCCCCTAACACATTCGAGGTTCCCGACTGTGTGTTTAGTAACTTTTCTTCAGTTTGCGTTGCAAGACATATATCAATTTCTCTAAAGCTGCCGCATAAACATACGAAAACTTTTCTCCTGCTGGTGCTGGATTCTGTTCCATGGCTTGTATAAATTTCCGATTTCTTATCCTTAGTCTCCTTTATTTATTTTGCTGCACCCATCGTTATGATAAATGCGTTGCGGTGAAACTAGCTACGTAAACATATGCATGGCTGTTCTGTAGTAATGTTGGATTAACAGCTCATCCTGTCGTCAGGTGCAGCAGGCTGAACGGGTCCCGTGAAGCTTGCCAGGCTAACAGAAGTCCAAGCTGTCCCGTTTAAACCACTGTGTTTCAATACACAAGTACTCTTGTGTCTACGCTGCGGCTGGTTGAGCTGTTTTAATGGTTATGGCAGAGATGGAGGCAGGCAGGCTAAAAGGAGAATTTATACCCTTCTGGCCACAACCGGGCGACCTACCCTCCCCCGCCCCCGCAACGTTCTTTCAAACGAAAAGGCAGTTTATCGCTTAATACGGCTTTTATGCACTTAGACGTGGCACACACATTTAATATTTGCTCTTAAAGCAATTCATTTAACGTTGAGCAGCTTTAATAATCAGCGAGTTTTGCGTTCCCTACAGTGCCAGCTTTTAGTCCTAGAGGAAAAATGAATAGGATATTTTTCGCATGTATTTTAATGTAGTTTATTTTTGTACAGCGAACCATTTTAGAGTCATTCAAGAAAAACATAAAACAGTGACCTTAAAGGCCACCCTCACCCACAACCCCACCTCGTCACGCTCACACTTCACTGGTTTTTAGTATGTCGTTCTCCAAACTCCCATCTACCACTGGGCAAAAATTTACGACTACAGCAATTTTTCCCCTAATTTTCCTCCGTTGACTAGACTACTTAAACGCCCTCCTTACATTCCATAGAACCTCTAACCTAAAAAAACCGTCCATTCCATACATACCCTACTACCTGCGTAACGTCTCCCGCGTGTAGTGCATCCCTGACCTCTTACGATACCCGAATTCCCATCACGAGAGATTTGAAGTCTACACTGTCAGGAACCAGGAACCATCAGAGCTTCTGATTCAGATTTTCAACTCGGCTCCGTACGACAAGTTTGTAATCGTTCCTGTCGACGGTTTTTCACATGCTGATCTCTGCCTTCATCTCGCAAGAAGCAGTCTTCATCAGTCCAGCTGACCGCTCGAAACCAGAGAGAATCTCTTCTGATCCAAAGCGACACACATCATTAGTACTGACATGAGCCAAAGCCTGCCACTGGATGCACCGTACGCTGCTCATGCAACCCGGAAACACCCATTCTACATCTGGAATGACTTCTCCTGGTATGTACACAGAGTGCACACTAGATTTCTTCCCTTCCTTGGCAGCCACATCACTAAGGTGCCTACCGAGCAAGGTGGCGCAGTGGTTAGCACACTGGAGTCGCATTCGGGTGTGACAGTTCAATCCCACGTCCTGCCATACAGATTTAGGTTTTCCGAGATTTCCCTAAATCACTTCAGGAAAATTCCAGGATGGTTCCTCTGAAAGGGCACGGCCGACTTCCTTCCCTAATCCGATGAGACAGATGACCTCGTAGTTCGGTCTCCTCCTCCAAATGAACTCAATCCCCCATAGGTGCCCCTTGAAAATGCTCTGATCTTGAGGGCTAGGAGGCTCCTTTTGGAACAGGGCGAGAACTTCGATCTGTATAACGATCTTTATCAGCCACAGAGAGCACCAGAACCCTGTTCGTCAGGTGAACTGGGGAGGCTATTCGATCGGTCGCCCGGAAAACCTTTCGCTGCCTGCCACGCCATGAAACGACCTTCCACTCAACCACAGTTGAGGATTCACCATCAATGGGGGCTGTAACGAGGCAGTCATAGTCGTGGACCAATCGGGGGATGCGTGTGACATTCTGGACGCCCCTTGTATCCACACGTCCAGAATTCTCCCCCCCCCCCTCCCCCCCCCCCCCACACACACACACAAGCACCACGCACAGTGATGCTGTTTGGCAAGCTGCGTGACTAAAGCCAGTACCGTATGGAGCTATAACCGAGGGGTTGCCAACTCAGCTCGAATTTGAACGCAGCTAACACAGTCCCCACCATAGTACAGACGACAGAACTACGTTCTAGACATTACTGAGGTGCGGAAATGTGGTTGCAAACAGGCTGCTGCTACAGAGATGGGATCTAACAAGTTCTACAACGGTAAATGGCTGTCCACAAGAAAAACAAACGCCTATCGCTATAAAAATGTCCCAAATATGTGATACGCAGTACGCAGTTATTAAAATCGGCAATAGTGGCAAACATATGCACAAACATGAAATAAATTTAAGAATTTAGACTAAAATCCACACAGAAAATCTAAATAAATCACTTCTAGTTGTTATTAGGCTGGTGTGTTTTTTCACAAGTTTAATAAACACGAAAGATACGCAAACAAATGGTTCAAATGGCTCTGAGCACTATGGGACTTAACTTCTGAGGTCATCAGTCCTCTAGAACTTAGAACTACTTAAACCTAACCTAAGGACATCACAAACATCCATGCCCGAGGCAGGATTCGAACCTGCGACCGTAGCGGTCTCGCGGTTCCAGACTGCAGTGTCTAGAACCGCTCGGCCACCCCGGCCGGCATACCCAAACAGAGACTGTAGTCAATAATAAATTCTCCTTCACTATTTGCAACAGTCCGCCAACCCTGGGAATATTTTTCGGTTTCGCGAGTGTAGAAATCACGTGGTTTTCGGGTGACGAACTCGTACAGCCACGTTCGCAGCACATTTTCAACCGAAAAGAAAGGTCCTTGAAGGTGGCTCGATACACCGCGGAAATGGTGAAAATCTGAGGGCGCAAGATCAGGCGAATAGGACAGGTGCGGAATTACATCCCAACCCAACTCCTGTATAGGATTTTCCGTCAGTCTAGCAGAGTGGAGGCGGACATTATCGTAGACTAACATCACTTCAGGCAGTTTCCTGGTCGTTGTTCTTGGGTGGTCTCTGCAAGACATCTTAGCTGTTGACATAAATGTCAGGAGATGGTTACACCTCGGGGAAGCAATTAGCAGTACACCACAACGTCGCTGTTCCACTAGAGGCATAACATTATCTTTTGTGTACGCTCCCAGATCTTTGTACGGGCAGCTGCTGCTTTGTTTGGGTTCAAGCATTCCTTTCTTTTCCTTACGTTGGCATAAAGACACCATGTATCGTGGATATTGGATACAGGACACAGATCGTCGGTGTTGTTCACGAGCCAATCGATGTGCAAGCAGAGATACACATGTGGCCATTCGCTGATTTATGTGATTTTGCCTTAGAGAATGAGGTTTCTTTCCACCAGATTTTTGAACCTTCCCCACTGCATACAAAAGTCGCACGGCTGTGGAATGATCATAGTTCATCGCATTTGACAGTGCTCGAGTATAATGAAGTGAATCATTGTGGATTAATGTGTTTCAACGCTCGTCATCAAACCCCGAATGTATCCCGAAAGTGGAGAATCATTAATGTCAAAACGATCCTCCTTAAAAGGGGAAATTCATTTTCTTACCGTGCTCTCTCCATTGGCAGTACCCCATATACGGGGCAAATGTTTCTGGATGCCTCCGTTGCTCTTACCCCTCTGCTGATCAAAAAAGGAAGAATATGTTGGTGAAGTTCCAATTTCTCCACTTGAAGCTCCACTTTCTAACGCCCACAGCTCCACTCACCATCTCCAAACGACAAAATGACAAACTCAAATAGTAGTAGTAAACTACAAATAAAATATGACAGTCGATAAATAAGCACCTAGCGACCGGATTACCAACATGCAAACCAAAAACACCACGAACTTGTGCACCAACCTTATAGAAATTCGTTGCAACTCACAAACGAAACGCTGTTCTCTGACGTGACGCTGCAGAGATGAGAGCTGCCACCGAACTGAGGAAGAATAGAATGGTATTCCTTTAGACAAATTAAAAGAGTCCCAAGCTGTCACAAAGGCGAATAATTGAGACGCAAAATATTAATGTCCACTAACAGCTATCAGGATACTTTCGTTCAGACGCTACATCAGCGATTACTTGTGAAATCGTAGCGACAACAAGTGAATCCACACTTTTTACTTGCCTAATTGTAAAATAAGGATACTAAACTGTATACTCCATCTGTACATATTGGTGATACTGAGGTTGGTGGCGAACTGGTCACCATACAAGACTTGCATTGAGGAAGAGAACTGTCCAAATCTCCGTTTGCCGATCCTGATGTAGTTGTTCCAAGAGATTTTTAAGTCGCTGAAGGCCAGTCGCAAGTGTGTTTCCTTGAAAAAGACACGACTTGTCTTCCCACATGATCATTTCCAAGACTTTGCTCCATCCCTGATGACCTCTTCGACGACGAGGCATTAAAACAGGATCTCCGCCCATTTTTTGACAGGAATTATACAGGATGTTCAAAAAAAGTATCGAATGAGAGGCGCTAGTACTCACAGGAACAATAAAACGAAGTCTAGTAAATGTCGGACCGGAAACTCATACTTTCCTGGATATAGGAAGCAATGCGCGACTCTTCATTGCAGCTATTAGCACAGTCGTTACATTGGCGCTGCGTCAAATGTGTCGGTAGGGTATTATGATGTGGCGGCCGGTGTGGCTTAGCGGCTCTGGGCGCTTCAGTCTGGAACCGCGCGACAGCTACGGCCGCAGGTTCGAATCCTGCCTCGGGCATGGATGTGTGTGATGTCCTTCGGTTAGTTAGGTTTTGTACGTACAAACGGTGTAGTACATTTACATTTTCTCTCTCCCACTACTTACTTGCCATCATTTGTAGTGCAAACAGGAAAGCTCGGATGAGGTTACCTGCCATCATTTGTAGTGCAAACAGGAAAGCTCGGATGAGGTGGTTTTACGGTACGGGGATGTTTCACGTATTTACGTTCTGGTCCCCTTATTGCGCTTAGCAAAATGTGAATGCTGAAGGATATGAATACATTATACAGCGTTATGTACTGTTTACATTAAAGGAACAGTTCGGAGACAATGAAAGTTTGTATCAGCAGGATAATACGCCCTCTCATAGAGCAGCATCTGTGAGGCAACCGTTTGTGGACAATAACGTTCCTGAAATGGACTGAACTGCTCCGAATTTTGACCTGAACGAATTGAACATTTTCCTGATGACTTAGAACATTAATTTCGCTCAAGTAAACTACGTGAAACAGCCCTCTTGAGCCATGGTGGCTTTAATTTTCCGGGTATGCCACTAACAACTTGTACAGCCGATATCGACTCTGGTTATATGAGGCCTAGGGTCTTTGGTCGAGGAGTGTGTTGTTGGCTTTGGCGGCCCATGGTACCGGCAGTTAGAGGGCTGCCACGGGGCTGGCGAGTTTGTTTTTGCTGCAGTCCTGCTGCCCGGGCGTGGAGCTCCTGAAGCCACGAGTTGTTGAGTTAGTTGCAACCAAAGTTTTCTGGCAGGATTAAGTATTGATAGCGGCGAGCTGCGGGGAGGGGCAGCTGAAGCAGCGAGCACCGGGCCAACCCTGGAGGGTTAAACATTACGGCACCAGTACGTCACCTGCACGGATCGGTGGCTATAACACGCCTGCTTGGAATCCTGGAAGTCATGGCTCCTTCACACCTGAATGGATTTAAGCGTTCATCTTTCATCGATACTTGTTAACGTAAGCCCATGTCTGTGTTAGTGTTTAATCACACTCGTTATCTTCATTACGCCTCCCAGTGTTTGTGTGGATGGTCATCGGTCAGAGTAACTGATTATAATCTGTTGTTCCAAGTGATAATCATTGGAAGTGTATGAATACTCTCTGTTGTAGACTGTGTTGATGTAGTTGGGACTGCAATATAGTCTGTGTCGAACGTAATGCAGTGTTAAAAGAGGGTGATTACTGGTATTAGGATTTGCACGTGGTTGTAGTTCACGTTTTTAATATTCATTTAATATCAAGGAGCGTCAGGCTCGTAGCTTGTGTGTGTTGCCAGTTCCGCAATAGGTTAATACGAATATTCCGTACATCTTAGATATTGTCGTTTGTAGCCTTATTTGGGCAGAATACTGTTTCCTTTCTGTTGCATGTTGGCAGGGACAACGAGTTCCTGTTTCCTGGAACAAGAACAGAGACGTGTTTTCTTCCTGCTGTGGCGATAGTCCCGTCGTCGCACGACATCTACGTTTGACCGCAGCCAGGCGCCTCTATGAGCTGCCTCAGCTCAAGTTAAGTAAATTTGATCGTTATCGTAAGCGCCGGTGAAGTGTCACCTAATTAATTCCGGAAACGTTGATCTATTCAAATGCTAAGAGTTGAGCAAGCACACAAGCCTTGAGGCGTGTTCTGCAAGTTCGAAGTTCCTCGTCACTATATTTGCCCTTTAACAACTTGTTTAAATCTTGCAAACCCTATTTTGCTACTTTTGGAGCATGTTAGTTTTTAAACGCTTTTACTTATGAGTATGAACTGCTGAAGATTTTTGTACACAGTCATTAGCTAACTCCATTCATTGTCAAACATGTGTGGTTATATGCCACTTTCCTGTGATAACTAGTTGATATAATTTGTCACATTTCTTATATTTTTAGGGATTGTATATTTGTTTAAGGGTGATTATTAATGTTTCTGCTGGTGAGTGCCATCCAGGAGTCACGTTTAAATTGTATGCATCCCCAGCTTTACTTGTACCAGGTGATAAAAAAGTCAGTATAAATTTGAAAACTTAATAAACCATGGAATAATGTAGACAGAGAGGTAAAAATTTACACACATGCTTGGAATGACATGGGGTTTTATTAGAACCACCCCATATTGTTAGACGCGTGAAAGATCTCTTGTGCGCGTCGTTTGGTGATGATCGTGTGCTCAGCCACCACTTTCGTCATGCTTGTCCTCCCAGGTCCTCAGACCTCAGTCCGTGCGATTATTGGCTTTGGGGTTAACTGAAGTCGCAAATGTAGCGTGATCGACCGACTTCTCTAGGGATGCTGAAAGACAACATCCGACGCCAATGCCTCACCATAACTCCGGACATGCTTTACAGTGCTGTTCAGAACATTATTCCTCGACTACAGTTATTGTTGAGGAATGATGGTGGACATATTGAGCATTTCCTATAAAGAACGTCATCTTTGCTTTGTCTTACTCCGTTATGCTAATTATTGCTATTCTGATCAGATGAAGCTCTATCTGTCGGACATTTTTTGAACTTTTTTTTTTTTTTTTTTTTGGTTCTAATAAAACCCCATGTCATTCCAAGCATGTGCGTCAATTTGTACCTCTCTATCTACATTATTCCGTGATTTATTCAGTTTTCAAATTTATACTGACATTTTGATCACCCGGTATTTTGGTGCATTGTATATTTTATTGTTTAAGGGACTTTATTAAGGTTTATAAATTTTTATGGGCTTTCCAACAGCCACAGTCATTGGCATGACTTGCTATCCTTTCTGTATTCTGGGTGGTCTTGTCTATTTATGTAAAATTTGATTCTTGAGAATTGTTAGTACTTTTAGTGGCAGTCATTTGTAATTCATTTTACTGGTAAAACTCAGTTTGTTGAACCAGCTTAATGTCACCCCTAATTGGTGTGACTTCTTACTTGTATTTGAGGACCTATGTATATTCCTGATTTTAAGCCTTGTTCTTAGTGACATAAATTGTTAATTTTTTTAAATAGTGGATTAATCATGTTCACGTTCCTTAAATTATTGTGACCGTTGTTATTCATTTGTTCACAAGGTTTGATTGTTTCAAGCAGTAAAGAGTATTCCTTGAAACAACAAATGACGAAGTATACGGAAGCGCCAAGGACACTGGTACAGGCAAGCGTATTCAAATACACAGCTTTGTGAACAGGCTGAAGACGGCGCGGAGCTCGGCAATGCCTATATAAGACAACAAGTGTCTGGAGCAGTTCTTATATTGGTTACTGCTCGTACAATGGCGGTTTATCAAGATTTAAGTGAGTTTCAACGTAGTGTTACAGTCGGCGCCCAAGTGATGAGACACAGCATCTCCGAGGTAGCGATGAAATGGGTACTTCCCCGTACGACCATTTCACGGGTGCACCACGAGTATCAGGAATCAGATAAAACGTCAAATCTTTGACATCGCTGCGGTCGGAAAAAACTCCTGCAAGGATGGGACCAACGACGATTGAAGAGAATCGTTCGACGTGACAGAAGTGTAACCCTTACGCAAATTGCTGCATATATCAGTACTGAGCTGTCAACAAGTGTCAGCGTGCGAACCATTCAACGAAACATTATCTATATGGGCTTTCGAAGCCGAAGGCCCACTCGAGTAGCCTTGATGACTGCGAGACACGAGGCTTTACGCGTCGTCTGGTCCTGTGAACACCGACATGGACTGTTGATGACTGGAAACATGTTGCCTATTCGGACGAGTCTCGATTCAAATTGTATCGAGCGGATGGACTTGTACGGATATGGAGTCAGTCTCATGAATACATGGACCCTGCATGTCAGCAGGGGACTGTTCAAGCTGATGGAGGCTGTATAATGGTGTGAGGCGTGTGCAGTTGGTGTGATATGCGACCCCTGATACCACAATGTACGACCCTGATAGGTGACATGTACGTAAGTATCCTGTCATGTTCAATGTGCATTGCGACGGACTTGGGCAACTCCAGCAGGACAGTGCGACACCTCACGCGTCCAGAATCGCTACAAAGTGGTTCCAGGAACATTCTTCTGAGTTTAAACACTTACGCTGGCCACCAGATTCCCCAGACACGAACATTATTGGGCGTATCTGGGATGCCTCGCAACGTGCTATTCGCAAGAGATCTCTACCCCCTCGTAGTCTTACAGATTTATGGCAGCCCTGCAGGATTCATGGTGTCAGTTTCCTCCAGCACTATTTCAGATATTAGTCGAGTCCACCAACGATGTGTTGCAGCATTTGTGCCTGTCCACATGGGACCTACACTATATTAGGCAGGTGTACCAGTTTCTTTGTCTTTTCAGTGTATGTGGATTCACCTTTCATGTGCCTTTCCTTGAAATTATCCCAACCCTTGTTGTGAGGTATCAGCTCTCTTCTGTGGCTTTGGTGCTTGATGAACAACGGGCTGCCATTCACCCACAGATATTCAGACAGCTCATTGAGTGTGTACACAGAAGAACATGTGGGTTTGGAAAAAACCGGTCTGATTTGGCAGCGATCTTTGTCGGTGCTTAGGTCGCCATCTGGTGTCCGTGTGTAGCATGGCAGTCATAGTGTGTCATCTGCTAGGAAGTTGGCTGTCCGTGTATCTTGCGTGTTGCTAGCAGAGTAGGCGTGATCCCACGATACAACAATGCCGTCATAAAGCCAAAGCTTAGACATACAGCATATTAGTGGCCACGAGCAAGTGTCCTGATCTTTTGATCAGAAAGTGCATGTAAAATATGATCACCAAGTTCCCTAGTCGTTACCGTGTTTTTCGGAGTGATAGCTTACCGTCGTTTATATAGCAAATAAAAGCTGCCAAAGCCTTTTGCGTTTCTCTGTGCAGACACGGCATCTCGAAAGACAAATAGTGACAGCGATTGTGACAAGCTGTCAAGGTGTGAGTGCTCTGTTCCTGATGAGGCCGGCGCGTTCCGCCGTTGACGTAGCTGGTCGGCTGGCCGCCGCTGAGGGAAATGGTCACAGCCTGGGGTGATGGGGCGGTCGCGTGCGCGCTGGCAGCGCCGGTGTCACGTGACGCGCCGGGCTGCACGCAACGATGGCTATCGCGCAGCGATTCCGGGAAAATGCGCACTCTGTCGGCGAGCTACGATAATGAAAACCATTACTGGTTTTCCACGATAGCCCTTTAATTGAACTGCTTTTAGGTGCCCGTAATGAGGAAAAGAAAAAGCGACCTCTGCGCATTGACGTCATCAACTAGCTGCGCTATCTTGGCATTAACTTCCGGCCACTAGAACGAAACTACTTACTTAGCCACAAGGGACGAAAAGTTCCTCATTCCCAGGAGACTTGACACCGTGCAATAACGCCGCGATAATGACCTCATTTCGGCGAGGAAGGAAGTGCACGAGTCTCTTGGTGTGTGCCGAATCCTGCGGCAGATACTCATTGGTGATAGATCTACCGTATTGCACGTATGTTGATTCCTACTTCTAACTCTACGTTACAAACAGTCCCAGAACTTTACTATGGGATTAAGCGAGAGTGATACAAGCCCAGTCGATGTGCGGTAGGATGGAAGCATATTCGTCAATCCGGGAGTGTAAGTGTGCAGCCCTGCAAACATGGATGTTATCACCTTGGTACGCAGGAGCATCCACAGAATACTCTTGGTGGAGATATACAAGCAAGAGAATGTCGAAACGAACGACGCAGAACATGTTTCACAATAACCTCAATGAGTGTGCGTAATGTATCCGCCGGAGGCGGCAAAAAGAAAACACGCACAGGTAGAATGTGTTTAGAAAGTGAAACATCCCCTTCTGAACAATTATACAAGACTGTGCTTAAACTGATACACAATATTTTTTTTAGCGCAACGCAATCTGACTTTCAAAAATCCTTACAAAAGAATGGCCCTGACTAACATTAAACTATACCTTTCACAAATCACTTACCTCACAATAATCTTCGTTTCTCCCACTACTGCAATACAGCAAGCGCCACTACTGCCAGCTAAATAAAAGATTCAAACTACTAAAGGCACTAACTACTGATAGGGATAGTTAGCAAATGAAAGATATTAATAGAGAACAAACAATGTATTTACCTTGATATCATCATATATAAATATAGCAGTTCATTACAAATTTCAAAACTCCGCCATCTCTCACCCCACATCCACCACTGCTGGCGGCTCACCTCCAACTGCGCAACGCTACGCGCTGTTCACATCCAGCTGCCGCTGCCCAACACTACAATGGCAGACAACAATGCAAACTAGCCACAGACTGCACACAGCACAGCCAGTCATTTTCATATTGAGCGCTACGTAACGTTGCCAATAAGAAAACATAAACAGCCTACTTACATAGAGAAAACATAAACAGCCTACTTACATAGAGAAAACATAAACAGCCTACTTACATAGCCCCCATGCTCCCCACAAAAAAGTTTACAAATTTTTTTTGGGCAGTGGCCAATAATGATTTGATAAAATTTTTCATAATTACAATAACAAAGATATCAAATGCACACACTTATTGATACAACGTTGGTCAAAAGCTAAAATTTTGTCACAGTCCATAAAGACAGTCCTGATCATTCATTACGGTGAAATATAGTGTTTTTCTCAAAGTCTGAGCAGTAAAAGAAAATGCACACAGAAGTAGTGGATTTCCATGCTGTCTTGAAGAAGTAGTGTTGTCCTTCCAACGGAAAGACAGTGCTGACTCTTGACATGCAGACAAGTAATGGGTCACAACAGAGCAAACCCACAGCAGAGTCAGTCGAAATTTTGAAGAGTATTGGTAGGTAGGTCATCACAGAGCAGACCCACTGTAGTCCTGGTAGAGATTGTGGTATTGGTGGGCCACCAGAGGTGCAAACCCACTGCAGTCCTTGTAGAAATAATGGTATTGATGGATCATCAAAGATGTAGATCCACTGTAGTCCTTGAAGAGATGGCCAGCAGCCATCTGTTGTGACTGTGCAGGTGCACAATCACCACTGAAGAGTCTTGCGGATAATGTAGCAAGTCCATAAACCACCACTTGTGCACTCACAAAGTTTCTGGAATTGTCCTTAGAACCAGCAATGCTGTTATCCAGTCCCTTGCTGAATTATTAATACACTTGCAAACACTGACAGTCCCTACTTCTCACATATTGTCCATATACTATGACCAACAGAAACGTGTGCAGTGAAATGTAACTTACAGGTTAATAATATCATGAACTGGTGACAATTACAATTTTATAACATAAGAATACAATAACAAAATACAAAATACATCATTAAAAACATAACAATACAGATAACATTTGTAGTACAGGCTTTACAAAAGAATCGAACTAACATATACATCAGTGGAATTATGACATGAGTACATACATAAAAGATCACAATAACTTTTGAAACATCAACTTCACACATGAGCATTAAACAGAATAAATAATGTGTAAGCATATTTATAAGGTAAATAACATATTATTAATGCCAATTATATTTGAGGATAACAGTATTCCTCATCATAGTGAATGTAGCTTAATATTAAAAGAAGAAAAAATTCTATGAAACTACACAGAGACAGGAAGAAAACAAATACTCAAGGGTACACAAACACATAGTGGGATAACACCAATAGGAAAGGACAGGGTTCGTTTTCAGTGTAACATTTGGTACTGCAGTCCAACCCAAAACTTCATATATCTTTCCTCTTATTTCATCCTTTGTTTCCACCAAAAAATTCTATCTAAACATGCTATCTGTATTCATATGTTCACACATTTCTTACCTCAACATTTATTTCCAAGAAAATCCTACCTAAACCTGTTTTCTCAATGCATTTCATCCAATTCATCGCAACTCATTCTCTTAGAGGCTACCCCCTCTTAAGCTAACTTAAATCTACTGAGCTCAGATGCTAAACTAAGGGACGAGGCAATGCAGCATCACATAACAAATCAACACAAACAGCAATGCAAAAAATGCAAATTGGCAAAGCTAGCAGCATAAATGAGCAAAAGTCAAATTCAATAACACTATGCCTGGCAAACAGCAGCAACTTATACCTAAACATGACATAGCGCAAGCAGAAAAAATAGTACACTAAAGATAACAATGCAGATAAGGGAAATGTATATTCACATCTTAATGACTATGTAATTAAAGTGGTGCACCACAACAACTGATTGTAAAAAGAAATATTACCATGTACTTGAAAAGAAAATTATGTGTTACTGTTACTAGTTCCTTCTTATTGTTCTTTCCTTTCCAAGTGCTCCTTCTTTAAAGAATGTGGATCATAAAATAATTATTTAATAGATCTGTTGACAGAAAGTGTTCACATTAGCAAATGCATTTCATTTTATAAAAGCAATGCTGCAACACAGCTGGAAACCAGATATCAAATGAAATAAGCAACTATGAAAAGCAAAGCATAAAAATATTCAGTAGTCATGTGACATTTCATAAGTTAGTAGAAATTCTCTCAACTCTCATAGAAAGACGCTTGTCATAATCAGGTGTGCAGATGTAAAAATATTTCTTGTCATTTTATTAGGCATTTCAGTAAATATCATAAATTACGAGCTCCACAGTATGCTTTCAACAAGGAAATGTCAGTAACGCGGACAATGGCCTTCCCTTTCTTTTTTTTCTACCTGTGCTTCTGATGAGGCACTCACTAATGACTTGTTCTCCCGGCGTCTGACACAGCTGCGTGCCCACGACGCATTACGTGCAGGTGGTCACTTAACTTTCTTACGGAAATATTTACGACAGCAGTTTCCGCTACAGTGACAGTCTCACATAAAAATATTTCACAGGTCAAGAATTAGCGTTGCAAATCTGTAGAAACATAATCCTATAAATATAAGTGTCCAAAAAAATTTTCGCCGCATTGTGATACATTCACGCATATACACACACATTTCATAACTCTTAAAGTACGTTTCTTGGTTTCCAACATCCTTTTCATAAGTCAGAGTCCCTAAACACTACTCATTATTCCTTACCTCATTATACATATACATATTCGTCGACACTTCTTCAATATTTCATCATGAGAAATACGTAGCATAATAAACATTCCTCAACAACATAATACACATCGTCGTCGTAATAATAACATCATAACACTTCAGTCAAATCTCAAAATCGTTGTAGCTTCCTCCAATAATTAAAAAAATTCTCTGCTCATGTCAAAAGTGTCATCTGCCTCAAACGTACTTTAAAAATCATGATCTCATACCAAATACATCATTCAAAGCTCTCATAGTATCACAATGATTCCGAAAAAATATGAACAGTTTACAAAGTACAGACAAAATACAGTTTCATAAGTGTGAAGTTATCCAACTGTGTAATTATGTAAACATCTGTCACTGATATAGTAAAATAAATGTTTGTCTCTCTCAGTTAAATGATCAGATAGCTGTGTAATTTGTGTGGTAGAGAAATATGGTACCGATGTGTAAAGTTGTATAAGCAAATACCATATTAGCTAGGGTTCCTTGTGCTTGCCAAACACATGGTACACAAAGTAAGCGTGTACCCCCCTGAGGATTAATGTAATTATACCCTCAGGTGTTACAGATTACAGCAATGGAATGAAATGTATCATGGAAAATTTTCTTTGTAATTCGAAAATCTTTAAAAATAAATGTTTTAAGTACAAAATTAATCACTCAAATGCGTGTACTGTAGCGCTAAACTGTGCATCTTGTCGCAACATAATCTCTGTGGAAGTGTCGTAGTTATCGTCCTCCGAAAGCTAAGTTCTGCAGAAGTCAATGTACTTACCACATGATAAACAAAAGTGAAATGCTTTGCGTATAGATATCGTAGTTATTATGCTTATTGGCGTGATGAAGAATGTACTGTACAGTAACGTATTGTTATGCCACGAAAAAGGCTGTCTCATTGTTGCTATACCACAAAAGTTACTACTAAAACATGTTTTTCTTCCTAGAAGAATTCAGAAAACTGTGCAGATATAAAACAGATACACTGCAAAAGCAACATTGTAAATTGTCACTCATTAGTAGGGTCGTGATAAAAATCGTGTAGCTGTCACATAAACTAACCTCTGTGTCATCTGGTATCTCTCAGAAAGCACATTAAATTCAGAATGTATTTTCAAATAAACCAAAATGTTGCATTAAAATCTCATTAGCAGTACTGGTAAATGTTCTAATCGTGCAACCTACAAGCAAGAATGTACACACACAATTACACTGTGTCGTCTGTTCGCAATAACAATGCATTCGTAATTTCTGTTTAAATAATTTCTCTTGGTTCTTGGCTGGATATTTAACTTCAAACATTGTTGCATGGTAACAGTTTCTAAAGCATACTAGTAACGTGAAGTGAAACGTTTTATGGCAAAGACAAAGTTAAAAGGCAGATTATCTGTCAATAAATGGTTTTACATGAGAAATGTGGTGTAAACCTTTACTCTTCCTAGTACTCAGAGTTTGAACTTGAATGCAATTGTCAGGCGGTATACGTCGGTAAAGAATACTGGAGTTTTTCTCAAGGTTAGCGTCTATGTTATTTTTCTCTGAGCCAGCCGGCGCAGGTGGCTGCCTGCGGTGCGAGTCATTGTCTGTTTCTTTGTTGGCGCGCGCCGTTCCATCTCAAAATTCGGTGCACATTGCCAATTTCTTTCATAATTTCCGAAATGCGCTGTGTTATTATTTTGTGGCTGTTCCATATTTCTATGTCCCTCTTCCCGTATTGGGGCGCGGGTGTCCTCTGAAATACGTAATTCTTGTACTACTTGTGCCAACTGATCTTGCACTTCCCGGATTTCTCTTTTGTACTGTGTATTGATTTGATTTTGATATTGTTTGAATTTTCTAATTTCTACATACTCTTCAGTGTCAGTGAAGGCTACAGGTGTTGTGTTATTCAGATCATCATCTACCTTTGTAGATAAGTTAGTGAACTGATCTGAAAGTTCGGCTACTTTATCCGATAGTGTACTTATTTCCTCAGTGTGTTTTTCTGAACCAAGTTTCAGAGTATCTACTGTGTCCTTTAAGTTTTCCTGAGTTTTTGCAAGTTGCGTAACTGAATCGGTAGATGCAACTGAGTCAAATTTAGCTTGCAAGGTCTCATGATTTTCATGAACAATAGTTTGCAGTTCATTTATGGCTGCTTCGTGATTCCGTAATGCATTTTCATGCCGCGAAAAAATAGGTTGAAAATGCTCACAAATTTGAGTTTTTACGTCATTACAGACCTTTTGACATTTCGATTCGATGTTATGTAACTCAGTGGTCAAATCTTCACGTGTTTGTTCAAGGGTAGTGTCTAACTTTTGAAGATTTTGTCCCATTGCGTCTAACTGTTGCTGTGTTTGTCTCTGGTGTTGTTCCATTGTGTCTAACTTTTGAAGATTTTGTTCCATTGTGTCTAACTTTTCAAGCTTTTGTCCCATTTGTTGCATTAACTGTAATAACAATGCACTGGTGTCTGAAACATGTTCCTCAGTGCTTTTCGGCAGTGAATTTGCACCGGCAACATTCACATTTTGACAAGCGGAAAATGTGTCTTGACTCATTTGAGAAAACGGTGAGAACCCAAAACCTGAGTCTGCAGTATTTGCAATATTGTGTTCTGTCATTCCCGATTCCTGAGGCGAGCTGTTGCCGACCAATCGATCGATGACGCTTCCCTGTTCACTACCTGTTTCACTGTCTACACCATTGTTTGCCGCCCGCTCCATTTCCCTATGCACGATTACCAAATTACTACTTTGAACATCAGTTAATTCATTACTCGGTGGCGCTAACACACTGCTTTCATTTTCACTGTCATTTCTCAGTTTACTTTGGAGCCTAGTATTACGTTTTTCACACGCCATTATTGTCACAGTATTTCACACGACAACACAGAAAAACACAATTTGAAGATCAAAAATAAGAGAACACATTGACATAGCACTGAAAATAATATCTAGTTAATTGCAAGCGCAGCTGCGAAATACTTAGTGCAAATCTACATGCATGCCACAACTGTTTTACTATACAACAATGAAAGACTGCAACTACAAAGGAAATTCTCTCTATAATTACGCGCTAGCAATAATCAGAATCTACACTAATTACACAAACTACAAGAAAAATCAGAAGATTCCAGTGAGGTATCCTCGGCTAAGGGTCGACATATGAAACGTCCCCTTTGAACAATTTATATAAGACTGTGCTTAAACTGATACACAATATTTTTTTTAGCGCAACGCAATCTGACTTTCAAAAATCCTTACAAAAGAATGGCCCTGACTAACATTAAACTATACCTTTCACAAATCACTTACCTCACAATAATCTTCGTTTCTCCCACTACTGCAATACAGCAAGCGCCACTACTGCCAGCTAAATAAAAGATTCAAACTACTAAAGGCACTAACTACTGATAGGGATAGTTAGCAAATGAAAGATATTAATAGAGAACAAACAATGTATTTACCTTGATATCATCATATATAAATATAGCAGTTCATTACAAATTTCAAAACTCCGCCATCTCTCACCCCACATCCACCACTGCTGGCGGCTCACCTCCAACTGCGCAACGCTACGCGCTGTTCACATCCAGCTGCCGCTGCCCAACACTACAATGGCAGACAACAATGCAAACTAGCCACAGACTGCACACAGCACAGCCCGTGATTTTCATATTGAGCGCTACGTAACGTTGCCAATAAGAAAACATAAACAGCCTACTTACATAGAGAAAACATAAACAGCCTACTTACATAGAGAAAACATAAACAGCCTACATACAAAAGCTTATTGAACTCACACAGAAGGCTCGGACGGGAGGAAATGTTAAGCCCACAGCCTTCAAAAGGGTTAAGCTTTGAATATTTATGGAACACAAGAAAAGATTATGACTTTAACTGCATTAAGACTTGAATATTTAACGAACAAACTGACTTCAGGAACTTAATTGTATTATCTTGACGTGAGCACATGGCTGAAGGCCAGTAAGTAACTTCGCGTAAATTTTGTGATGAAACACTTACGAGAAGTATAGACTTACAGTATAATTGAAGAACACAAATAAGGTAATTACTACCAAGGCTGTCACAGTTCCTTAGAAAATTTCTTGTTATGATCTCTGCGTGCAAGGACTTCGAGTAACAGTACCACTCTAGCACAGTCAGTAAGAAACATTCACTTGCTTAATACATTGAACATCTTACTGCATTCGGTTATTGGATGTGCGGGACCAAATACTTAAAAACTAAACTCCTCCCGAACAGGCCATTTAGGCCCAAAGATATCGACCGGCCGCCGTGTCAGCCTGAGCCCATAGGCGTCACTGGATGCGGATGTGGATGGTCATGTGGTTAGTACACCGCTCTCCCGGCCATATGTCAATTTCCGAGACCGGAGCCGCTACTTCTCAGTCAAGAGCTGAGTGCATCCCGCTTGCCAACAACGCTCAGCAGACCAGATGGTCACCCATCCAAGTGCTAGCCCAGCCCGACAGCGCTTAACTTCGGTGATCTGGTGAGAACCGGTGTTACCACTGCGGCAAGGCCGTTGGCAGTACAAAACACTTAAATACCTTTTTTCATTTGAATCAATTATTTATTTTTTATGGTATGTGATATCCTTCGTTACTCTGACTTTGTTATTTCATATTTCTTTTACATATTAAAGCAGCTCAACCTGACACAGCGGAGGCACAAAATTACATGTGTACTAAAGCACAATGGTTAAGGCAGGCCAGCTTGGGTTTCCGTACCGTTCAGCCTGCTGCATCTGACAACAGTATGGTACATGTCCACCTGTTGTCATGTGGTCCACGGAAATAATTTTGCATCGTGAAGCCAAATGACCACCAGAGTGCATTTTGTTTGTTAGTTTTACACCTACATTTCATTTCAGATTCTGAACCAAACTGGCTAGCAGATGTGTCTCAGATGCAGAGTTCGCTGAAACGCTAGCTAATCTTTCTGAAGATTGTGCCACAGGCTTTTCCAATGACTACGTTGATGACGGTTCCTGTTTGAGTTCTGAGGACGATGACGATGATGATGAACATAACGCAGGATCTGCCTATTCTGAGCCTAATGATGACGGTCCTCTTGCGGATCTTCAAACCTTAAGGAATGGGAACCTCTAGCAGGGGACAAAACTATTTTTACCTTCTCCTCTCCAAAAATTGGTGTTCATCCAATTCTACTCAAGAAATTTCAAGGACTACCTCCTTCTTCTCACTTTGAACACTTCATCGATGATCAGTTTTACGGCAAAATAATGCTGCAACCGGAAATCCAAAGCAAAGGCTATGAAAATGGTTTGACACCAATACTGACGAAATGCCAAGTTTGTGAGGATTATTTTATGCAGATCTCGTAATTGAGCCAATACTGTTCCACAGAAAGAATCTGTGAGAATGGGGTTCTAGAAATTATGAGTCGCAACATATCTGAGTTGCTGCTTTCCATGTTGCATTTATCAAATAATGAGCAAGAAAGAGTTCCACAAGACAGAATATTTTCGGGAAGAAATTCAAGGAATCCTATATTTCAGAAGAATTAATTTCTATGTACGAAAGAAAGTATTATTTCGTGGACGTATTTACTTTCGAGTATACAACCTTATAAAAGACATAAATGTGGGATTAAGGTTTTCAAGCTTTCTGTTACTGGAGGTTCTGCTTGGGCAATCACCGTCTACACTGGCAAAGGGAGATCCGACGGTATACCTGTTGATGAGAAAGTGGTGACAGAATCTATGGATGGATTATTAGATATTTGAAGAGAACAGTACACTGACAACTGTTACACTAGTGTTTCACTATCTAAAAGGCAAAAACAGCGAGAGACACACTTGGTAGGTGTGTTACGGGCAAATCGAAAGAATAATCAACCTGCAATGGTCAAGGCAAAATTGAAAAAAGGGATTGTTATAACTCTACGGAATTGAGACAAAACTCTAGTCCTGAAGTGGAAGGATAAATGAGATATGCTAATCCTCAGTACGAAACGTGATGACCCAATGGTCCAAGCCACACAAAAAAAGAAGCAAGTAAGCCCACTATGGTCATCGACTATATATAAATAAAAAAAGATCTTTATCGACCTTTCCGACTAGATGGCCTCATATGCCTCATACGTAAGAAGAACTATCAAATGTTACAAGAGACTTATCTTCCATTTCATCACTTCCATATAGGGTGGTCTATTGATCGTGACCGGGACAAATACCTCACGAAATAAGAGTCAAACGAAAAAACTACAAAGAACGAATCTAGCTTGAAGGGGGAAACCAGATGGCGCTACGGTTGGCCCGCTAGGTGGCGCTTCCATGAGTCAAACGGATATCAACTGCGTTTTTTTTAAATAGGAACCTCCATTTCTTATTAAATATTCGTGTAGTACGTAAAGAAATATGAATGTTTTAGTTGAACCACTTTTTTCGCTTTGTGATAGATGGCGCTGTAGTAGTCATAAACATTTGACTCACAATTTTAGACGAACAGTTGGTAACGGGTAGGTTTTTTAAATTAAAATACAGAATGGAGATAAGTTGACGGTGGCTCCTTTATGCTCTGGGGAACATTAACGTGGGCATGCATGGGTCCAGTGGAGCTTGTCCAAGGCACCATGAGGGCCAGAAAGTATCGAAGTTGCAGACCACTTAGACCCCTCCAAGACGATCATCTCTCCCGACGACAGTGGCGTTTTTCAACAACATAATTCCCCATGTCGCAAGCCCAAGAGTGCGACTGAGTGGCTCAAGGAACATAGTGGAGAGTTCCAAATGATGCGCTGCCTCCCCCCTCCCTCCTCCTCCAACAACTAGCTTGAACTGAACCCGAGATCTAAGATGTGACTGAGTGTGGCGTCAGAGGTCATCACCCCCTCCCCCGGATTTACGGGAATTAGGTGACTTATATGTGTACAGGTGGTGGCAACTCCATCCAGCGGCCTAACAAGGCCTCATTGCTTCCATGCCAAGACGAGTCGCCGCTGTTATCTGTGCCAAAGGTAGACATGCCGGCTATTAAGTAGGTGGTCATAATGTTCTGACTGATCAGTGTACTTGATTTTATTTGCAGTTCTTGATTGAGAACTAACATTTTCAATAAGGGTTGGTGTAAGTAGGCTGTTAAGGTTTTTTTATTGGTAAATATACAATCCATACGCAAAGCAGCAAATATATATCTTACATAATAAACAGGTCATTAGCATCATATCAGCATAAGCAAATAAATGTTCATATGTAATCTTAATAAGTAAATATGAAGGCGCAAGCAGATAAATCACGAAGCATGACTTATATACATAACCATATCAGCACAACTACTCAGGTGACAATTATAATTTAAATAAATAAACACAGCAGGCACATAATAAAAAAATATGACATCAGTGAAAAAGCAGAGCAGCCAAGCGATGCCGAATATACATAAGTAACAATCCTGTTCATTAATCCATCATTGTCAAAATCAGTTAACACACAGTATAAATCACGTAATCGCGAGCAGAAAATTATGTATAAAGTACGTACCTAAGTGGAAATATGTTACATGAAAAATAAACTCAATTAATAGTTACCTTTTTAGTTTATTACTTTCTTCTTCGAAATTACATTCTTCCTGAAATTTTCTCGATAACAAGTCCTCGTAACGTCGGACACACACAGAATGTACCTGAAGTTCTTAAATATTTTATACAACTGTATCCTGAAAAAAAACTTCACGTTAATAATATAATTTATCATGTCACTATAGCTTTATACTGAATTTATTCGGAGAAATTAGACTGTGTATTTGTTTACGGCTGTCAGAGCATTCGCACTGAGCGCTCGATCAGCTGTAGGTACGCGTGACGTAGGAAGTAATTGTTTGCGGTCAACGATTGCCTTGTGCTGCGCGCAGACTTGAATGTTGCTTTGAGTATGTGCCACCTCTGTATGAAAATCACTGGCTGTGCTGTGTTTGTCTCTGATTTTGTTCCAGTGTGTCTAACTGTTGCTGTGTTTGTCTCTGATTTTGTTCCATTGTGTCTAACTTTTTAAGATTTTGTTCCACTGTGTCTAACTTTTTGAGATTTTGTTCCACTGTGTGTAACTATTGCTGTGTTTGTCTCTGGTGTTGTTCCATTGTGTCTAACTTTTCAAGCTTTTGTCCTATTTGTTGCATTAATTGTAATAACAATGCACTGGTGTCTGAAACATGTTCCTCAGTGCTTTTCGGCAGTGAAGTTGCACCGGCAACATTCACATTTTGACAAGCGGAAAATGTGTCTTGACTCATTTGAGAAAACGGTGAGAACCCAAAACCTGAGTCTGCAGTATTTGCAATATTGTGTTCTGTCATTCCCGATTCCTGAGGCGAGCTGTTGCCGACCAATCGATCGATGACGCTTCCCTGTTCACTACCTGTTTCACTGTCTACACCATTGTTTGCCGCCCGCTCCATTTCCCTATGCGCAATTACCAAATTACTACTTTGAACATTAGTTAATTCATTACTCTGCGGCGCTAACACACAGCTTTCGTCTTCACTGTCATTTCTCAGTTTACTTTGGAGCCTAGTATTACGTTTTTCACACGCCATAATTGTCACACGATAACACAGAAAAGCACAATTTGAAGAGCAAAATAAAATAACATAGCAATGGAAATAATGTCTACTTAATTGCTAGCGCAGCTGTGAAATACTTGGTGCAAATCTACATGCATGCCACAACTGTTTTACTGTACAACAATGAAAAACTACAACTACAAAGGAAATTCTCTCTATGATTACGCGCTATCAATAAACAAAATCTACACTAATTACACAAACTACAAGAAAAAAATCAGAAGAGTCCAGTGAGGTATCCTCGGCTAAGGGTCGACATATGAAACGTCCCCTTTGAACAATTATATATGACTGTCCTTAAACTGACATACAATATTTTTAGCGCAACGCAATCTGACTTTCAAAAATCCCTGCAAAAGAATGGCCCTGAGTAACATCAAACTATACCTTTCACAAATCACTTACCTCACAAAAATCTTCGCTACTCAAGCTACTGCAATACAGCGAGCGCCACTACTGCCAGCTAAATAAAAGATTCAAACTACTGAAGGCACTAACTACTGATAGGGATAGTTAGCAAATGAAAGATATTAATAGAGAACAAACAATGTATTTACCTTAATATCATCAAAAGTCATAATGTATATAGCAGTTCATCACAAATTACAAAACTCCGCCATCTCTCTCCCCACATCCACCACTGCTGGCGGCTCACCTCCAACTGCGCAACGCTACGCGCTGTTCACATCCAGCTGCCGCTGCCCAACACTACAATGGCAGACAACAATGGAAACTAGACACAGACTGCGCACAGCACAACCAGTGATTTTCATACAGAGGTGGCGTTACCAATAAAAAAACCTTAACAGCCTACTTACATTGGAAAGCAGTTTGTAACTGTTTATAAAAATTCGTTTTTGACAGGTAGATGTACGAATTTATCTTTCTTTATAGCCATTTTCGATGAACATCAATCAGCTTTATTGTATATTAAAAGCCGTCCACGTTTTCTTTTTTTTAACTGTTAAGGGAAGCCAAAGCTATATCCTGATGCTACTGGGTGCAGTGTCATGTGGAATCGTTATAACAACACGGTCGCTTAAACAATATGAAGGGCGCAAAGGAAATTTGCAGCCTGTCATGATTTCAACACGACAGTCCAAGGAATGGATTATACCAAACCTTCAGCAATCGTTTCTCAAGGAGGGAGTGCTATTGTCCGTGATCTCGCAGGAGATTTAAAATATGATGGAGCGCACATGGAGGAAGACGAAAATGTAATTGTGTTCGTTGAAATAAACATTTGCAGCCTGTGAACTCTTCATTCATAACTTGGTCACTACACAACAATGCAGAACAAACTGATTAACATGGGCTTAAGGTGGGGTGCTTTTTCCAATAAATATCGTTATCAGTAAGAGATCTTTATCACGAAGCGGTAATTCACGGATACATTTTGGAATTCAATAAACTCTAACTGTTCTGGTAATCTCTTCATCATGACGTTGAGGTTTTTTATCTTCTGCTGGTTGGTGTCTAAAATGATGCATGTTAAATAGTCTCTCTCCTCGTCTTTGTCGAGCGGAATAAGACATATCCCCTGACCTTATGTGGACACGGATAGGAAAAGGAATCAGTTGAGGCATAACTGAAATAAGCATTACAGAATTCGCCTCGATGATTCAGCGAAACCACGAAAAACAAATCTATGAGGGCATTCAAATCTCGTCCGAGCAGAAGACGAAAACAGGCCATTTTTGTGAGACCTCGTTTTTGTGGAATCTGCCGTCGATACAGACAGACCAGGAAGAGAAAACGCTCCGAGATTATGAACGTTAACCGCCTCGCCCAGTGGCAGTATGCTTAATTGGGCCATTAATTGGTCGTTCGTGTCAGGTCTTCATCGTATTTTCTCACGGCACGGCATCGAAGAAAATTTCACCACCGAGTTTTATTTTATGAACTTCTTAATTGGGATTTAGCGGGAAAGTAATTATATGAGAATAAATTTAGCGAACCGCTGGTGACTGGAAACTTTGCTCGCCGGTAAGTCCGTAGCGACAGTTTGAAACCTTACGAGATCGGTCGACAGTGATCGACTCGCTGCAGGCCGGGGTTCCGAATAATTAAGGATACGTCTGCAGAGCATGGCTTACACTTACAGGCAATTTCTGACTGACTTATTCACATCACAACTTACCCGCCTTTCATCTGTACGGCGCGAAGTACAAATCACGCAAGGTGGGTACGTAGCAAAACTTTTGGCTGCGCCAACAATAAGAGCCCTAGCAACGTATACAATCGTAATTGTCGGACGAAATATGCACCACGGTCACAGTGGCGTTCAATTACACGCTGGGTAAATTGCCTGAACAGAATATTTTAGAAAAATATGGACTCCCTTGTACTAAGCTCATTTTATTTCTCCTCTTCCATGTACTTTTTCCATCAACACTCTATTAATGCACCCAAAATTCGAGCCTAAATCAAAACTACCGTGGAAACTCTTCAACGAAGAATCTTGAAAGGGATCCAGTTCTAAAGAACTTTTCACAGTTTTATTAGACAAAAATGCTAGTCATTTAATGAAACGCACATACTACACCAATATTTTGAGCTGCTGTCAATCTCTGCATACTAAAAGGCAATATCTGGAGTGACTGATTCGCTCACCGACTCTTCATCGCCCAGCCCAAATCACTATGGATACAAACTTGAAATTTGTAGGGTTTGTTGACCTTATAGTGCACCTGTCGCTTAAGAAGGGACGTTTTGAAATTCTACTCCTAAGGGGGTGATAGAGGGGAATGAACATATTTTTAAAATATTTCGCTATTAAGGCAATTTTGAAGCTAGATTTACGAAAATTGGTATTAGATTATCCATCGGAAATAAAGAGGTTTGTGTTTGAGCATTTTCGGAAATTTAACCCCTGTGTTAGGGGAAAAAAGTTTTTATGGAAATATCACCAGAACAACGCATGATTAACAAAAACCTTGGATTCTAGCCGCTGGAATCACTTTTTGGGCAGAAGCGCACTCGTTGAAGACCATGCTTCTCTGGCCTTAATTAGCTTGAAAAGTTTATAATTTTTGCTATTTGTGAACAACATAAAAACTCGATCAAAGAAAAACAAATTCTGTGCAGACCATATAGTCTTCGCAAACAAAGTCATCAATAAATTCGTTCATTCATTATTTCGACATTATTGGGATACTGACTACAATGTTATCGGCAGCTAGTGGACCTCTTCACTTAGACAGAACTTTGTTCTAGTAGTATTTCTGGTTTTTCAATTAGTTCATTGTAAAAGGTGTTTAAAATGTCTCGTCGTATTGAGGAAGAACCGTGCCAGATACATGTACGTTGAATTACACTTCCACACACAGAACAGTTACACTTGTGCTTTGTTGTTTCGTAGCTTTTATAGTTGCTGGGGACTTAATTAATCAATTGTGTCAACGGAAATTTCCCTTCATTCTTTATTGTTATTTTATGCAGTCAGATTGCGTACTAATACTAGTCAGGACCAACCGGTTGCGAGACTTCGTAACCGGACACACAGCTACTAAAATTATTTTCATTATATAATTAAGCCCCCATGCAACATGTGCGTATTTTCGAAAGATATAACAGATGTAAAATAAGTGTAAGATTATTTTTAGGATTTCCTACGACATGGTACATAAACATTCAAAGATATTGCTGTTGACAGCACAACAACACTATCGTTGATGACTATGACGTATACTTAACAGGAAGGTGAAGTCTTTGATCATATAATTGATTGTTCGACGTGATTCTTTTTCATTAAATCTCAATATACGTGTTACAAATGTGGAAATACGCACAATAATTTTGTTTACTTATTCTGTTCCTCTACGGTGAGTTGTCAGTTGTTGGGAACTATCACCACATTATTGTCGACAGAGTATTTGTTTTACATTGGTACGAACCTCGTCTAAAAGTTGTTCGTCGGCATACACACGTACCAAACGACGTAGGGCACGAAGTCGGCCAACCACAATACTTCTAGTGTCCGACACTATTCCTCTGATTTAAGCTTACTAGTGATCTAGCTCACTTAATCCTGATTTTGCAACCCACTTTTATGTAAACGTCACTAACTTTTAGAACAACCACAGTGTGCTTTTATAATATGTTTGTGTAAGGAGTTTGAACGCATTTCTGGGAGCTTTCCAAGCATACTTCAATGCTACACCCATTCAGATACGCCAGTGAGCTCATCCTCTGCTGCTGTTGCAATCTTAGGACTGCGCCGCCATAACTAAGCACAGCGTAAACCAGGCTTCCCCGTCGGTGCGTCGCGACGTTCTACTGCTTGGCACAGACATACTGATTCACGAACTATGTGCTTCAAACCTTTATACGCGTGTCGTAAGACGAGACAGGTGATGCTGAGGTAATTAGAGTAGGAAATGAGACACTGAAAGTAATAAAGGAGTTTTGCTATTTGGGGAGCAAAATAACTGATGATGGTCGAAGTAGAGAGGATATAAAATGTAGACTGGCAATGGCAAGGAAAGCGTTTCTGAAGAAGAGAAATTTTTTAACATCGAGTATAGATTTAAGTGTCAGGAAGTAGATTCTGAAAGTATTTGTATGGAGTGTAGCCATGTATGGAAGTGAAACATGGCCGATAAATAGTTTGGACAAGAAGAGAATAGAAGCTTTCGAAATGTGGTGCTACAGAAGAATGCTGAAGATTAGATGGGTAGATCACATAACTAATGACGAGGTATTGAATAGGATTGGGGAGAAGAGGAGTTTGTGGCACAACTTGACCAGAAGAAGGGATCGATTGGTAGGACATGTTCTGAGGCATCAAGGGATCACCAATTTAGTATTGGAGGGCAGCGTGGAGGGTAAAAATCGTAGAGGCAGACGAAGATATGAATACACTAAACAGATTCAGAAGGATGCAGGCTGCGGTAGGTACTGGGAGATGAAGAAGCTTGCACAGGATAGAGTAGCATGGAGAGCTGCATCAAATCAGTCTCAGGACTGAAGACCACAACAACAACAAGACGCGTTTTGCTTTTTAATCTGAACTATAATAGTTCATTTCATTTAGAGGAAACAGAGTCTTTTGCACTTCAGAATGCAAGAGTCAACGTATTAAATGATACGACAGAATTGTCCAGTGGGCATTTCTGGCACCACTTGAGCGATGTTCTCCTGAAAAGCAGACAATAACCTTATTCAGTAAGTTGCAAGGTTTCCTTTTGCTAATTCTCGACAGATGTAACATAGGTGTAAGATTATTTTTAGGATTTGCTACGACATTGTACATAAACATTCATAGATCTACATCTATATCTACATTTATACTCCTCAAGGCACCCGAACGGTGTATGGCGGAGGGCACTTCACGTGCCACTGTCATCACCTCCCTTTCCCGTTCCAGTCGCGTATGGTTTGCAGGAAGAACGACTGCCGGAAAGCCTCCGTGCGCACTCGAATCTCTCTAATTTTACATTCGTGATCTCCTCGGGAGGTATCAGTAGGGGGAAGCAATATATTCGATACCTCATCCAGAAACGCACCCTCTCGAAGCCTGGACAGCAAGCTACACCACGATGGAGAGCGCCTCTCTTGCAGGGTCTGCCACTTGAGTGTGCTAAACATCTCCGTGACGCTATCACGCTTACCAAATAACCCTGTGACGAAACGCGCCGCTCTTCTTTGGATCTTCTCTATCTCCTCCGTCAACCCGATCTGCTACGGATCCCACACTGATGAGCAATACTCAAACATAGTTCGACCGAATGTTTTGTGAGCCACTTCCTTTGTTGATGGACTACATTTTCTAAGGACTCTCCCAATGAATCTCAACCTGGTACCCGTCTTACCAACAATTAATTTTATATGATCATTCCACTTCAAATCGTTCCGCACGCATATTCCCAGATATTTTACAGAAGTAACAGCTACCAGTCGACAGCATTATCTTTGATGGCTATGACATATTCGTCATAAAAGGTGCAGCCTTTGATCATATGTTTGACAGCTGACATTAGCAAATAAACACAGCTCTGTGTTGTGCACCACGATGGAATGTACGAGGAAGAGTCTTTTATGTTTAATATTACAGTGTGTTTCAAAAGAATGGCTTGATTTTAAAATTCCATATTTATTGATAGAAACATACTGCATACATGGGATGCATCGCAAAATACTCAATAATTCTTAAAGTTTCAGCAACAGCGTGAACGACATCCGGACAATTGCTAAATTCTTCATGAACTTTACACAATGTATCTGCATTTACAGTGGTTATGGCGGCTGTTATTCTGTTCTTAATTTCTCTTATGTCTCGAAGTACGAATGGGATGAACACACTTCATTCATTTATCGCCACAGGAAAAAATCGCTTGGGGTTATGTTTGGCGACGTTGGAGGCCAATAACGCAGGGCAGGGTGCCGGGGTCCCGTGCGCCCTATCCAGCGCTGAGGCAGAGTGTAGCTGAGAAAGTGACAAACGTTCTTGTGCCAGGGTGGTGGAGCTCCACCCCGTTGGAAAATGAAGTTATCGGCGTCCTTCTGAAGTAGTGGAAAAAGCCAGTTCTGCAAAATTTGAAGGTAGCTCAACGCTGGACCGGGCGCACACTATCGCGAGGCACTGCCCCGCATTCTTGGCCTCCAAGATTGCCAGTCGTGAACACATGTATTTTTATTTCTTGTGGGAATATTTGAAGTAAAATGTGTTCATCTCCTCTTTACCTCATGAGATAGAAGATGTGAAGAGCAGAGTAACAGCAGCGATAACTTCTGCAAAAGCAGACATTTTGTGAGAAGTTTATGACGAATTTAGATATCGTACAGACGTTATTCGTGATGCTGCTGGTGGACACATAGAGCATCTGTAACAACTACAACTTTGAGATTTTGTGAGTATTATGCAATTCGTCCCATGTTCGTAGTACGTTTTTATCAATAAAGATGTTGTTGTTGTTGTGGTCTTCAGTCCTGAGACTGGTTTGATGCAGCTCTCCATGCATCAATAAAGATGAAATTTCGAAATCAGGTCATTATTTTGAAACACTCTGTACATATTTGCTTCTTCCTTTTTTCTGTGCCTAACGGCATATTAAGTTTCAGTTATTTAATACTAGTCCACGGATTGACTTACCTTCGATGCATTTTACTGTGTGTACTTATTTGCAGTAATGATTTGTATTTTCTTCTTTATATACCTTTTTTGACGAGATATTGTAGTACCGAAATGTGTTACATAAAAGAAATTGTGACAAGTGGCCCGTAATTGTTAATCAATTTGCAGACAGTTACACGCTCCAGCGTCTGCAACTGGAATCAACTCTCACTTCTGGTTAATGGGAATTTGAGCGATTGTCAATACGTGGAACAGTGATTGCCATACGCTCCTGGAGAAATCAAAAGTAGGATCACATAGTTTAAGTGTGCACACAGATGAAGGAGGTAGCGATCCAATTATTTTCTTTCGGTTTTACAATCAGCTGCTTTTTCCTGCTGTGCGATGAATCTAATAAGAATTCGGTGGTTAGTTTCAGTGTCTTGAGTAATGTTAATTATGTTGCACGGATAAATGTTCAAATATCAAGATGCCTAGTATCTGTACGCCCTTAAATTAGTTAAATAAAATTTTACTATTGGTTGCTTCAGATTTTACGCGAAGTAAATTAACCAGTTTTTAAAAATGCAGTAAGTGTTGCTGAATAAGGGTCCGTACTTCATCCACGCTAAAGACCCTGCACGTTTAACTGGCCCCGTAAACCATATCAATAAGAAATTACCCACACGCTGAAAGCACCAGCTTCCCCACGACATAGTGACTGTAACAACATTAAGCATACTGCTGTCATTTTCCTTGTCATGAAGCTGAAGGTGTCCTTGTAAATATGTTAGAAGTACACTATATTCCATTTATGGAGGTACCTTTGTTGGAAATGACCCGTACTTGCGGTTTGTTAAGGCTTTCTTCATTGTTCCAAGAGCATGGAATTCGCCGTGACTTCATGACTCCAAAGCGAAGTATCAAAAAAGATCAGAGTGTGTCTGTTTCGTGGACACTTCCCGCGTCTCAAGCAGCAGTCGCCAGTCAGGAAGTCACATTTTTTCCCGCCAATAAATAAATGGAGCAGAGGCCGCTGTACTCCAATCACCGTAGAAGAAACCTGGCCATCCCAGTCAAGTGTACTAAACCTCCTCTTCCAGAAACTTGTGCCTAAAAAATTTACATCAAGATTCTCCAGCCAATCCAGATGACTTAAATATAGTGCCTTTTGAACGCTGATTTCTAGCAATGGAGCATAAGAAGGGATGAAAGGAAAGCAAAAAAATATTGGCCTAGATGCCGAACAGGTGGCCGAAGCATGTGACCTGCATATCCAGAAAGTGACCGTGTCTTTAAGATAGATTTGAGCATCAATATCTCCCCTTGGAAGTTTTCTTTTCACAATGGTTTAAAGAACCGTGTTATTTACAAGTTCCTCTTTCCACTGGGGAAACATTTCGCAGATTGTCCTTAGCGGAAAAATTTTACAGAATATACTTGGCTGATGAAGACTGTCCAGATAGCGGACAGAGAACAAGGAACGATCGTCTCCAGCACCCATCCTCCCCTACCAGAGTCCAGCACCGAAGGCTGACGCTTTCCTATCCTGCGAAACCACCGAGGACTGGGATGGTTTTTCTGTTGAACTGTCCTTGTTGCTCTATGACCGGCACAGCATACGGAAATCTTCTTAGCCTTTACATACCACATGAAATGAAGTATCTGCAAGTGTCTAGATGGAAGAACAGGGAGAAATCTATGACGCAGATGGAAGAAAAGGGAGAAATCTATGACGCAGTCACTATTGTTGTACTGCTATTGAAAGTTAACGCGTGTTTCTGGAGTCTACGTGACTTCAAGTGGTTCAAATGTCTCTGAGAACTATGGAACTTAACATCTGAGGTCATCAGTCCCCAGAACTTAGAACTACTTAAACCTAAGGACATCATACACATCCATGTCCGAGGCAGGATTCGAACCTGCGACCGTAGCGATGGCGCTGTCCCGGACTGAAGCGCCTAGAACCGCTCGGCCACAACGGCCAGCTTCCGTGACTTCGAACGGATTCTGATTGAAATGTAACTTTTTTACATATCAGACTTTCAACTTCCAAATCAAATTTGACTAGTTTCAATAATAATGTATCACGGAATGAATAAAGACGATCCTACTGACTTCATGCTTTTCTAAGTTTGTGCAAGTAAAAGAGGATGGTGCGTTACTTGTGATGGAAAATGAGCAGCAGCATGTGGTAACCACCGAGACTGAACTACAGCAGTGCGGTCATGGTACATTGGTCTACGTTGGGTGTACTCTGTTGACGCCAGCATAATAGTTTGCAAGTTGCTATGAATAAGGGAAGCTCATGGGAGAAAGACTTTTGGAGTTAAGAGGTAGTAGGTTGCTAATTAATGTAACAATGTGTGATATTATGGGACCTTCAATTTACTAGCTGCAACCACAGGAGTTACTTTTTCAACAATAATACAACCACGGCTGTATTGGGATGAAGAACCCTTACAGATGCCACCTAAACAGAAACTTTTCTTTCTAAATGATACCTGGGAACCAATCGTTATTCAGCCATCAAGTCAGACGATAGCCTCACAGGAGATGCAGATCACGGCAGAGCAAATAATGCAGCACGTTGAACAGTATCGAGACGGGAGACACCGGGTAACTGTGACCTGGACTGTCAGAATTCCTAGCGCTATAGTAACTGTAATTTTGCTCTGCACAGCTTTTACGTATCTGAGATGACAAGCCGTTCAGAAAGCCGATTCGTGGACAGTCCAGGTTCCAGTTTATTGCATACTCTGAGTGAGGGATAGAGAATGAAATTGTAGAGATTAGTGGAATGGGAGGAGTTGTAAAATTTAATGCAGTGTTTTAAATTATGTTTAAAATTGCCAGTTCAGTATAGTTTTGAGTGTGTGTACTTATTTTATGGACCAAGGGTGGAAGTAGTCAAAGTGGAGAGCCAGTCCTGAGCAAGAACTGTGGGCCTGGAGGATGTCAGTGTAGTTTTACTAGCCAGTTTTTAGAGATATCTGGAATGCTGCCATTTTGCAGTGTTGCCATAGCAACCATTGGCCAATAAACGCAGTGCAGTGACATATGAGTCAGAATAACACACAAGCAAATATTTTGCAAATGCGCCACTTAACCATACGAATGGGTTTGTACCCGTGGTCTAGAGGAGTCGCGTCTTTGATTATTAATCAATACATCTTCGGCCCCGGGTTCGAAACCTGCCACTGCTTAAATTTTGATTAAAAGTCAGCATTGGCGACCAAAAGACTTTCAGCTTAAGAAGCCATCCTTATTCGGCTAACGGCGTTGTCAAACTGGGCGGAGAAGTAAACAGAGGTTCAGAGCACTCTCTTGTCATAGGGGTGGGAAACTGCCACTAAAGGCGGAAGAATCAGCAATGATCAACGGCATGAGGATGCAGAAGGCAATGGAAACCACTGCATTAAATATACATAACACGTATCCACAAGACATGCTGCTTGTAAGTGAAAAAGTGTCATGATGATCTCAACATTGGCAAAAGATTCCAGAATAGTCCCACATTCGAATGTCCGGGAGGGGACTGCCAAGTGGGAGGTGACCATGAGAAAAAGAATGAATAATCAATGAAACGTTAATGTTCTACGAGTCGGTGCGTAGAGTGTCAGAAACTAGAAAATATGAAAAGGGAAATGCAAATGCTCAATCTAGATGTAGTAGGAGTTACTGAAGTGAAATGGAATGAGGACAAGGATTTCTGGTCAGATGAGTATAGGATAATATCAACAGCAGCAGAAATGGTATAACTGGAGTAGGATTCGTTATGAATAGGAAAGTGAGCAGACAATGTGTTACTGTGAATAGTTCAGTGATAGGGTTACTCTTATCAGAATCGACAGAAAACCAGTTCATGTATACATGCCGTCGTCGCAAGCTGAAGATGAAAAGACAGAAAACGTATATGAGGATATTGAATGGGTAAAACAGTACGTAAATGGAGATGAAAATCTAATAGTCATGCGGAACTGGAATGCAGCAGTAGGGGAAGGAGTAAAAGAAAAGGTTACAGGAGAGTATGGGCTTCGGACAAGGAATGAGAGAGGAGAAAGACTACTTGAGTTCTGTAACAAATTTCAGCTAGTAATAGCGAACGCTCTGTTCACAAATCACGAGAAGTTATAGTTGGAAAAAGCCGGGTGAACGGAAAGATTTCAGTTAGATTACATCTTGGTCAGACAGAGATTCCGATATCAGATACAGGGTTGTAAGGCGTACCCAGGAGCGGATACAGACGAGTAGGCTGAAGTTTAAGACATTAGCAAAGGTGGAGGATACGGAAGTACTAAGGAACGACGAGATACGCTTGAAGTTCTCTAAGGCAGCAATAAGGAATAGCTCAGTAGGCAGTACAGTTGACGAGGAGTGGACATGTCTAAAATGGGCAACCACAGAAGTTGGACAGAAAACATAGGTACAAAGAAGGTAACTGCGAAGAAACTTTGGGTGGCAGAAGAAATACTTCAGTTGATTGATGAAAGGAGGAAGTACAAAAATGGTCTTGGAAATTCAGGAATACAGAAATACAAGTCGCTGAGGTATGAAATAAATAGGAAGTGCAGGGAAGCTGAGACAAAATGGCTGCATTAAAAATGTGAAGAAACTAAAAAAGAAATGATTGTCCGGAAGATAGACTCAGCATACAGGAAGGTGAAAACAACCTTCGGTGACATTAAAAGCAGGAGTGGTAACATTAAGAGTGCAACGGGAATTCCACTGTTAAATGCAGAGGAGAGAGCGGGTAGGTGGAAAGAATACATTGAAAGTCTCTTTGAGGGGGAAGATTTGTCTGATATGATAGAAAGAGAAACAGGAGTCGATCTAGAAGAGATAGAGGATCCAGTATTAGTGTCTATCTTGGCCACAATAATGCGTTCACTATGTTGTTTGTAGTAGCTTACCCGCACTCCTGTTTTTTTAATCATTATTAAACCTACTCCTGCATTACCCGTATTTGATTTTGTATTTATAACCCTGTATTCACCTGACCAAAAGTCTTGTTCCTCCTGCCACCGAACTTCACTAATTCCCACTATATCTAACTTTAACCTATCCATTTCCCTACCTGCCCGATTAAGGGATCTGACATTCCACGCTCCGATCCGCAGAACGCCAGTTTTCTTTCACCTGATAACGGCGTCCTCTTGTGAAGTCCCCGCCCGGAGATCCGAATGGGGGACTATTTTACCTCCGGAATATTTTACCCAAGAGGACGCCATCATCATTTAACCATACAGTAAAGCTGCATGCCCTCGGGAAAAATTACGGCTGTAGTTTCCCCTTGCTTTTAGCCGTTCGCAGTACCAGCACAGCAAGGCCGTTTTGGTTAGGGTTACAAGACCAGATCAGTCAATCATTCAGACTGTTGCCCCTGCAACTACTGAAAAGGCTGCTGCCCCTCTTCAGGAACCACACGTTTGTCTGGCCTCCCAACAGATACCCCTCCTTTGTGGTTGCACCTACGGTACGGCCATCTGTATCGCTGAGGCACGCAAGCCTCCCCACCAACGGCAAGGTCCATGGTTCATGGGGGGGGGGGACTTAACATTTATGGAACAGTAGTTATTGACGCTATCCTTATGATGTATATTCCGATCTGAATTTATGATTTCGTTGTTATCACTTCCAGTTCCAACTAACTTTCTGTTGCTAGTACAATCTTGGTTATATTACCTTCAGTAACTGATAATTCTGGGACCTAAGCATCGATTTCCTACTGTTTACTAATATCATATTAACCTTTTCTGTTTCCGATCTTGGAGGATAAAGTTATCTGAGAACTATCTGATCTCAAGAAGGCGTTCTGCTAACCTAGGAAAAGCACCCACAAGCTAAATGTACCGTGCTACGTTAGGATCCTCTTTCTGTGTGTTGTGCACGCCTTACCTCGTAAGAGGGGCACAACAGTTCTTCAGTCTGTATGGGAGGTCGAGAAATTCGACAAATGAGGAGCTGCACTTACACTACGAGTACGATAACGCTAGCTGTCTTCACCAACTCAGCCTACCGCTGAAGTGCGCCGAGGATTGTCTCAGAACCTAAGCGTGAGGTTCCGATTGTTCCAACATGAACCACTATTTACAACCGGTAGCACCCACTACGATGAACAGCCGCAGGATCATCCTACACATCTCAGACGAGACCTCGCGGCAAATACAGGGTTTCAAAAAGGACTTTACAACTTTAAAAATTCGTATAAATTTATTGAAAGAAGATATAGAGCTTAGTTTCGTGTTATTTTGTAGGGAAACACATCGAATTTGTTTACCTTAAACTAAAAATGTTGTATGTGGTTTCCGTTGGTTATCCAGCACACATCCCAACGGTAGCAGTTTCTTTCCAAACTCGCTGTAGCACTTCAGGTGTAACTTGCTGAGGGGTGGCATAAATTCTAGCTGTAAGATCAGGAAGAGAAGACGGCACAGGAGGTACAAACACGATATCCTTGATGAATTCCCACAAAAAAATCAAGTTGTGTCAGATGTGGGAACGTGGAGCCGTCCAATTGGCGCGTCACGGACAATCTATTGGCCTAGAAAGCGGTCGCTGAGAAGATCAGCCAGGTAGCGGGGTGGTGCACCATCTTGCATGAAGTACACATTTAGTTCTTGGTCGTCCTTATCGATCTGTGGTATCAAAAATTGTAGTAACATATCCAGGCTCATTATACCTTTGATGATTCTCTCACGGAAAAAAGAGCTGTATACTTTGTTCTTGCTCAAAGCACAAAATACGCTCAGTTTAGGGCTGACACGAACATATTCAATATTTGATGTGGATTTTCACGGTCCCAAATCCTACAATTATGTGTGTTAACCTTTCCACTTAAGGGGCTCCGGAAAGGCTCAAAATCAAGAAAAGTTCAATTTTTACTTTTTTGCGTTTTCTGAAACTGCAGACTATTACCTTTTAATAGATATATAATTTATTCAATTCCGAAGACTACAACTATTTATAAATTTTTTTTGAAATGTGTTCTACATGGGCGTGACCCACTGTGGCGCTGTTAAACTGCTGTCAAATGGTGTTATTATTAACGTCCGTATTCATCAGGTACATTTTAGTGATGTGAGATAAAGTATGTGTTGTGGCTAACCTGTGATGGTTCAATATATATCGCTGGTGTGATTGTCGATTGTTTCATGTTTATTTACTCTGTCGTTATCTCGAAAATATTCGTAATTAATTCTGTTTCTTGAGTCTCTGTTTTGTTGAAGTATAATAATGAGTAAAAGTAAAGTTATTAGAAATCCTCTGAAGGCTTTTAAGAAAAGGAGAAATGTTGGAAAGCCAAAGTTATGTGTTATTACTGTAAACAATAAAGACGATAACCAAGTGAGTGAACCTAACCTCTCAAGTTCACCTGCCCATAGCAGTCAAAGTGGGAAAGAAAATACTTCACAGAAGAAGCTTGTTTCAATGAGTGAAAACTATGAATGTTTTATGGGCGAATCGGATGTGAATGAAATATTTGATATGTCGGTTCTCAAAGGAATTTTTTCAAACTGTGTAAGATGTATTCATTGTAGTGAAATTGGTCTGGAACTCTCCATAATAAAGCACGTAGGACTTGCTAGTGAAATACAACTGAAATGTGATAAGTGTTCATACATGACCACCTTTTGGAACAGTGTTGCAGTAACTGCAACTGAAGAAAATGGTAGCAAAATCTACGAACACAACAACGAGCGATGCTTGCTTTAGATAAGGAACGCCTTCGGGCTGCAGACAGGGCTGTAAAGAGTCTGGAAATACAAGCAAGAGTAAATAGGAGGAGGAACAAGAGGAAGCTGGAGGAGGAGTTTGCAGAGGATGAAGATAATCCATCCTATGGACCTGGAATGCACTAAAAAGTTAATCCAA
Organism: Schistocerca serialis cubense; assembly: GCF_023864345.2. Classification (NCBI taxonomy): domain Eukaryota; kingdom Metazoa; phylum Arthropoda; class Insecta; order Orthoptera; family Acrididae; genus Schistocerca; species Schistocerca serialis. The sequence continues at coordinate 283,832,780 of NC_064638.1, read as the reverse complement.
TCTTTGTCGCTCGATTCCCAAAACTTTTATTTTCTCTTACTAATTACATGTTTTCTAAGGATCTTCCAAACATATTTGTTTCAAACTTTCAGTAAATGTTACACAGTTCCTTCTGCATAATTTAACACAGCCTTTTTCCAAAAAACTGTATATTTTTGAATATATGAATAAAAAATTGCAAAAAAATGTTGCGAATTTTCATTACAATTGAAAAAAATCATCTTTAATAACTGAACTAAAATTTTGTAAAATCCCTGTGTTAAGTTGTAGCCCATATTCCAACAAATAATCTGTAAAAAGTTCAACTTCCTACCTCAAATACTTTGTGAGGAAAGATGTAATTTATAAGCGTTATTTTAACATTGCAAGTATAGGGCGTTCCGGAGCCCCTTAAGCAAAAAGTCGACTTGTCAGAAAATCCATTTAACATATAGGCACAGACGTTTTTGCGATCAATATTATCAGTGTCTTTTATTGCTTGAACGATCGTCAATCTGTCTCACCGAGTATCCTGTTTCTACAAAACATTTAGGCCACTCACAAATTGTAGGCTCACTACGAGGATCTTTAGCGTACATGGTACGGAAATTACGCTGAACTGTTATGGCCGTTTACGGTCCTTCAAACAAAAACACGCCGTTAGCACGCTATGGTCGAATGAAGGCAGCCATCTTTAACGCAAATGCCGCCAACGCTCCTTACGGTGCGATTCGGCACTAGCGAACTACGCGATACAAAACTTGATGTATTTCCCTAAAAATTGACACTATAATCATCTCTGTAGGTACTATGAATTAATTTATATGAATTTTCAAAGTTCTAAAATCCTTTTTGAAACATCCTGTACATCTAGTAAGTACTGTAATTCTTCCCTGAAATGCTTGCTATTTCCCTGAGAAGCTCCATTAGCCGTCTAACATTTGGAGGTGCCAGTGACCAAAGAACCCTACCCCCAGTCGAGCAGCCAGTTTCCAATTCCACGTTCCGCCCAGAGAGACATGAACCCACCACAGTCAGCCAGCCACAATCGAGTGACGTTAAACTGTTCAGCTGATGCGCATCGGAAGACGCCGGGGGATTCCAACGTTACCAGTGGTGGCGCAGCTTTCCCCACTGGTAGCTCAAGATCGACACAGCTTACGGCAGCAGCCCGAAGCCCGTCAAAAGTAGAGAAGGCAGCTTCTAGCTGTTTCAGCCTAGCAGCATATTCTACTTCTGTCTCCAACCATTCCCTGCTATGTAAAAGAAAATATAAAATAAAGGATAAGTCTGGTAAAAAATGTCACGGACTAGTTGATAATAAAGAAGCTGACGCAATGGTCGTATAAATAAAGTAAATAAAGTGAAACTAGCGACTACAGGGACGGAAAACAAAGGAGACAAAGGGTCGAGAAATACGCAGTCCTTGCAACATAATAAATAGCGTTACTAAAATTAGAAATAAACAGCTGCTGTTCACGTCTACTAAGAAGCACATATGAACACTACTAAACTAAACAATGCGCAGAAACTGCAAGCAAAATAAAAGCAACTGCTGCTGATCTCCACCCATCTCTCCAACTGGAGCTCTGCTGAATATCGACAGTTTGCAGAGGTTGCAGAATCTAGCAAACGAAGTCACAAGAGCGGCCGAAAATTGCATGAAACATTTAAATCGCTCTGCAAAAACGATCATAAAATAAGGAATTTCCTAGAAAAAAAGCAGCATTTGTAAAAATAGAGAAATCCATAGATACAGTGAAGAACCAAAGAAACCGGTACACCTGTCTAATATCGTGTAGGGGCCACGTCTGCAAGCAGAAGTGAAGCAACACGACGTGGCATGGACTCCACTAATATCTGTAGTAGTACTGGAGGAAATTGACACTATGAATCCTGCAGGGCTGTCCATAAATCAGTAAGAGTAGGAGGTGGTGGAGATCTCTTCTGATCAGCACGTTGCAAGGCATCCCTGATATGGTGAATAATGTTCATATCTGCGGAGTTTGGTGGCCAGTGGAAATGTTTAAGCTCAGAAGAGCGTTCCTGTTCTGGACGTGTGGGGTGTTGCATTGTCCTGCTGGAATTGTCAAAGTCCGTCGGAACGCACAATGGACATGAATGGATGCAAGTGATCAGACACGATGCTTACGTATGTGTCACCTGTCAGAATCATATTTATAAATGTCAAGGGTCCCATACCACTGAAACTGAAGACTCGCCACACGATTATAGGGCCTCCACCATCTTGAAGAGCCCCCTTATGTCATGCAGGGTCCTGGATTCATGAGGTTATCTCCATAACCGTACACGTCCATTCGCTCGACACAATATGAAACGAGACTCGTCCGACCAGGCAACATGTTTTCAGTCATCCACAATCCAAAGTCGGTGTTGACGGGCACAGGCGAGGCGTAAAGCTTTGTGTCGAGCAGTCATCAAGCGTACACCAATGGGCCTTCGGCTCCGAAAACTCATATCGACGATGTTACGTTGAAAGGTTCGCACTGTGACACTTGTTGACTGCCAGGAATTGAAATCTGCAGCACTTTGCGGAAGGTTTGCACTTCTGCCACTTTGAACGATTCTCTTCAATCGTCGTTGGTCCCGTTCTGGCAGGATCTTCTTCCGGCCGCAGCGATGTCAGAGATTTAATGTTTTGTCGGATTCCTGATATGCGCGGTACACCCGTGAAAATATCCATTGCATCGCTACCTCGGAGATGCTGGGTCTCATCGCTCGGGCACTGGCTGTAACACCACGTTCAAACTCACTTAAATCTTGATAAACAGGCATTGTAGCGGCAGTAACCGATGTAACAAGTGCGCCATACACTTGTAGTCTTATCTAGGCGTTGCCGACCGCAGCGCCGTATTCTGCCTGTTTACATATATCTGTATTTGAATACGCATGCCTATACCAGTTTCTTTGGCGCTTCAGTGTAGTATAAAAATGAACGTGCGCATATATGTATGTATGTATGTATGTATCTTCCCTTCTTATGCTAAACCGCTAGACCGATTTCAACGAAACTTTGTACACATATCGCTTACTATATGGAAAGAATCGTTGTTGGGAAAAAACGAGCTGCCAAGCAAAGTGGTGGGCGCGTGGATGAAGAAAGGGTGTAGCACACGATGCGCGAATATCCACGATTTGTCCAGCCATTATTTGAGAATGAGACCACTTAGTGACTTAAAAGAAACCTTACACGTAACTTCAAACTTTTAGGAATCTTCTTCTCATTGAAACAACCACAACATAACGAAAGGAAAAACTTCACCGATTACTGCATGTTCATGCAGTAAAACTGCTGCATCAGGCACGCTGATTCAATTTGTTACTTCTTTTGATTCTGCTCTGTCAGCGATTGTTTCAGACAGTATTCACCTACAGCAGTGAATATGCCTTCCGAATTATTTCATTTTTTCACGTATAGATGAGGAGATACGACATTTTTATGTTGGCTGTTTAGGTTTTTTTATTGGTAACGCCATGTAGCGCTCTATATGAAAATCACTGACTGTGCTGTGTGCAGTCTGAGGCTGGTCGGCATTGTTGCAATAATCGCTATTGTAGTGTTGGGCAGTTGGCTGTTAACAGCGCATAGCGTTGCACAGTTGGAGGTGAGCCGCCAGCAGTGGTGGATGTGGGGAGAGAGATGCCGGAATTTTGAGAGCAGACGATCTGGACGTGTGTCCATCAGAAAGAGTAAATTTGTAATATTGGATATCATGGACTGATATATATATATATATATATATATATATATATATATATATATATATATATATATATATATATATATATAATGACTTTTGAACACTATTAAGGTAAATACAGTGTTTGTTCCCTATCAAAATCTTTCTTTTGCTAACTATGCCTATCAGTAGTTAGTGCCTTCAGTAGTTTGAATCTTTTATTTAGCTGGCAGTAGTGGCGCTCGCTGTATTGCAGTAGTTCGAGTAACGAAGATTTTTGTGAGGCAAGTGATTTGCGAAACGTGTAGGTTAATTTAGTCAGGGCCAATCTCTTGTAGGGATTATTGAAAGTCAGATTGCGTTGCGTTAAAAAATATTGTGTGTCAGTTTAAGCACAGTCATGTATAACTTTTATAAGGGGACGTTTCATATGTCGACCCTTAGCCGAGGATACCTCACTGGAATCTTCCGAATTTTTCTTGTAGTTTGTGTAATTAGTGAAGCTATCGTTTATTGCTAGCGCGTAATTGTAGAGAGAATCTTCTTTGTAGTTGTAGTTTTTCATTGTTGTACAGTAAACTAGTTGTGGCATGCATGTACATTTCTACAAAGTATTTCGCAGCTGCGCTTGCGATTAACTAGATATTATTTTCAGTGCTATGTTAATGTGTTCTCGTATTTTGCTCTTCAAATTCTGCTTTTCTGTGTCATCGTGTGAAATATTGTGACAATAATGGCGTGTGAAAAACTTAATACTAGGCTCCAAAGTAAACTAATAAGAAATGACAGTGAAGACGAAAGCAGTGTGTTATTGCCACCGTGTAATGAATTAACTAATAGTCAAAGTAGTAATTTGGTAATTATGCATAGGGAAATGGAGCGGGCTGCAAATAATGGTGTAAACAGTGAAACAATTAGTGAACAGGGAAGCATTATCGATCGATCGGTCGGCAACAGCTCGCTTCAGGAATCCGAAATGACAGGACACGATCTTGCAAATACTGTAGATTCAGGTTTTGCGTCCTCACCGTTTTCTTAAATAAGTCAAGACACATTTTCTGCTTTTCAAAATGGGTATATTGCCGGTTCTAATTCACTGCCGAATAGCACTGAGGAACATGTTTCAGACACCAGTGCATTGTTATTACAGTTAATGCAACAAATGGGGCAAAGGCTACAAAAGTTAGACACAACGCTTGAACAAAATCAGAAACAAATGGAACAAAATCTCCAAAAGTAAGACACAATGGAACAATATCAGAGACAAACACAGCAACAATTTCAAAAGTTAGTCTCATTGGCACAAAGGCTTGAACAAACACGTGAAGGTTTAACTGCCGAGTTACTTAAAATTGAATCGAAATGTAAAAAAGTCTCTAATGACGTAAAAACACAAATTTGTGAGCATTTTCAACCTATTTTTTCACGTCACGAAAATGCATTACAGAATCACGAAGCAGCCATAAAAGAACTGCAAACTATCGTTCATGAAAATCATGAGACCTTGCAAGCTAAAATTGACTCAGTTGCATCTACCGATTCGGTTACGCAACTTGCAAAAACTCAGGAAAACTTAAAGGACACAATAGGTACGATTTCAACACAAATGGACACTCTGAAACTTGGTTCAGAAAAACACACTGAGGAAATGTGTTCACTATCGGAGAAAGTAGCCGAACTTTCGGATCAGTTCACTAACTTATCTACAAAGGTAGATGATGATCTGAATGACACAAGACCCCTAGCCTTCACTGACACAGAAGAGTATGAACAAATTAGAAAATTCAAACAAAATCAAAATCAAATCAATACACAGTACAAAAGAGAAATCCGGGAAGTACAAGATCAGTTGACACAGGTAATGCAAGAATTACATATTTCAGAGGACACTCGCGCTCCAATACGGGAAGAGGGACATACAAATACAGAACAGCCACAAAATAATAACACGAGGCACTTTGGAAATTATGAAGGAAATTGGCAAGGTACACCGAATTTTGAGATGGAACCGCCGAAAAGAAGTAACAATGACCGATATGCGACTTGCTGACATGATGATTTTGACTATAAGCTGTTTATTACTACACGTATATCCAAAACATTTAAGAATTCCGGCAACGACATTCAACCACAAGCGTGGCTTCATCAATTCTCTCATTGTTTTCCTCCCAACTGGTCATTAGAGCATAGATTAGAATTTATCTATGGCTATTTAGAGAATGAACCAGCTGTAAGAATGCGATTCGGTCATTCACGATTGTCACAGGGAAGGAGAATTTTATCATGCCTTCCTCTCAGCATATTGGTCTCAAGCTACACAAGACCGAGTAAAACATAGCATCATAATGATGAAACATTTCGAACAATCTGAATTTTCCAGTCTTGTGAAATATTTTGAAGACATGTTGCACAAGAATCAGTACCTGTCAAACCCATACAGCCCCTCAGAACTCATCCGCATTTGCTTAATCAAATTGCCTGAACATTTACGACATATTATTTTGGCAGGACGTTGCAAAGACGACATTGAAGCTTTTCAGGGACTCTTACAAAAATTGGAAATCGTCACTGACAATCGCGGGACGCGAAAACAGGAACACAACAATTACAGGTCACATCCGTCACAATTCCGCGAGGAAAGAAATAATAACTGGACACGACACGGCTATTCTTACAACGTAAATCGTGACAAAAACAGACACCACCCGTATTACAACCATTGGCAGAGTAGTAATAATTACAGGGAAAGACGATTCCGGGAGAAATTCTCCACCACATGACCGACAAAAAAGATACTATGTAAACTACCGACAAAACGACAGACCTGAATTTCATCAGGGCCCTCTCGACAAGGTGAATTTGCAGAAGTTAGATCCCAAAAGCGACGAGCGCCAACAAAGAGACAATAGGCAATGACTCACACCGCTGGCAGCCACAAAACGTACTGATGAAGCCGACGACGTAGTTGCCGTGGCGGGTAATTACGTAAAAATGGAAGACATTAGGGACATCTTACTCCAGGAACACGACGTAAAACATAACAACATTGCATATCCTGTGATTCACATTACAGTAAATGGCGTAAAATTTACGACAGTACTTGACTCTGGCAGTCCCATTTCAGTAATTAGTGAAACAGCCTTTAGAAAATGCAACAAATCGAACGATTGCTCCACACTGACGTTACGTAAGATTAAATTACAAGGTACAATCGGAAAAAGTGTAGATGTACGCCAACAAACCAACTTAGAATTCTTTTGTCAAAGCCACAGCTTCTCTATGAACTTTCTTATTGTTCCATTATTGTCGACGGAAATTATATTGGGAGCAGGGTTTTTGAATGAATACAAAGCAATCTTAAACTTTCACGATGCTGGAATAAGTTTAGAGAAAGAAGGTAAGTCAATAGCTTTGAAATTTGAAGATTGGCCCTCAAACCATGACGAGGAAATTAATCGGCTTTACCTTCTGTTAGACAATAGTTCGGAATTTTCGACGGAACTAGACACTAACACTCACTCTGCAAGTACTGACAGGGGTGATATCGACGGCATATTTGATACTAATGTGTTAATTCAGAATAAAATTCAAACAATTGAGAACTGTAATGACACTGATAGGCAGGACCTTTCTGAGATTTTACAAGCACATTCCCCAGTTTTTACTCACAAAACAGGAACAATCAAGGGATTTCAATACCAATTTTGTGTTCGTGAGCATACTAAATTTTGTGTTAGACCATACGTAATTCCGGCACATTATAGGGACCGTGTTAGAACGGAAATACAATCTATGGTTGACGAGGGCATTATTGAGCCTGCAGTTAACTCATACAACAATCCATTACATGTTGTTGAGAAGAAAAATGGATCGATCAGGCTTGTCTTAGATTCGAGACAAATCAAAGTATCATCATTCCTGAAACACACAGGCCGCAAACGTTGGAAGAACTTATTCAAAATTTTAATGGTGTAACAGTGTTGTCTTCTATTGATCTCAGATCCAGCTTTTATCAGATCGAACTTCATCCAGAATGTAGAAAATACACAGCTTTTCTTTGTTTCGGCGTTTGTTATCAGTTTCGGAAACTTCCTTTTGGTTTGAACATTTCTTCGACAGCATTCATTCGCGGGCTAAATTCCATATTACCTGATTTCTTAAAACGTCACATCACCTTATATATGGATGATATTCTAATAGCAGAAGCCTCAAGGGAACAACATAATCGCATCCGCAACAGTTTGTTACGTATTTTTGAAGAATCTGGAATTACAGCTAACTTGGAAAAGTCTGAATTCGGTAGGTCAAAGGTGAGGTTTTTGGGACATATTATTTCTTCTGAAGGCATTCAGACGGATCCTGAAAAGTTAGAAGCAATCAGAGCCATTCCAGTTCCATCCACAAAAAGACAAGTCCGCAGTTTTCTAGGTCTCGTAAATTTTTACCGTCATTTTCTGAATATGCAAATTCTAGTTACACTAAAACTTTGTTCTCTCACTGGAAAAAATACCATTTGGAACTGGGACGAACAAGCACAGTTGGAATTCAATTCTCTGAAAGAATCGCTACTTAACGCGCCAATACTAGCTCATCCAGATTTGTCACAAGATTTCTGCCTTAGCACGGATTCTTCTAAAGTCGGTCTTGGTGCCCATTTATTTCAAGAAGCCATAGAAAATGACACTACTGTTCAGAAAACCATTGCATTTGCTAGTCGAGTGCTAACAAAATCTGAAAAAATTATTACTTTACTGAATTAGAAGCTTTAGCTATCGTTTGGGCATTTAACAAATTCCGTTTCTTTCTTTCTGATAAGCACGTAAAAGTATACAGTGATCGTCGTGCATTACAATTTCTTATGTCTTCAAAATTAAATCATGACAGGTTAAACCGTTCGGCATTGTTTCTGCAAGAATTCCACTTCACAATAGTCTACATTCCCGGCAAAGAGAACATTGTTGCGGACGCACTGTCACGCGCACCGGCTGGGCTTTAGAAAAGTAACACAGAAGGCAACCTCGAGTAAAATTTCAGTATTCTTTCCATTCAGAAAGTCGCCTTGAAAACTTCATCACCACATCTTTAAAGGACATTGCTCCTGAACAAGATAAAGATCCGATTTGGAAAGACATCGAAAGTAAATGACATGAAAAGACCCACACTCAGATTCGGCATTATTATCTGGTTAGAAACAACATACTGTTCAAACGCTGCACTGTTGATGACAAGCTATGGGTACTCTGCATTCCAGACGATTTTGTTAATAAGCTCATTTGGTACATTCATTTCAGCTACGCACATTTTGGTCCACGAAAATGTTATCACATTCGTCGGACGACCTGTTATTTGAACAATATGGAAAAGAGAATTCGAAGAGTCTTGTCTATTTGTAAACTTTATCAAAAGGCTAAACCATCTACTGTCTCACATCGTGCTCCGTTGTTTCCTATCATTCCTTCTAAATTAAAAGAATTTGCTGCTGAGGATCTCTTGGGACCTGTTGTCAGAACATCTAATGGATTTTCGTACGTTCTAGTCGCTGTTGAACTTACCTCAAAATTTGTTTCTTTCACACCGTAACGTAAAGCCACTGGGCGGTCTGTATCCAACACCTTTGTTAAAAATTTCTTACGAAGCGAAATCATTTTTCCATCGAGGCAGGGTCACTGCAAAACACAACATCGACGTTTCTGGCAAGCCAGGCTGCAGACTTCAGCAGAATATAGGGGGCCAGAGTAGCCAAACAAGCTCACGTCATCTTCGTTATGTAAAGAAAGAAAGGCTAAGACGAATGCAAACAAATGGTACCAAGAACTTTTACGAATCAGTTTTATCCTATAACAAACCCGTTAAGCAAGCACGGCTGAAAGAAGACCGCTGATCCTTCGTAATAGCAAACCCTATGCGGTCATGGCGAATGAGCCGGGAAAGCATCAGCCACTACTTTGTTCCATAAACACCCCAGCAGCTCGTAAGGCAGCCTGTCAGGCAGATTTATGGCATACATGCCGTTCACTCGGATTGCGTGATTGCGGGAAGCGAAGGTGTCGAGAGGGTGCGTTTCTGGATGAGGTATCGAAAATCTGAAAAAATTATTCCTTTACTGAATTAGAAGCTTTAGCTATCGTTTGGGCATTTAACAAATTCCGTTTCTTTCTTTCTGATAAGCACGTAAAAGTATACAGTGATCGTCGTGCATTACAATTTCTTATGTCTTCAAAATTAAATCATGACAGGTTAAACCGTTCGGCATTGTTTCAGTTACTTATACCTCCCGAGGAGATCACGAATTTAAAATTAGAGAGATTAGAGCGCGCACGGAGGTTTTCAGACAGTCGTTCTTCCCGCAAACCATACGCGACTGGAACAGGAAAGGGAGGTAATGACAGTGGCACGTAAAGTGCCCTCCGCCACACACCGTTGGGTGGCTTGCGGAGTATAAATGTGGATGTAGATGTAGATGTAGATGTAGTACGCGTGATTGCGGGGAAGCGACGTCTAGCACAAGTCTGAGATTTCCTGCACGCTACAGACAACAACATCCGCTTTTTGAAGAGATGGCTGCCTCGCCATAATCACTAGTCCCAAAGTTCAACACCACAGTCTGACTCTGTCGCACATGGGAGGACCTGGATGTCTTTCCTTCCGAAGAGGATCAGGTCACCAGCGTTCCTGACATTCCGGTGGACTCAATAGGACGTATCTTGGTGGCAGACCACTATCGTCTAGCTTCACAGCTACAGGGCAACCGTTAACGCGGTGTGACGGATGATGAAGAACGGTGGTGAGCGGGAGGCGTGCCTCCTAAGTCGGCATGTGTCAGTTCTATACACGCGCTGCCGTCACTCACTGACCCGGTTTCGCGATACAGCCGGCCCCGGGGCCACCGAAAGCTGCGAGCTACCAGTACAGCAGCTGACTGGAACGAAGTGTGCCATGTTGGCTGCGTTGAGACGGCTAAAAGATGCTTACTACGCGATTTCTCAGCGATCATTGATAGAAGCAAGACGCTACCAGTATTTTCATGGAAATAAATAACCAATTCTGAATCAACTTTCAATGCGCCTGCTGGTGACCACAGGTTGCAACGGAACACGCCTACCGATGCTACAGATAAAATTCTATCGTGTAGGATGTTATCGTGTCCTAATGCTTCTGAAAGTTACCCTCTGTAGCACTCGTTTACAGAGTGGTCCACGAAATTACAGGCCCCTCTGAGTTTCTGCTGGGGTATTAGTTATCTTTAGCGGGTGCGTTTAACTTACCCGTAAAAACTTGAAGGCAACAGATAACGTAATCTTTATAACCACTACAGAAGGCAACTATGCAGGGCTTAATAAGGAGCACAGAGCTTTAATTACAAGGTGTACAACTTTGCTTCCGCCGTTTGCCGATGGGTGGCGGCAACGGTAAGTAGCGGTCGAAAGAAACAGATCACAGACGTCAGGCAGTTAACTTCAACCTCGGTCAACATAACCTCACTCAAACATTAAAATATATGTGCCTGCATCATAAAGTTGTTCTTGATTGAAAATGTCAGTTTACGAGCCTAATTCTCGTCATTTGAGGGAGGTGTTACTTTTTTGTTTCAATGTGAAGAAAATAGCTTCCGAGTCTCATCGAATGCTCTCAAATAACCATGGTAAGGACGCTATTAGTGAAAGAACGTGTCGTGAGTGGTGTCAACGCTTGAAGAACAGCATAGTGCTGGAAGAGGGAATGTTTTCAGAGACGCAGAATTGGAGATATTGCTGAGTGAAGGCTCACGTCCAACTCAAGAAGAATGGTCACGATTAGTAGGAGTGACACAGCAAGCCATTTCAAAACGTCTCAAGGCTATGGGCATGATTCAGAAAGAAGGAACTTGAGTCCCGTGTGAGCTGAAACCAAAAGACGTTGAATGGCGTTAGTGTGTTTGTGAACAGTTGCTTCAGAGGCGAAAACGGAAGGGATTTCTTCATCGGATTGTGACCCGAGACGAAAAATGGGTTCATTACGATAACCCTAAACGTAAAAAATCATGCTGATATCCCGGCCATGCTTCCACGTCGACAGCCAAACCGAATATTCACGGCTCCAAGATCATGCTGTGCATTTGGTGGGACCAGTCGGCGTCGTGTACTGTGAGGTGTTAAAACCAAGTGAAACAATCACAGGTGCTCGTTATCGAACGCAATTAATGCGTTTGAGCAGAGCATTAAAAGACAAACGGCCGCAATACAGTGAGAGGCACGATCAGTTGATTTTGCACTACGACAACGCTCGACAACACTTTGTAAAGGCCGGCCGAAGTGGCCGTGCGGTTAAAGGCGCTGCAGTCTGGAACCGCAAGACCGCTACGGTCGCAGGTTCGAATCCTGCCTCGGGCATGGATGTTTGTGATGTCCTTAGGTTAGTTAGGTTTAAGTAGTTCTAAGTTCTAGGGGACTAATGACCTCAGCAGTTGAGTCCCATAGTGCTCAGAGCCATTTGAACCATTTGAACTTTGTAAAGAGGTCAAAATGTTATTGGAAACGTTAAAATGGGAAGTCCCACCCCACCCGCCGTATTCTCCAGGCATTGATCCCTCTGACTATCACCTGTTTATATTAATGGCGCACGGTCTGGCTGACCAACACTTCCTATCTCATGAAGAAGTCACAAATTGGATCGATCGTGGATCGCTTCAAAAGATGAACAATTTTTCCAACACAGGATTCGTATACTGCCCGAAAGATGGGAGAAAGTAGTGGACAGCGATGGAAAATACATTGATTGATACATGTGTAGCCAATGTTTTTCATTAAAGCCTCGAGTGTTGGGAAAAAAACGACTGAAGCAAAGTTGTACACCTTGTACATTTATTTGTTGACCCACTATGCGACTGAGGTTCAAGTTGTTAATGGTAAAGGGTGGAAAAAATCAATAAGGATCTCGATTAATTGATATTTGTTGACTACCTGTAGCATGTGAATTATTAGTCACGTATCTATTGGAACTAGTGACTGCCTATTCTATGCAAATGCAACATCAGGAGCTCTCATTTTATACGTTATGACCAATGGTCTCTCCAATAAACAGGATTTACTTTCACCACATACTTATGGAAAGGGAGAGGGGAGTGCAGACCTGGATTCAGTGGAATTTTGGACAGGCACATAATTACACGTAAACCCTTGCCTTCTGTTGATATTACATTTAACTGCTTTACTTCACGCAGAACAAGTTGGGCAAAAGACACTAAAAGTGAGCTCGATCAGGGTGGAAGAATATCTGCCTAAATATTTCAAACTTCATTAAAACGTGCGCCAAACAGGGGGTGGCAAATGGTCCGCTTGACTCGGAATGGCAATTTTGATTTAACCCTGCGTTCCGAAACCTCACCATGCTACTGAACTGGGGGCGCAAGAACATTTACTATCATGTGGCGGGAACATTTTGCATGTCTCCATCCCAACAGCATAACTGTCAATCAAATCGCAACCATCTGCGATACAACAGTGTACCCCGAATATTTGGTAGCATACTTCATTGTATTTAAATCAAAGTAGTCATGGGGGCACAAGAAGCACTGGCTAACAAACGGCGTTTCATCAATAGACATCAAAATCGAAACTTTTCGTAGACACAATAGTTTAACCAGAGTGTTTTGGGTAATACTCGTCATTATAAGCAATTCAAATAGTTATGGGGGGGCACGAGAAACATTTACTAATCATTACCTTGTTACTAGTTCACAAACGTGTCCAAGTTGTGGTAGCCAACAGAAATGCAAAAATTCTGACACACAAGATTATTTCTGTCGTATCTTGCACTTCCCCACTACCGTATAATTATTTACTCGTACCTTGTTTCAGTTCATCTGGCTCACCTTTCTAGTAACGACCGTTGACACAGTTTCGCGCCAAAGTGAATACGCGTACATTTCATGATTCAGAGTGCTAATTCCCAGCACAAATTTACTATTTCGGAATTGAGCGACACAGCAATATCTTGTGCATATTAAAGTTCCATGCAGCACTTTTGTACCACAGGGGGTATGAGTTGCAGAGCACCAGTACGTATACGGATACAGTGGCCTCTGGGGGGTGAAGGACTCCACGGACGGATCCCTTGAAGCATGACGGGCTCCTCTGTGAGGCTACTAGCGTATTCATGAGCCAGGCCCGGGAGCCACGCCAGCTTCTGTTTCTCTCGGCTATGCCGTCCACGGTGCTACTACGATGTCAATTCCCATAGACTTTGACGCAACAAGCTACACCAAGTTGAGAATACCCGCAAGGAACATCACTCCACACAAATGTGATAACACTGGTCAACAAAATGTTTTTTGCTTTGCTAGCCGCAGTTGTTCTTACCTGATTTAAGAGTACTGATTTCAGATCTGAGGTTGTCTTTTTTCGAAAGCTCCAGTTTTTCTTCAGACGCCAAATTTCAATACTGCATGTTCCTATCATTAAATAATAATGTCGGTGCATAAGTATTTAAGTCTCTTCAACTCATCTGGCCAATATAAATTAAATAAAAACAATGTAAATCTATTCACTGGTATAAATTGAAATTCATACCAATATGCAGAACGTTACATTTACGTAAAAGTGACATAACGTACTAACACATCCCATTGAGGCAGGAATTTTATTTTCAAGCTCTTCCACTTGCGGATTGCTTCAGGGAGATCTAGTTTAATACTTCCGCCAAAGTCTGCCATTATATGTTTCTCCCATCTCCCTCGATAGTGGTCTTACATAGTTTTGAGGTTCTGATGGAACTGTTAGCCTTGCTCGTTACGGATGTCATTTTTGTCTGGCAATTTATCAAGATGACTGCATAGTAAATAGAGTTTGACACTCACATTACATCCCGGGACATGAAACAGTGAAAACATATCAGCCATGAGACTTTCGTAGTTGTTGTTGTTGTTGTGGTCTTCAGTCCTGAGACTGGTTTGATGCAGCTCTCCATGCTACTCTATCCTGTGCAAGCTTCTTCATCTCCCAGTACTTACTGCAACCTACATCCTTCTGAATCTGCTTAGTGTATTCATCTCTTGGTCTCCCTCTACGATTTTCACCCTCCACGCTGCCCTCCAATGCTAAATTTGTGATCCTTTGATGCCTCAGGACATGTCCTACCAACCGATCCCTTCTTCTAGTCAAGTTGTGCCACAAACTTCTCTTCTCCCCAATCCTATTCAATACCTCCTCATTAGTTACGTGATCTACCCACCTAATCTTCAACATTCTTCTACAGCCCCACATTTCGAAAGCTTCTATTCTCTTCTTGTCCAAACTATTTATTGTCCATGTTTCACTTCCATACATGGCTACACTCCATACAAATACTTTCAGAAACGACTTCCTGACACTTAAATCTATACTCGATGTTAACAAGTTTCTCTTCTTCAGAAACGCTTTCCTTGCCATTGCCAGTCTACATTTTATATCCTCTCTACTTCGACCATCATCAGTTATTTTACTCCCTAAATAGCAAAACTCCTTTACTACTTTAAGTGTCTCATTTCCTAATCTAATTCCCTCAGCATCACCCAATTTAATTTGACTACATTCCATTATCCTCGTTTTTAACTCTTTTATTATTAAGAAAGTTTTCCATTACCGACACGAATGACACTCATGCAGCCCTTTCCTTGATGTTCATCTTTGTCTTAAATTCTTTATCACGTCATGGTGCCTGAATCTGTATTCCATTAAACACTTCTGCCTTGATCTTCTGAAGGGACAAATGAATGAGAGCACTGGCTATATGTTGGAAGCATTCACCATCTCTATTCAACCCTTTAACGAACTGTTCAATCAGTTGACACAGAGGGGAGGGAAAATAATTTTTTTGTCGACTGTCAACTGGATCGTTGACAAAAATTGGCGTACTTTCTTGTAATCACATACGAGCCGCGCCATCTGGGTCCAGCGCATGTGTTGTGCTTGCATGTCCCACACGCAAATAAGTCAGGGATACTTTATGAATCCTTTTTGCTGGCCTAGCAGCAAATTGACCATTTTGAGGTCCACGCATGGTATCCACCTGTCGTGTTGGTGTTTTAGTACGTTAACATCAATCTTCATGCCGTTATACTCCCGTCGTAAATACACAGAATTGCCATCTGGAACCGGTGCATCCATATTTCTCTTACTTACTAGAACACACTTCAGACTGCATTTTGAACTGTCTACGAATAAACGTCAGTCATCTGGACTGTCTTCTACCTTCTCCTAGAGGAGTGAGACTTGCTGAAGTGAGACATACACTTTGCAAAACAACTGTTGATTACAAAAACTGAGCTAAATACGTCTGAGAATAATGTCTACGAAATTTGAGAACAGCAGTGTACTGAGGAGCAGGGAAAATTAACAACGACACAGTCCCACGAGGCTGGTAACTCGTAGGCGTCTCCCGATGACCAGCAGGTGCTGTAACGACACGGTTCTATGAGGCTGAGAGCTCGAAGGCACTCTAATAGTAACGACACGGTCCCTCAAGAGGATGAGCACGTGGGCAGTCGCAACAAATATTGCGAAGCGTTGCCCTCGGAGCGGCTGGTGGAAGCACAGCGTTGAACGGGCTCTGGGTGAGGGCGGCACGCCACCTCGGCGGCCAGCGAAGTGGCAGCAGCGGGCTGTGTCCGTAACGGAGGCTGGAGGCAGCTGTTCGTTGCTCGTAGCTCGGGGTGTAAGTGGCTCTCTGTGAGTGGAGCGCCAGTGGAAGGTTACATGTGCGCGATATCACTTGAACACGTGACCGTGCAGACGTAAGCTAGTGCCCGCAAATGCAGCGCTGTGTGCTGCGATTTGCACGCCACATTGTGGCGAGACTGGCGTACTGGGACGCTGTGGCCACTGCTGGGGGCTTGACTGTACATAGTGCCTTGCCTCTTCTGTTTTCAAGTAACCTCCTTGGTGAAGCAGGGGCCTACCTGTAGTGGCCGAAATATGCATGGGGAGCCCTAATTCCTGAAGACAAGAGATAGTGTGAAAATAAAAAATTATTGGCCTTGCTAAAAGAAAGACATTTTGCCGCTTTCGGTAACATAACACTCATACAATATCATTCAGTAATCTGGAGACTAACAATGCAGCTGCAAGTCTGGAAAGAGAGTCAAATTTGTTCCAAGTACTTCCGTTTTTGGACTACTTGACAGAAATCTTGTTTAATGCTCCAGCAGCACTCTGCCAACATATGTTTGTTCCATCCCCCTTGTAAGTAAATAATCTAACCGCAAACAGCTGGTACGGAAAAGTTTGAATTTCTGACATGATGCGTGCACTCGTTGTTTGGTTTCCTTATACTATTTTTGTAAAGGCAGTATGAACCACGTGACGACAGCAATATGATGCAAACATATTACTCTTCACACTCGCAATTAATGGGAT
Source organism: Schistocerca serialis cubense (assembly GCF_023864345.2). Classification (NCBI taxonomy): domain Eukaryota; kingdom Metazoa; phylum Arthropoda; class Insecta; order Orthoptera; family Acrididae; genus Schistocerca; species Schistocerca serialis. The sequence continues at coordinate 283,815,730 of NC_064638.1, read as the reverse complement.
AGATTTCCATTGTGGAACTGGTTGCTGATTATCTAAAAAAATTATCCATTCCTATATTTACAGTTAAGCACATTTCACGTTCATGCTGAAGCAACCACTTCTGCACTGCATTTCCAGAATTATTTAACAGGCCATCTCTGCTCACCGAACCCGTTTTAACCCCTGCTATTGATATGTTCCTCCAACGGAGATTACTGCCTATCAACTATGATGCTATTTCGGCCACAATTCCCCAGATAATTCCACACGGCTTTCCATGCATAAACCGAATCATTAAAATATTTTTACTCTACGATCCTACGTATTACTTTCAACTCATAATCAATTTCTCTCGGAAGTTCTTCAGTGCATTTATGCGTGTCGCGGCTGCATGCAACAGCACTCTGCCCCTCTATATTTCGTGGCTGACCTTGGGCGGGCTCTTTACTTCCCTTTACACGGTAGTTTGTGGGGCGACGGATTAGTAGTAATATATCGTAAGTAATTGGATATATTATAATATTGTTCGCCGTCTTTTACAAGAGCCTGCGAACTATCTTTGCTTTCAGCCAGAAAGCGACGAAGAACATACTGACCATAGTTTCCAGTCTGCAAATCCACATTCTTGTATAGCTCACTGAAAGAAATGTTTCCATTCTCGATTTACTCTGTAATTGCAAATGAAGATTTTGAATTCTAATTGATAGATATATTTGATAACTTTCCACACGCATAAAATCGTAATATTCATGATGTTACTACTAATAGTAAATCTCTCTTAGCTAAACAGCACCATCAGTAGAGGTGACCTCTACGATAAGTTCCCATTAAATACTCCTTCGCCCTAACTTCTGATAATCAAAATAATTGCTCGTCATAAAAGTGAAAAATAATTATAACCCTTGCCACGCGGATTTGTTAAAATCACGGGCGGCACAGTAACAGTTACTTCCACGAAATCTATGCGGTCCACGACAGCGTACAGTCCTCGCGATTCCACTTCATATTTGCACCGATAACCTGAATTTAGTTGAGTTTGACTGTCGTGGACGGTACGGTAGCTGGGTGCAAAGTGAAGTGAAGTCACTGCATCTCAGGCCGTATTTTTATACGGGCGCAGCAGAAGGCCAATGGAACATCTGCTGTTATCCGCTCTATGCCCATGGTAGTAGCCTCTAAATCGCTGCTTTCTCGGACGATGTTGATGTTTGGTTTGTGGGGCGCTCAACTGTGCGGTTACCAGCGCCCGTGCAGATTCCCAACCTTCGCTCAGCCCAATCTCGCCACTTTTTATGAATTATAATGAAATGATGAGGACAACACAAGCACCCAGTCATCTCTAGGCAGCTGAAAATCTCTGACCCCGCCGGGAATCGAACCCGGGACCCCGTGCTTGGGAAACGAGAACGCGACCGCGAGACAACGAGCTGCTGACATGCTTTCTCGGACACATAGTTTTTTGTAACACTGTTGTGTGTTAATTTTGAATTGTCGTAGTTTTTGTATGAATGTAGTTAAATTGACTAAAATCACAGAAAAAGTTTTAGCTCGCCTGCCTTTAAACTTTGCCGTATAGAATTTTTAGAACGGAACTGAGAGTAGAATATGACCTCTGAACTACAAGTATAAGAGAGCTTGTTTTGTTTGTTATTAACACAACGTCTTGAAAGTTGTTATAGCTCTATTATTTAATAGGTTTCATCACGTTCTGCAATCAGAACTTTCTAGCACTGATATAACAGATACTTAATCTACTACAAATAAGGAACTTTTTCTTCCAAATTTAGTTTTCAGTAAATTACTCGTAAACTATTAGAGGTAGTTCAGCGGGGTCACGTAATTTCTATTTTATGTTGAACTCAAGCTTCATAAAAATTTTTGACTCATTGAGTATGATATTTAGCACCTTCATTTTTTCTTAAAAACGTTGATTCTGACAAAAATATTGCTTTAAGCACGTTGAGACTTGTACCAATACATTTTGACGTACATCTACACATATGACCAATTTTTGGCTTCTAGCTTTATTATTTAGCGTCACTTATTTTTTTCTTAAAACCATGTTATTTAGGCAAAGATTTTCATCTGATCAATCTGAGACTTGACAGTTTAAACATTAATATGCTAGAGCCCATGCTGACAAAGTTTGGAAAATCAACTTTAACTTTTAATTTTATCTTTAAATTATGGTGCAGTACTTGTGAGCTATGCACAGACGTGTTGTGATGACGTGCGCTAGTAGCAGTGAACTAAGGTAAGTCCCGGTACACTCACTCGCCTGTGTATCTCTCAAACGATGCAGTTCTTGTTTCGCCACAAGTTGTACTGTCATCCACCATACAATGTGGCCTGCTTGTAAGTGTACCACCAAGTACTGATTTTTTTAAAGTTCTGTTTCCAAGAATTCGGAGTACCTTTCACCACGTATTTTGATCCATGGGACTGGTGCAAAGCAAATTTATATTCTCATATTTCGTACTTTCATTCCAGTATTTTATTAGGAACATCGTCTCAAACTCTACATACCACTAGCTCTCTTTTTCTTGTTTCAGAGACAACGTATCTTCAAGTTTCTTCTTACGATCTAACAAACTCTGACTTTTTCTTACGCATCTTGTTTTCGTTTTGTGGCAGTCTGCTTCAACTTCTGTGTAACAGTAAGCTTCGCATCAACCGTTAAGCTCAGTTCACATTTATGCTTACGCAACCATTGTGGCATCGCATTTCTGCGTTAATTTAACGCCTGTGCATTATACACAGAAGTTGTTTTCATTTTATGCTCAACTGTTCCTCCAGCGGTAGTTACAGACTAACAGCCATGATGGTGTTTTAACCAAAATCTTCATAGCTAATTTCACGTGCAATTCCGGGAATAAACTGAATCGCTAAAATATTATCACACTGTGATCAGGTGTAATACATTCAACTTATAACAAAACACTTTAGTAAATTCTTCAGATCAGTTATAGATGACGTGGCTTCACGTGACCGCTTCATACAGAAACCCTACAACGACTACTCCCCTCACGAAAATTGCGCGTGAGTAGCAACATTTGAGCGTCGTTGACTATAATAGCAAGACATTGTCCCCACCAGAGAAAAGGCGCGTTCAGCTTCGAAAATTCCAGAAGCCAGCGATGTGTAAGAAGTATAATAGTACTACGTCATAACAGAAAAGATAGCAGCTCTCCTTAAACCACACCGAGCAAACATACCATGTTGTGGAGTATCACAGTGCCTGGGCTGTGGTTCTTAGCAAATTTTTTGGCTAGCTGCACTTCTGCTGTTAGTTGAGTTTCTCACTATATTCTGTGTGCCAATAGAAGATACCTGATAGTTGAAGTAGACGCACAGAGGCGCCTTATCCATATTGACTGCTTCACAAAGAAAGTGAACCATTCATAAAACTTGCTTGAATATCAATGTCACTACGTTCACGTACACAATAATTGGTTGGTATGCAAATGATTGAAGCAGCGGTCCTATGTGATAGAACAGCTACAAGTCTGCATTAGCATTGCTCGTGTTTACTGTAGTTATCAGGCATGGTGGGGTATGTAAGGGGTGTGAACAATATTGGATGTTGAGCGATCACTGTGAAGGACGCAGAGGTGTCGCGTACAGATGTGAGACAGCGTTACCAGAATCTGAGTTCTAAAGTGGCTTGACTATGGGTATCCATTTGGCTGGCTGGCCAAATCGTGCAACATCCAATTTTGTGAGGCGTGTGGATGTGAAGGAGCAGTATGTTGGGAACCTTAGGACGAGCATGCTCGGCATGAAGTTTCTAGTGGACCACATCAGATCACCGCAAGGGAGGGTCGCCACCATGCACGTTGTATCCCCTTCACATGTGTGCATGCCTTCCGAGAATATATAATGGACTCCCTCCAACGTTGTGTGTTATCCCACACCAATGGATGAATACTAGCAGTAACCGGACTAAGGAATTACTGTTCCATATGTAGGCTGCCGTTAATACCACAACACAAATGTTTGAAGTTGTGCCGTGATTGGGAAACATGGACTTCTGACGAATTCAGCGGTCAATCACCGTTCTAAACCAGCGCAAGCAACCATATTTCGAGCAGTTGGCAGAAAGCTGGGAACACGTCCCATTCTTCCAGCGTTTGGAAATGAAATGGGTGAAATGGCTCTGAGCACTATGGGACTGAACTTCTGAGGTCATCAGTCCCCTAGAACTTAGAACTACTTAAACTTAACTAACCTAAGGACATCACACACATCCATGCCCGAGGCAGGATTCGAACCCGCGACCGTAGCGGTCGCACGGTTCCAGACTGTAGCGCGTAGAAACGCTCCAGCGTTTGGACAACGCACAGCAGTGTCACAATAGCTGTCAAGGACCGGGTGCCACGGGTATGACTTCAGTTCATGGCTGGTAATGACTGTTGAAACTCTGAAGGCAAAACGATACATCACAGATATCCTACATCCAAATTTGTTACCTCTCACTTGATAAGTCTCGTGGTGCCATTTTTCAGCAGGACTACACTCGTCCGCACATGACACACATGTCTGCAAACTGTCTGCATGGTGTTGAGTTACTCCCAGGGCCAGCGAGTCCCCAGATCTTCCCCTGACAGAACACTTGTGGGTTCACCTGATACATCAACTTCACCTCAGTACTTGCATTGAGGGTATCAAAGACCAGCTACAACAGCTGTGGATCAGGTTAGCTCAGGAGGGAATATAATGGCTTATGATACACTTCCCAACCGAATCACTGTATGCATCAAGGCCAGAAGGGATGCAACATCACACTGATTAGTGGACTCATACTGTCAAGTACCTTGTAATTTTGACTCAGTGTCAGACAGTCTAGTTACATTAATGTGTGACCACCGTCTGCTCGACGTCGACGTGTAACAACACACAGACAGCAAGTGGGAGCACTAGCAGTGCAGTTGTACAGCACATGCTGGATGCTGGCAAAGTTTCGCTATCACAGTGTAAATCCGTACAGATTGTGTAAAAGTATTTAAAATTATGCACGAACTTGCCATCACTATGGAAGCAGACAGATAGACACTAACAGAAAAAGGCCGCCCATACTGTCGCAAGCCAGCACCCAGCATTACGCTAGAAATAGATTTGTAACTTCTGGAAAACCATCTGAAGATGAATCTGAAAAGGCTCGAAAACCGGTCCATGGAATAATAAATAACTATTCAAAAAATGACTGGTTGCAGTTTTGTATATTCACGTTCAATCAACAGTCACACGTTCTAAAATATCTATAAGGGATACACTTAATCAAAAACGGATTACTTCCCCTGATGTTCAAAAGGGCACGAACATCGGCTGTTGGACCAAAGATGATAGCATTCCGAAACGGCTGTTTCTAAACTACTCGCATGCCACTGAGGTTAAAGTATGCCGTCGGAGGCGAAATGGTGCTATCCAAAACAGGAACTGATGTGACGATGTGCACTGTGGCCCATTGATGAAAGGTGTGGACAGCAGCTGTAGAGATGTGTACAGAGTAACCGACATGCAACCGTTGACCAACTGACCACACAGATGATCCAAGGTGCTACCAAAAATGCCTTCTCAATGACTCTTCAGTGAAAATTGCTGCTTATGACCTCTATAGCAGGCACCTAGTTTGTGCACCCATGCTGACTGCTGCTCATAGGCGACGAAAACTGAAATTTTCCCACCAATACTGCCATTTGACTACCACAGAGTGCCAACAGGTGCCCCTTCCAGATGAACCATGATTGATACTTCATCAGACAAATGGTCTTTTGTGTGTACAGTGTGAAAAGTCTGAAAGGAAACATCCTGAAAGCATCTTTGGAAGTGCCCACGCCTTGGTGCCTTCCATTGGTGATAACGTCATTCTGCAAGGCATAAATGCTCAACATAAGTATGCATATATTCTTGGGGACCAAGTCCCACGCTATATTCTATTTGTTTTTCCATGAGACAGATGGTGTTGCTGTATACAGTGTGAAACGTCTGAAAGAAAACACTCTGAAAACATCTTTGGAAGTGTCCACGCCATGGTGCATTCCCTGGGCGATCAAGTCATTCTGGAAGACATAAATGATCAACACAAGTATGCATCTATTCTTGCGGACCATGTCCCACGCTATATTCTATTTGTTTTCCTTGGCATGATGACATCTACCAGCAAGACAATGTAACATACTACACAGCTCACAGTGTATGTGCATGATTCGAAGAGCACCAGGATAAGCTTACCTTAAGCCCCTGAACACCGAGCTGCAATGCTTTAAATGGTTCAAATGGCTCTGAACACTATGAGACTTAACATCTGAGATCATCAGTCCCATAGAACTTCAAACTACTTAAACCTAACTAACCTGCGGACATCAAACACATCCATGCCCCAGTCAGGATTCGAAGCTGTGACCGTCGCGGTCGCGCGGTTCCAGACTGAAGCGCCTAGAACCGCTCGGCTGCAAGGGATTAAACCCAATTGGAGAGTCTGTGGGACCACCAAAATCTGGCTCTTCGCACCATGGATGCCCGACAGAAGAACCTAGCTGACCTAGTTGCCATGGCCCGACATCCCTGTCAGTTCTTTTGTGAACCTCATTTCCGTACAACGGTGATCTGCGCTGCACAATTTGGTTACTCACAAGGGAACCTCCCCATCGCACCCACCTCAGATTTAGTTATAAGTTGGCACAGTGGATAGGCCTTGAAAAACAGAACACAGATCAACTGAGAAAACAGGAAGAAGTTGTATGGAACTGTGAAAAAATAAGCAAACTATACAAACTGAGTAGTTCATGGGAAGATAAGCAACATCAAGGACACTGGGAACGCAGGAGCGCCGTGGTCTCGTGGTAACGTGAGGAGCTGCGGAACGCAACGTCCTTGGTTCAAATCTTTCATCGAGTGTAAAGTTTAATTTTTTATTTTCAGTTTATGTGACAAACTCTTATGGTTTCATCACTTTTTTGGGAGTGATTATCACATCCACAAGAGAACCTAAATCGGGCAAGGTAGAAGAATCTTTTTACCCATTCGCCAAGTGTACAAGTTAGGTGGGTCGACAACATATTCCTGTCATGTGACGCACATGCCGTTACCAGTGTCGTATAGAATGTATCAGATGTGTTTTCCTGTGCAGGAATCGGTTGACCTATGACCTTGCGATCAAATGTTTTCGGTTCCCATTTTAGAGGCACGTCCTTTCGTCTACTAATCGCACGGTTTTGCGATGCGGTCGCAAAACACAGACACTAAACTTATTACAGTGAACAGAGACGTCAATGAACGAACGGACAGATAATAACTATGCAAAAATAAAGAAAGTAAAATTTTCCCTCTACGGCAGACTTGAACCAAGGACCTCTCGTTCTGCAGCTGCACACGCTACCACGGGACCACGGCGCTCCTGTTGTCAAATTGTCCATGGTGTTGCATATGTGGCCCATGGACTACTTAGTTTGTATATTTTGCATATTTTTTCACAGTTCCACACAACTTCTTCCTGTTTTCTCAATTGATCTGTGTTCAGTTTATCAAGGCCTATCCACTGTGCCAACTTATAACTAAATCTGAGGGGGGTGCGATGGGGAGGTTCCCTTGTCAGGGTTTTGACAGGTGGTCACATTAAAGTGACTGCACAGTGTATAGTCACTGTAATAAAATCGTGTGCCCTCTCGCCTCCTCAAGTAGTTTCACTTCGTCTCTTCCTCCACTTCTGGGTGAGTCACCTTTTTGTCAGCCAGTGTAGCTCACATTACGGGCTCTACGCGACCTCAAACCCACTCTGGTTCGGTATGAAGCAATCGTGTGAGATGTGAGCGTCCGTGGCTTGTGGACAGACAACCACTACGGTGCGAGACGAGGCGCAGCGTCGCGGCCCTGGGCAGACGTCGGTCCTCGGCGTGGGTGGCCGGCGGGCGTGCTCCTCGCCAGGCCGGCGCCGAGAGCCGCCGCTCGGCTCCCTAAGAGCGGGGGAGGGTCCGGCACGCTAATTACGGAGCCGCGCTGCCGCGAGGCATGGCGGCGCACGAGGGCCGCTCCCGCTAACGAAACCGCGGACAAAAGCTGCCGGCAGACACACCTGCCCGTCCCCACCTGCCACGGCGTGCTCACTCAACAGTACCGCTACGCGCAAGAAACGTACTTCGGTTCAATGAGGCATGAGTAGTAAATCCACAGTTATTTGAAACTGTGTAAAGTGCAAGTGTCAAATTGTGTTGTCTATGTCCAAAAATGGTTCAAATGGCTCTGAGCTATATGGGACTTAACATCTGAGGTCATCAGTCCCCTAGAACTTAGAACTACTTAAACCTAACTAACCTAAGGATATCACACACATCCATGCCGAGGCAGGATTCGAACCTGCGACCGTAGTGGTCGTGAGGTTCCAGACTGTAGCGCCTAGAACAGCTCGGCCACACCCGCCGGCTGTCTACGTCCTACAGGCAATGAAGGCATGAGTGATCTTGAATCATGGCACCATCAACGTGGTTGACGGTAGGAAATGTAAAAATCCAAGATGGCTGATGTGTACACGTCGTATTAGGTTTAGGTGCTCCGCGGTGGACGGAATAACTGTGCAAACAAATTAGAGACACACAAATATTCAGTTCACTGCTCTGCGATACTTAAGTTGCACAGCAACTCAATGGTTGGTTATTTGGGGGAGGAGACCAAGCAGCGAAGTCTTCGGTCTCATCGGATTAGGGAAGGTCGGGGAAGGAAGTCGGCCATGCCCTTCCAAAGCAGCCATCCCGCTCGGTGGCTACTCGTTGGATGTGCTTGCGGACACATACAACTAAGCATTGGCCTCTCAAGAATTACTGAATACAGTGTCAAGAAGACTATGTCCGTCCTCCGCACCACATTGTAAGTCACTGTAGTAAACACTTGCACTTTGAGAAGGCTATGGGCGACTCCACTTGCCGACATGAACTCCCGTTGCTGCTCGTAGTCACTGGTTTTCAAGAAGCGGAAGTCCATCCCATTGGCGGCACCGAGAAGATAGTTCATTGGACCACGCTTGTGGTTGGCGGCGACCTTCACAGCGCCCTCTTGGTGTCAGTCTGATACTGTCTCAAGATAGTTTACGAGGGCGTACTGAAAAGTAATGTCTCGGACATGTTATGTGACTATTCTAAAAGCATTTTAAATAACACATACTTTACAAACATTCTACTTGTTAATTCCTCATGTCTGCACATTATTTCTCACAGTCTCCCAATGGGAGACCAGTTGGTCGACACCTTCACTGTGGAATGTCTGACGCTGTTGATGGAGCCACAACCTCAACTCTGGTGCAGGGAGGATGATCGATGACTGCTGGAGATGTTGCATTGCTCGTGTGTGCTCTGGCATTGTCATGCTGAAAGACGAGGTGCTCCATCTCGAAGAATTTTCGTATTCGTGCTCTCAGTTTTTTGAAGGTATTAAAACACCTTTGTGGTGCCTTTAGGCGTGAATTCGAAATGCACCACAACTTGAACATCCCATATGACTCGGAGCACGACTTTGTCTGCTGGTGGTATGGTCTTGAACTTTTTGAGGTCTGTTATCTTTTGTAGCGATACTCCAATAGTGTTCTCTGGTTTTCGGGGTGAAAACCGTGAATCCAGTTTTCCTTATATGTCACAATTTTGTCACTCTCTGGCTCAAAGCGCAAAAGAAATTGTTAACAAACGTCCACTGACGTCTGTTTCATGTCAGAAGTTAGAATTCGAGATACTCACCATACACACGGATTTCTGTACCGCAGTTCTTTAGTGATGACCTGCACGTGCCAAGCATGTATCTGTTACCCGACGATTTTCTCTGAAGAATTCATCAACCTGATTACGATGAGACTCGGCTGTTGCCGTACGCAGTCGACCACGCCGATCTCTGTTACACGCGTTAAGGTTAGCACCACGGTTTCCTTCACTACAAGCGCGAACAACCCATCGTTGAACACTACAAATGTCGATACAACCGTCACGGTCCACAGCTTTCATTGTTCGTTGGACTTCAATTGGAGTCACGTTTTCTGCGATTAGAAACTCAGAGCACACTGTTTCTCACGCTACAACATATTGGGTGACAATTATTGAAATATACGAAATAAAATCGTCATAACTTCTGAACGGTTTGCGTTAGGACGTGCAATGTGCACGGTTCGCAGCGGGGCATGATGTCAATTTTGATGTGAATATGGTTTGGTTTAGCGACGAAGCCCACTTTCATTTGGATGGATTCGTCAACACGCAAAATTAGCTAACTGAGAATCCGTATTTAGCGATCTAGAAGTCTCTTGACCCTCAGCTGAAGACTGTGTGGTGTGCAATGTCCTGTCACAGAGTAAGCGGTGCGATATCCTTTGAAGGTATGATGACTACCGAAGGGTACGTGAAGGTTTTGGAGATGATTTCATCCCCATTATCCAAAGTGATTCTGATTCCGACAAGATGAAGTTCATGCAAGACGGAGCTGGACCCCATCGAAGCAGGAGAGTGATTTCCTGGAGGAGCACTTTAGGGACCGCATTCTGGCTCTGGAGTACCCAGAGAACACATTCATGGCCCTCGATTGGCCTCCATATTCTCCAAATCTGAACATATACAACTCCTTTTTGTGGGGCTATATTAAATACAAGGTGTACACCAATAACCCCAAAACCATTGCTGAGCTGAAAACAGCCATGCAGGAGATAATCGACAGCATCGATGTTCCACCCCTTCAGCGGGTCATACAGAATTTCTTTATTCGTCTGCGCCACATCATCGCCAATGATGACAGGCATATCGAACACGTCATTACTTAAATCCGAATATCTGTAGTGACATTTACATGTTGAATAAACTTTATGCAGATCATAGTTTGTAACTAATTTACGTTTCCTTTATATAGTCTAATAATTGTCACCCTGACAGTTTCGCTACACGCTGCCACGTTACACGCTACAATTCGGAGTCTTCTAGCGGTAGAAGGTTGCAACTTGCATCACCGGAGCAGGAAATTCGACTGAGGAATATGCATGACACGTAATACCTCAATCGATACTGAGCACTGAACAAAAAATTCGGAGGTATCACTTTTCAGGACGCCTTCGCAAAAATCAAAGATGACGTTGGTGGGAAATTTTTTTGGGGGAGTTCATTAAAATAACAGTACGGTACATTTTGCCAACCAGACTGTATAGCCAAATCTACATCTCGTGTTGCTGGATACTTAATACTAAATACACAAAATTTCATTACCTTACAAATTTGTTCCAGTTGCTTTTCCTTTGAGTTATAGTATAAATTCATTACTCTTCTATATCTTCCATGAACATGGCCAATACTTGTTACCAATGAGTGTCCCTTTAATTCTTGTGATTTATAGCCTCACAAATTAATAATACACACTTTACAGTTTCATAGAAATAACTACGATCTACCTGGTTCTGTGTGGACATGAACAATAATATCATTCATTACTTCATTTTATAAAAACTTTATTATGCTGCGTCCATCGACCAACAACTAGATTATCACAGCTTGCCATTATCTTTATATCTTACAAACTTACTATGACACAGTGGAATGGCAACTGCCACTGCGCTCCAAACGTTCCTTCTTACAGTCGATTGTGCTTCTCAGGCAACATCTTTGGTTTAGTGGTATCAAAGATACAATCTCTTCTGCATATAACAACGGCATCAGGTCATTTTTCGTGAATTATATTACGAAATCGTGCTCCACATCCAACTGGTCTCCTCACAAAGCCCTCCAGTGGGATTTGTTAACTTTACCCAACAGTTTGAATGTGCACTAGACATAAAATGTAGGGCAAATTTTTATGTCAGTATTTACAATATGAATAACTGGTATTACATAATCATTACAATGTAATCCTAAAACACATAGAAAGAGATACGCCACCATGCGACCAACTTTAACAGTACGAATCATTGAGCTCTTGAGCAAACTGGTACTTTGGTGCATATGTAGTAAATTTAAAATCTGGTCATGTCATAGACAAGATGTTCTAAATTCATGTTTCTAGAAGATGCATAAAATCAGTGTAGGTAAGAGTAAAGTATATCCGTATTTGTCAAGAAAATAATGGAGAAATGTTTAAGGAAAGGCTGGTGCATGGCTGATGCTTATAACCATGTAAAAGTGGCTGCATTATAAAGTTCAATTCTTTGCAGTCTCAAATCTTAGCAGTAGCCGTAGTAGGTTGGTATAGAGTCCAAGAACAGCTAAACACATCATAATAGTCTCATTCCAGTACAAAGGTACAGTTGGTACCTGTCACCGTATTTACCAACACACAAAGTTGCTTAGTATCAGTACATCAGTATTGTGATGATCAGCACCATCACTGCATTTGAAGTTGAAGATTCTTCGTCTATCCATACTGTGCATAGCCACATTGACTGAAGTATGAATGTTGATATCCAATAGGTCCAGTGCCATGAACAGAGGGAAGAAATTGGATGATGGAAGGTGGGAACAATAAGACACATAAAGAAGTGGAACATTCCTAATAAACATAGCAAAAGTCAATGTAAATTCTAAATCAGGTGTTGTAACATGACAACTTCTAGCACCTGTGTGACAAGTGAACAGCAAATATACAATATCCTAATAACATAAACTGGACTAAGCCATACTGCTGTACATTACTGTATGTAAATTCTGTAGAATACTAAGAGAAGTGTGGCAACAGTCTGCATGTTAGTATAATAATTTTCAAGAAATACGGCATCATTCTGTCTGTGAGTATATCAATACTAGCATACATGCTAAATAAACAAGACATAAAAGTTTCAGCAAACAAAATTATTGGTAATGCATAATCCTATATATATACACGTAGCATACTGCACATAGCAGCGCTTAGACACATTAGTAAAATAGAGAAGGGGCTGCAAGTTCATTTTACATATTATACGTCCTGAGAAATTATTTAAGAAAGTAATAAGAAATACTCATGGTATGGCTGCATGTGGCCATTTTATAAAGTATACATATTAATGGAAGGTCATAGGCCGGCATCAAGTGGCCATTATAGAGTGTGCATGAGTATATAGATACCTAAAATTGTTGTGTAAATTACAGTTCCTTGTTCTCAATGTTCATATAAAATAAATGTTTCCACAAACTCCTCATAAAATAATCAAAATATCCACGGGTGTACTGCCGGTCTACAGTGTCCAACGGGCACAATATTTCGGCGATCATACATGTCGCCATCATCAAGTGAACTGACGGACTGAGCTCATGTGGACGTGCCGGCACGGAGATCCGTACACTATGGCTGCTTAGGGGGAACTGGGTTCGGCCGCGGCGGCGGCCGATTTAAATACCCTCCGCCCGCGGCGCGCTCACTCCGCCGTCCGCGCCCCGCGCCACGGTCGCGCGGTGGAACAGATTGCGACGGCGTCTGAGATGACGTCGGTGTGATGGCTCTGTCCGCCGTGGTCGTCCCAACTATACATTTGCTCGATTTACTCTTGATTAACCCAATCGCTGGTTCCCAAGCCTTGCTAAGATTATAGCCACAGTCACGGTTTATGAGGTCGTCATTGGTGCGAATTTCGATGGCCTCTCTAACAACGCTGTCCCAGTATCTCGACGTCTGTACCAGAATCCTCGTGCGTTCATACTCCATAGCGTGATTTTCCGACAAGCAATGTTCAGCGACCGCCGACTTGCTCGGATACATCAGTCGAGTGTGCCTCTGGTGTTCACGGCATCGATCCTCGACGGTACGCATCGTCTGACCAATATACGACTTGCCACGTTGATATGGAATCTGGTACACGCCGGCCTTTCTCAAATCGAGGTCATGTTTGGCGCTCCCCACCAGTGCACGAGTTTTATTCGGAGGACAAAACACAGTTCCGACCCGGTGTTTCTTCAAAATGCGGGCGATTTTCCCCGAGAGTGCGCCTGTATATGGGATAAATGCAGTGCCTACCTCCTCCCTCGTGATTTCATCCATATCCACAGGTTGTGCTGTAGTGGGTGGGCGGAAAGCACGTTGAATCTGCCACTCTGAGTACCCATTTTTTCGAAATACAGTTCTCAGATGTTCCAATTCCTGGGGTAGACTCTCTGCGTCAGAGATAGTGCACGCCCTATGTTCTAGAGTTTTAAGAACCCCAATCCTCTGTGAAGGGTGGTGGCAGCTGTCTGCGTGCAAATACAGATCAGTGTGCGTTGTCTTCCGATACACCCCATGGTCTAGGGCGCCGTCAGCCTTCTCTTGACCAAAACGTCAAGGAAAGGTAGTTTACCCTCCGTTTCAGTCTCCATAGTGAATTTGATGTTGGGGTGTATGGAGTTTAGATGTGTAAGGAAGTCAAGGAGTTTGTCCATATCATGTGGCCAGATGACGAACGTGTCGTCCACGTAACGGAAAAAGCAAGTAGGTTTCCATTCGGATGACGACAGGGCTTCCACCTCGAAGTTCTCCATGTACAAATTCGCTACCACCGGTGAGAGTGGGCTACCCATGGCGACTCCCTCCGTTTGTTCGTAGTATTCTCCATTAAAAAGAAAATACGTGGAAGTCAAGACATGCCTAAAAAGTTCAGTGGTCTTCTCGTCAAACTTCTGACTAATCAATTCTGTAACCTGGAAATAATGAAGATGCAGTTATATATCGTCGTAACAAGACAATGACATCTATAGTAATACAAGGAAAAATGGGAAGTTTTAAACATAAAGTTTGAAAAGTAGTTTCGTCACAAACACAGCAATTCGCAAAGTGCAGGGAAGACAAATTAGCCTTGAAAGGACATGACATACAATATATATATATATATATATATATATATATATATATATATATATATATATATATATAGGATTATCACAAATGATTGAAGCGATTTCACAGCTCTACAATAACTTTATTATTTGAGATATTTTCACAATGCTTTGCACACACATACAAAAACTCAAAAAGTTTTTTTAGGCATTCACAAATGTTCGAAATGTGCCCCTTTAGTGATTAGGCAGACATCAAGCCGATAATCAAGTTCCTCCCACACTAGGCGCAGCATGTCCCCATCAATGAGTTCGAAAGCATCGTTGATGCGAGCTCGCAGTTCTGGCACGTTTCTTGCTAGAGAAGGTTTAAACACTGAATCTTTCAGATAACCCCACAGAAAGAAATCGCATGGGGTTAAGTCGGGAGAGCGTGGAGGCCATGACATGAATTGCTGATCATGATCTCCACCACGACCGATCCATCGGTTTTCCAATCTCCTGTTTAAGAATTGCCGAACATCATGATCGAAGCGGTGGAGCACCATCCTGTTGAAAGATGAAGTCGGCGCTGTCGGTCTCCAGCTGTGGCAAGAGCCAATTTTCCAGCATGTCTAGATACACGTGTCCTGTAACTTTTTTTCGCAGAAGAAAAAGGGGCCGTAAACTTTAAACCGTGAGATTGCACAAAACACGTTAACTTTTGGTGAATTGCGAATTTTCTGCACGAATGCGTGAGGATTCTCTACCGTCCCGATTCGCACATTGTGTCTGTTCACTTCACCATTAAGAAAAAGTGTTGCTTCATCATTGAAAACAAGTTTCGCACTGAACGCATCCTCTTCCATGAGCTGTTGCAACCGTGCCGAAAATTCAAAGCGTTTGACTTTGTCATCGGGTGTCAGGGCTTGTAGCAACTGTAAACGGTAAGGCTTCTGCTTTAGCCTTTTCCGTAAGATTTTCCAAACCGTCGGCTGTGGTACGTTTAGCTCCCTGCTTGCTTTATTCGTCGACTTCCGCGGGCTACTCGTGAAACTTGCCCACACGCGTTCAACCGTTTCTTCACTCCTCATGGTCTGCATATATCATACTTTTATATGAGGAGATTTCTATACTCCTTCGAATGCGGAACCATTCATCCTGTCATGTGGTTTTGTGCCCAAATGAAGGTCATTATAATGGCTATTCATGAGGATATTGACTATCTTTGATACGGTGGAAATTTTTTGTGTATTTAATTCTGCAAATATAAGTTGGATGAGCACGTGTAATGAAATGATGTATAAGGTACAGTAGTCTCTTAAATCTACGTATGTGAAAGAAAAAACGCTAAAGTAGTGATATCATCAAATACAGAATTGCATAACAAAATAGAGCATGAAGTAGAGCATAAATGAAACATTGCAACGTTATAAAATACAAACAATAGCAAGTCTAGCAAAAGAATAGTGAAAATATCAGATGTTAGCACAAGTTTGAGCACAAATGCTAGTATTGACAATATCTTTGTTCAGAGTACAGTGATAGCAAATTGACATAGCATAACATCAGGGAACTTGCATATTACATGTCAACAGTAAAGACAAAATAACATCAGATGTAAATCAACTTAAGGTATACAACATGGAATCAAAGATAAGTGAACAAACGGTATATAGAAAAGGACACAAATTTTTATGATAAAAAAATGGTTTAGGTTACATTGTGCAGCGGTCAGACCACCCAAAGTGTTTGACCTGCTGTGCCTATGTAGAGTATAAAACATCTCCCTGAGTTGTGTTTTCATACAGATTCTTACGAAAACGAAAAAAATTTGCAAGGCCTAAGTGTACGGCAAGAGAACCGACCTGCAAGATTTCTTGCCGGGCTTGTCGCCACCTAATAAAAGGATGAATAATGAAATATGCATGAAAACAAGGTACGAGTAGAGTATATATGAACAGGGGGAAATGTGTCAAGTAAAAGGTCTGGTGTGTTTTATAGGTTTGGGGGCTCACATGTAGAACCAAAATAAGCATAAGTTGAGATTTACTGGTAATGCAAGTAACGACTTCTACAAGACAAATGCCAAGCATCACATTTCCTGAAAAGTACCAAAATATTTTACGAGGGCAGTTCAATAAGTAATGCAACACATTTTTTTTCTCGGCCAATTTTGGTTGAAAAAACCGGAAATTTCTTGTGGAATAGTTTCAAACATTCCCGCTTCGTCTCGTATAGTTTCATTGACTTCCAACAGGTGGCAGCGCTGTACGGAGCTGTTAAAATGGCGTCTGTAACGGATGTGCGTTGCAAACAACGGGCAGTGATCGAGTTTCTTTTGGTGGAAAACCAGGGCATCTCAGATATTCATAGGCGCTTGCAGAATGTCTACGGTGATCTGACAGTGGACAAAAGCACGGTGAGTCGTTGGGCAAAGCGTGTGTCATCATCGCCGCAAGGTCAAGCAAGACTGTCTGATCTCCCGCGTGCGGGCCGGCCGTGCACAGCTGTGACTCCTGCAGTGGCGGAGCGTGCGAACACACTCGTTCGAGATGATCGACGGATCACCATCAAACAACTCAGTGCTCAAGTTGACATCTCTGTTGGTGGTGCTGTCACAATTGTTCACCAGTTGGGATATTCAAAGGTTTGTTCCCGCTGGGTCCCTCGTTGTCTAACCGAACACCATAAAGAGCAAAGGAGAACCATCTGTGCGGAATTGCTTGCTCGTCATGTGGCTGAGTGTGACAATTTCTTGTCAAAGATTGTTACAGGCGATGAAACATGGGTTCATCACTTCGAACCTGAAACAAAACGGCAATCAATGGAGTGGCGCCACACCCACTCCCCTACCAAGAAAAAGTTTAAAGCCATACCCTCAGCCGGTAAAGTCATGGTTACAGTCTTTTGGGACGCTGAAGGGGTTATTCTGTTCGATGTCCTTCCCAATGGTCAAACGATCAACTCTGAAGTGTATTGTGCTACTCTTCAGAAATTGAAGAAACGACTTCAGCGTGTTCGTAGGCACAAAAATCTGAACGAACTTCTCCTTCTTCATGACAACGCAAGACCTCGCACCCGAGAGGAGCTCAGAAAACTTCAGTGGACTGTTCTTCCTCATGCACCCTACAGCCCCGATCTCGCACCGTCGGATTTCCATATGTTTGGCCCAATGAAGGACGCAATCCGTGGGAGGCACTACGCGGATGATGAAGAAGTTATTGATGCAGTACGACGTTGGCTCCGACATCGACCAGTGGAATGGCACCGTGCAGGCATACAGGCCCTCATTTCAAGGTGGCGTAAGGCCGTAGCATTGAATGGAGATTACGTTGAAAAATAGTGTTGTGTAGCTAAAAGATTGAGGAATAACCTGGTGTATTTCAATGCTGAATAAAACAACCCCTGATTCAGCAAAAAAAATGTGTTGCATTACTTATTGAACTGCCCTCGTATATAACAAGATGAAAGGTGGAGAAGTAAATAGTTGCGTTACGTGATCAAAAAAATGCTGTCTAGCGAAGTGAAATGAACCAATGCAAAAGCTATTCTATAAAGAGCTTGACGTTGCTGATGTGATGATTTTCTTGCGATTTTCTCGTCCGTAAAGTTTCAATATGAACCACATTGAGATAGAGAAGATAACGTGTCCTAAAAAGTCCAGAATATAAGTTTACTACAACGTCTCTTCCCTCTGTTGGACAGGTAGTGAGTGCGTACCAACACTTTTTATCCTACGCGAAATTCCTGGACGTTACTCACTAGTTTTTGTAGACGTTTGCGGCGCTGTGCTGAACGCTTTATGGTGCTAAGTGAGATGTCTATAAGTCCATGGTGACGTAATCTTCTTGTAGCAGGAAAAGACAGTCTCACGAGTTTTGTTAGTTGAATCTGTATTTTTCAACACAAGATACGGCGGAAGCACCATGGAGGCGTTTGGTATGGAATTGAAGACGCCCTGAATATCTGAAATATGCTTGTCTCAATCAATATGTTTTCTGTGGCTCTAGATACAGCAAAGTTTTCCAATCTCTTTCATGATGCGCGCTGATGGGTTGGAAGAAGCATGGTATCTGGAGATAGAAATGGGTGTAATATTCCTATAATATTTTTAGCTTGCAGTGTGCGTTTCCATATTACTGATCGAAATTGCGATCCATTTTCGGAGATTACCATCTGAACATGTCCAATATGAGGCAAAAAAGTTTAGTAAAAGCATTAGAAACAGTTCTAGCAGTGGCTTATCGTAACGCACTGAAAGGTACAAATTTTGAAGTTAGTTCTACAGCAACGAAAATATAACAGAAACTTTTAGTAGTTCTTGAAATGGATCTGCCATCAGTCTTAATTGCATGGATACAGTGGGGTACAGAGGGGCAATGTGAGATACTGTAGAACATTTAGCTTTTTGGAAAATTTTGCAGTCGTCAAGACTCGTCGAATACGCTTTTCCATGTTTGTGAAATAACAGTTCTGTCGTAGTATCAAAAAGCATTTTCGAGCACCATAATGGGAGTAACTCAAGTCTGTATACCAGATTAATTTATTAACAACTTCTTCAGGTGTACAGAGAGTCCAATTGTCACTGTCGGGGTGAGTTCGACTATTGTGCACCTTGTAATAAATTCTGATTGTTATCTGGCTTGTGTGACACCACAGGAGTTTGATCGGTTTCCAGATGTCACCTCTGGCCTGCTCTCTGCTGATGTCTTTTAACGATGCTGAAATAAAATTTTAAGAAGCTACCGGTTTAACGTAAAGAAGGCTGAAATCGGTTTGACAGAAATTAGCGGCGATTTCTTTCTGGTTACTGCACAGAGAGCGTGAAAGTGCATCTGATACAGTATTCTGGGTTCCTGAGTGAAGGAAATCGTATAATCAAATTCCTGCAAATCAAGTTTCCAACTACTAAGTCCGTCATGTATGAATTTAGCTGATAAAAAGAAACTGAACACCTCTGTGATCTGTATAAACTGTTGTGCGTCTGCCGTAGAGAAAGTAACGAAACCTAGTGAAAGCCCAAACGACACATATTATTTCGAGTGCGCCTATAGAATAATTTCTTTCAGCCGATGTGAGGATGCAACTGGCAAAGGCGATGATTTTCTTAACAGTTGGACCATTTTCCTCTGTTTCCTGAAGTATATGGAAAGCAAGAGCAGTCTTGGAGCTGTCTGTAGCAATCGAAAAATACTTTGTCGGGTTAGGATTTGATAGAAGTGGAAGATTAAGTAAAGCATTTATTAGATTGAGAAACTCGGACTGTGCTTGGTCATCCCACGACCAGATATTACTTTTTCCAGTAAGATGACACAGTCTAGTGATATCTAGCTCTGAGTGGAATACGAAACGGTGAAAAAAGTTGATCAAACCGTAGAAGCTGCGAAGGTTTTTTTGATAGACGGAATTGTAATGTCACGGATGGCTTGTAGTTTGTCGGGATCAGGAGGAATGACGTCTGCCGAAATTACGCGACCTAGAAATTTAATGGAATCATTGCCAAAATGAGATTTACTGAAGTTCACCTTGACAACTTCTGTAAGAAAATTTTGCAGTAGCATGCGAATAACGGAATTATGTTCCGACCAAGCAGTTTCTGTAATTAGAATGTCCTCAATATATGTGGTGATCTGTATTTTAATTCATTTGGAAGAATAGTATTCATTGCACGGATGAATGCAGCGGAGCTAATTGTTTAACCAAAAGGCAATTTCCAAAATTGGTAGCAGTTACCGAAACATAGGAAAGTAGTGTATTTTCCGCAATTCGGACGTGGATGAATTTGCCAGAAGCCAGATTTTAGCTCCAAATTAGTATCGATTGACGTTCCGTGAAATTTGTACAAGAGCTCTTCCAGCGTTTGAGGACGATCGGTTTCAGTAATGACGTTTTCGTTGATCTGACGCGAATGGAGCACAAGACGAAGTGAGCCATCATTCTTGTTAACAATGCGAAGAGGGTTAATATATTGACTAACAGCTGGTTCAATGATACCAAGGTCTAACGTAGCCTGAAGTTCTTGATTGATTTGAGCGCTGTAGATGAATAATGTTTTGCCTTAAATGTATCATGCCGTTTTGCTTGGAATTCGCAAACAAAACTGGACATGGTTCCTGGTTCATTGTTAAATATTTCAGAGTGCTGTAAAAGAATATCCTGCAACTGTTGGCGCTCATCGTTGGTCGAAGCTTTACATTCGTTTACCTCACTGTTGATCGTCTGCACAACACCATAATCAAATTCATTACAGGCATTGTTACTATGGAAATACGTGTGTGTAAAAAATTTGCTTGCCAATTGGTATTCTTAGATGCTGAAACGACCTCTACTCTGTTAATGTTTTGCTTCTCAGCCGACAAAGTATTCTGAAAAGTAACAACTAGTTGTTGCGTATCAGATTTCAATATAAGCAATGACTTCTTAAGCGTCATGTTCTACGAGAAAATTCATGGAAAGGATGACGTTGGTTGTAAAGAGGGGAACGGTGCATAAATGAGCATGAAGTGTGTGATCAGCAAGTATAAAAGATAGTTGTGTTTGCAGTTTCACATGTACTCCCTTGTTGCAGATTGAACCTCGAACTTCCGTTTTACCAAGTCGAAAAGTAGGATAGATATTGTCGGCGTTACATTTTTTAAATGCTGTTTCATTTATCACCGTTACGAGTGAACCAGAGTCGATCTCTGGAGAAAATAAATATAAGCCAATTTTAATGTCAACTGTGGGATGAGAAATATTCTTTTGGGTTTGGTGTTCTATTGTAATAGTGTGTCCCTAATTTCGTCGTAAGGTATGACGTGTTCCTGAACGGTATGATTAGTAGCAGAATGGCACTGTACGTTGTCCGATTGAACAACGTCGGTAGTTTTTAGTCATGCATCACGAGGAGGCTCACTGGTGGCACAAGATTGCTGTGGTAGTTCAATTGCATGTACTGTACAGTTGTTGTGGTCTGCAGAATGCTGCGGTGGATGCAAATAAACATCAGGTTCATTAAGAATGAATTGAGAATTCTGAGGCTCAATTTGATTAAAGTTTCTGTTGCTCAAGTTACGCTTGAATTGTTGATTATTCCCCTTATGTTTGCAGTGAAAACTACTTTGCTGTTGATCGTTTCGATGCGACTGCGACCATTTAGTCCAGTGAAACTGTCAGAAAGAAAGCCTGTACCTTGCAAATGGTGGGGTAGAAGATTTTATTCTTTTAACTCGTTCATATTGTTGGAAAGGTTAGAAAACAAAGTTTTGCCAACAAAATTTCTCTTGGGAAAACGTTCTGCAGTCAAAAACCTTAAAAAATTTCAGACTTTTTTCAGTTTTTTCAAAATATTTCAGTTTCATTTGCTCCTATCGCTTTGACGTCTATTTCCTTTTTTAAAGAGCACAAAATTATCTACAAATTTGATTTTTACCATTTTTTTCTACTCCCAATATCTAAGGCGCTACAGTGCATCAAAAAATACCAATTTTTCAAATTTCGAGCAAAGTGCCAAATTATCTAATTTTTTAACACTGTTATTTCAGTTTCTATTTGTGTGGTATAAACATATTACTGGCCGGCCGCGGTGGTCTAGCGGTTCTAGGCGCGCAGTCCAGAACCGCGCGACTGCTACGGTCGCAGGTTCGAATCCTGCCTCGGGCATGGATGTGTGTGATGTCCTTAGGTTAGTTAGCTTTAAGTAGTTCTAAGTTCTAGGGGACTGATGACCACAGATGTTAAGTCCCATAGTGCTCAGAACCATTTGAACCATTTTTTTGAACCAAACATATTACTCATCATGTTATTCAATGGAATTTACAATCTCACTCTGCTGCAGGGCCAGGACAGAGAGCATCATATTCAGTAACTATGAACACATTCACGTCGGATTGCGTGAAGTTTATTTGTGTTACAATATGTAATACGATTGCATGCAGGTCCGTACATTTTCTACAGTTGATTGACGTTAATGATCAGTTATAAGAGAAAGTATGTAGGAATTGTTCTGTAGCGGACAAAAGAGTACTTATTCTTTGGCGGGCGGAAGGCAATTATCTCTAGTGATTGTTCACAGCGCGCCGACAGCTATTAGCTCACAACAATAAGGGTCCCACAGTTTGGAGTCGCTTCCATTCAGTATATGTTGTGGTGCTGAAAATTAGTATGTCTGACATGAATTTGTGTTTCATTTGCGAAAAAACTGTGGTGAGTGGTGGATGCAATGTGAAAAAGAAAGGACTGGGCACACTTATCGATTGTAGTGCTAAACACAGGGAGTCTGCTCACACCCGTTCTTTGAAAAGGCTCAGTGAAGTGATGGTGCATGAAGCATGCTAAAAGAAGTACATTAATGAGAGAATGATAGCAGCTAGCCTTCGACATCCTCAGGAACCAACAGGCGTGCTACGTCGGTCGCAGGAAAAAGGTCAATTCAAGTTCAAAGAGAAATGCTTCTTGCGTGCAAAAGGGAATTCTGATGATTTTTTAACCAAGCAGTTAAGACTGCCATATGCCAAACGAAATTTTGATGGAGGGTACCTTATCCACAAAGTGACTTGGACTCGAAATGTTTGCTTCAAGTCAATAGCCCAAAGCTATGTTTCTTACCTGCAACGTCAATTTGGATCTCAACTTGCTATTGTATTTGACGGGTACCCATGTGATGGAGACAAATGTAGCACAAAGAGTGCTGAGAGGATTCGTAGGTCCAAAAAACATTCTTCGGTTGACGTTGTGGTTGAATCAGAGATGGTGAACCAAGTCCCTCAGGACAAGTTCTTGTACAGCGAACGAAACAAGATGCGTTTGATCACACTTCTTAAAAAGGAATTTCTGGAGTGTAGCGTTGAAGTGCACCAGGCACAAGAAGTTGCTGACGTTATGATTGTAACATCTGTCATTTCAAGAACCAAAGATTTTGGAAGTGTTGTCATTGTAGGAGAAGATGTTGACCTGCTTGTGCTCAAGACCGGTTTGGGGCAAGGCATCGAAAACTTATTTTTCTTAAAGCCCAGAAGAGGAAATGCAGAAGACAAATGGTTTTCCACTGCATCTTACAAGTTAGACAGTGAATATATTCTGTTCAATCACGCCTTTAGCGGATGTGATACAACATCCGCTTTTTTTTGGTCAAGCAACAATTATGTGCTGCAATATTGTTGCGGAAAATGAACACCTAACCTCAGCGCTTTGCAAGTTCAATAAACCACATGCTACCCGTGAAGATACAATAACAAAAACAGAACAGGTTACTATCGCATTGTATAGTGGAGGTGTCAGCAGTTCCCACACACTAAACCATTTGCGGTACCAGCTATTCGCCAAGTCTGCCACAAAAAGCAAACTGAATCTTGCACGGTTGCCACCTACACTAGATGATGCACAACATCATTCGTTGCGGACTTACCAACAAGTCCAAAGTTGGATGGGAAACTGGAAACCTCCTGAGAAATGGGGCTGGAATCACAGTGACCACGGTCCAATACCCGTTATAATGAGCCAAGATCCAGCACCTGAAGCACTTCACATTGTTTCATGCTCATGCAAGCTGAACTGTGGCGAAGCGTGCTGTTCTTCAATTTGCAAGAAATGTATTGGGGTCCACTGTGAAAAGGTGCCAAAAATTTTATATGAAGACAGTGAAGAAGATGTTATGGAGGATGTTGAGGAAACAGCTGAAGAAATCAACGAACTTGCTGAGGCTGGCTCGCTGTTTAAAGAAGAGGTCAATCTGAGATCAACTCTAGGTACAGACCCTGAATCCGTACCTCAAGGTAGTTCTGGTGACACTGAGGAACCTGGCCAATCAAACCGTTGGAAGTGATGCTCATATCTGTCTCAAGTGCGCTAATGTGCGATATTACAAGTATTACACACCCACAACTGTCAACATTTTTTAGTAACTGACAATGCATTTTAATAGTAACAAAGCTACTTACTTTTAATGTCAACTGTGTGTCTTTTATACACAAGAATAATTACCTACCTAATTAGGTTGCCTATTGCAGCTAATAATAATTCAGTTTCCTGAGACAATTTATTTTGTGTGTGTGTGTGTGTGTGTGTGTGTGTGTGTGTCTATGTCTCTTAATGATGTATTTTTATATTTATAGTTTTGCAAATAGCAGGGCTGAGGTGGCCCATTATGAACTTCAGGTAGTGATGTAAGAATCACAATAGTTGGGTGCCCAGCAATCCTCATGTTGCATACAGAGAAATTGAATACTTGAAAGTGAGGTGGTAAATTCCAACATATAACATGACGTATAATGTATGTATACTACACAAATAGAAACTGAAAAAATAGTGTTCAAAACTAAGGTATCTTGCCACTATGCTCAAAATTTGAAAAACTGGTATTTTTTGAGGCGCTGTAGTGCCTTAGATATTGGGAGTAGAAAAAAATGGCAAGAATCAAATTTGTAGAGAATTATGTGCTCTTTAAAAAAGAAAATAAAGCGATAGGAGCAAATGAAACTGAGATATTTTGAAAAAACGAAAAAATGGTCGCAATTTTCCAAGTTTTTTGGCTGCAGAAAGTTTTCCCAAGCGAAATTTTGTTGGCAAAACTCGGTTTTCTAATATTTCCAACCATATGAACGAGTTGAAAAAATAAACTCTTCTACCCCCCACCTTTTGCAAGGTATTTCTGTAATTTGACTGGACTAATTGGCTTTTGTGGGAGAAATTATTCCCTTGCGGTTGCGTGAAGTTATTAGACTGGGCTGTACTGGCAAAGCTAGGAGGCGGCACATTGAAGTTGAGTTGAGTTTGTAGACCGTATTGTTGTCGAATGTTTCCGGGCTGCTGTGGCTGCTGCAAGAACTGCGGCTGGAAACTGTGACTGTTGGCGTCGAAATTCTGATGCTGCTGCTCAATATTCTGGTCATCAAAATGTTATCTCTTCATAAAATGTCCATAAAAATCGTTAGCGGAGTCTAATCTTTTATTTCTCTTGTTATGGAATGGGCTGGATTGCTCGTTGTAACCGATGAGCTGTTACCTTGATTGCTGCTATCAAAGTTCTTGTTGACAAATGAGTAGTTCGATTTCAGAATTTCTAATAGTCGCGATAAGTCCCTGAATGATGAAATACTCTTCTTTTTCTGTCCAGTGAGAATGGAAACTCGTAATGAGGGCGGAAGATTTGAGATGCATAACTGTATGAGTGCAGTCTCGGCTATACGGTACGGTCAGGTGCTGGTTTTGTTGAATCATATACTCAGAAAACAGGGTGATAGTGTGAAACTGGAGTGTTAAAAATTGGGTAAACTGATTAGATGAGTCGTTACCGACCAATACGCAGATAGAAATGCATTCTGGCACTCCTCGACGCGTCCGCAGCTCGTGGTCGTGCGGTAGCGTTCCCGCTTCCCACGCCCGGGTTCCCGGGTTCGATTCCCGGCGGGGTCAGGGATTTTCTCTGCCTCGTGATGACTGGGTGTTGTGTGATGTCCTTAGGTTAGTTAGGTTTAAGTAGTTCTAAGTTCCAGGGGACTGATGACCATAGATGTTAAGTCCCACAGTGCTCAGAGCCATTTGAACCATTTTGAACTCCTCGACGGAGTAACAGTTCCTTGCCATGGGTCTCATACTCATCGAAGGTTCGCCCTCTAAAAAGCTACATAAAATTCGATCTTATATGTCACTGGCCAGTTTGATGGTAGCGAAACTGGAAACTATTGCACCCAATCAAGGCGATGCCGGTCTGTGCGGTTATTTCTAAATACATTGAATTTCTTTACAAATGGAATACGTTTATAATCGAATTCTTCGTACTTGAGAAGGTTCGGCGATGTGATAAAAAACCGATTGTCTGACGACTGGTTTGCATCAATGTCAGGCGCTCTTTGTATTCTGCTCATATTATTGTGAGGCTGAAAATTTTGTGACTGTTGCCGTTGCGCGTTAGGCATGTTAGTTTGTTATGTTACGGGCCACTTCCTGATATAAACTATTAACCTTCCTATGTAGCGAACATTTATGTGCACCAGGCTGGTTTAATGTTTGCTGCAAGAACTGATATTCCTAAGACTCAGTAAATGGAATGGGAGCTGTGTCCTCTAATTTATTTTCAGTTTGGTTTCCAAGTGTTCCTAACCTTGCTGATAGCTCATCACACCTTTCCGAGATCGTAGGAATGTGTGTGGAATTGTATGAATCTAAAGCGTAGACTTGCCTGTGTAGTTTACATGTGGTTTTGTTCACTTTTTTCAAATATGGGTTCTGCACCAACTCTATTTGTTCAAGACGGCAGCTTACCGACTCAGTGTCATCTGTGCACTTTTCTTCAATTTTCTGGAATCATGTGTCAACAGTGGTTTTCAAATAAGTTACGTCTGTCTGTATGTGGTTCTGTGATTGTTTTACTGTGTTAACCTCGTCTGCAACAGAATCTATACTAGCGTCAACATGGGTTGTAAGGCTAGTGAACAACTGCTGTTCTACTTCCTGTCTTTTTACTACAATTGACTGTAAAAATTACGTGTTCTCTGTCTCCTCTGCATGTTTATGGACAAAGTCTTGTATCGCTTTCCTGAGGTCTGAGTGTGAACTTCAAGAAGTGCGGCTCACCGAGTGTTTTATTGATCTATTCTTTCATTAACTGATTTGATTTTATCTGTAAGCTTTTTAGACGTTTCAGCACATTGACATCTAGCGTTAAGGTGATCTCTCAAAGGCTTGATGCTGTCTGCGCATTATCTGACTATGACTTCAATTTTATCGCAAAGACGTTTTTCACTGGCCTTAATAACTGTATCTACCTATTTGAAACGGTTATCAGTCAATTCTGGGTACGATTTAAGCTCGTCACGTATGCTGGAAAATTGTACACTTTACTGAGCAAACCGTTCATTGAACAGAGTAGTGGTGTCATCTTATATTTCTCATATGCTGCCGAACTGTTAGTTAGTTTTGTTATTCTGTTTAACCGTCATTTGCAGAGATTTCGCAGCATTCTTTCCATATTCTTTTGAAATGTTGCGTCGGATGTCACCTGTGTTGTGATTTGTGGTGTGGAGACATTATCTACAACCATGGACATCTCGTTTGTTGCATTATCTACATCATTACCGTTAATGGAATCTGACGGATTTCTAAAAACAGGCTGAGTCCTTTGCACTCCTGTGTTCTCTGACACACTATTGGCAATCTCATTGACTGTTAAAGAATTTGGAAGTTCAATGATTCGGTAAAAGATCGTGTTCTGACACATGCGTGTTAGCAACATCTACCTCGGCCTCGTCCGCTATGCCGGAACTGACAGTTTGAGCAGATGGTGAAATCATATTGTCAGTAAACTGTATATTGTTTTGGGAAACGCAACTCCATATTCTAAGGTGCTTTGCAAATATTGCACCACAGAGTGCGTACTATCATTCTCAACATTGTCGTCAATAATCGGAGAATATTCCATTTCGTTATCTTTAACGGTCAATGTGCGCGCCGGAACCATAACTCTTTTAAGCGGCATCGCAAATCACATACAGAGTAGAAACCAAAGACAAAAAATATTCAACAACCAAATCAATGACAAACAAGGCGGAGCATAAGAACGCCGATGAAACGTGGAAAAAATTTTGTACAATTTAGTAAATTGCGTTGTGCCAAAAATTGCGTCGGGACAGAGTGCTTGAGAGGACAAAATGTATATATCTGACTATTTTAATATCAAAGAATATTCTCAAAGTGAAAGAATGGCAGAGCTGTCGCCAAGTGTAACGTTCTTTATAAAAGCGTAACCTTCTTTAAAAAATATATGTGTTTGTTTGAAAATGAATATGAAATGCGTAATGTTTGTGTTACGCAAATTTACTGTGTGATGTGTTCTTGAGCAAATCGTGTGTTAATCAGTTTTACTGTAATCCAAACAAAAAGTTAAACAACTGAATTTGGAATACCAATACGCAAGGCCCATAATGAAATCAGTCCCTCTGAAATTTACCAAGTGTAGTGAACACCGAGTTCTATGGCCCTGTATCATAAACTAACAAAATTCCCTGTGCAAATAAACAATATAATAAATTTTCCTTTAAGTTTACAGTCGCAATGGATGTAATCTTGGTGTCCTGTTCTCTCCACAGTAGGCACAGAAATTATTCAATCTTGGCACAGGCAAGTGCAATGCTGGCCGTAAAATACCTCCGTACAAATAATATCATTAGATTGGCTGATAAATGAGAAACATTGCAAATTTTCAGTGAAAATACTGGATATTGGCTGAGCGCTGTGCAGTGCTGGCCGCATTGAAACTGTTACAAACATTAATATTTTCCCGATTCTGGCACAGTAATATTTTTGTGATTCTGATTGAAAAATGATTTCTTTTAGAAAAATACTCATTGGATTTAAATAAACACGACGTGGAAGAGGACGAGGTACTGTTAAGGGAATATTCTACAAGCGAATGCTTCAGTCTGGAAACTGTATTCAAAGTAAAGTTACACTTTACAAAATCTGCTATGAAACGTTTTACATTAAATTCAAAATCTTAGTGAACTTCTGAGCTGTTCTTCAATGCTCACTCACTGTCGTAGTTAAAAACATTTGGATTGTTACATGAGAAAATGTCTGACATCACTGTCATAATTAAAAACATTTGGATTTGTTACATGAGAAAAGTCTGACATCGTTTGACAAAATGGATTCAAAAATTTAACTTATCTGTATCAGGATTACAGAACACACAAAATATTACAAATTCGGTATATCTAGTCAACCTACATATTAAATGTGATGTAAAATACTTGGTTAATACATTCAAGGGTCAGTATTGTAAAATTCAGCCAAATCGACATATCTCGTTGCTGCATACATAAAACTAAATAGACAAAATTTCATTACCTTACAAATTTGTTCCAGTTGCTTTCCCTTTGAGTTATAGTATAAATTCATTACTCTTCCATTATTTCCATGGACAATGGTCAATATTTTTTAACGATTAGCATCACTTCAATTCTTGATGATCTTACAGCCTCACAAATTAATAATACACTCTTTAGAAAATCCTGGATGGAACGTAACAGTATTATGAGAAGGAACTTTTCTACATCCCATATAGCAGAGATGCTGAGTCGCAGATAGGCACGACAAAAAGACTCTCGCAATTAAAGCTTTCGGTCATTAAGGCGTTAGTCAACAATACATACACACACACACAAACGCGCGCGCGCACGCACACACACACTCACGCAAACGAAACTCACAAACACGACTGCAGTCTCAGGCAAAAGAAGCCACACTGCCACTGAGTGTGTGTGTGTGCGTATGTGTGTCTATTGTTGACGAAGGCCTTAATTACCGAAAGCGTTAATTGTGAGAGTCTTTTTGTTGTGCCTATCTAAGACTCAGTGTCTCCGCTAAATGTTGAGTAGTAACTTTCCTTCTCATAGTACTAATACACTCTTTACACGTTATTAGAAATAACTATGTCCTAACATTTACTGGCTGTGTGTGAGAATAAACAATATCATCCATCACTTCATTTTATAAAAACTGATTATGCTCCGTCCATAGACCAAAAACTAAATTCTCACAGCTAGCCAGTAGCTTTAAGTCTTACATCCTACCTGTGACATGGTACAACGACAACTGCCACTGCGCTCCATGCGCTCCTACTTACAAT
Organism: Schistocerca serialis cubense; assembly: GCF_023864345.2. NCBI lineage: Eukaryota > Metazoa > Arthropoda > Insecta > Orthoptera > Acrididae > Schistocerca > Schistocerca serialis. The sequence continues at coordinate 283,785,436 of NC_064638.1, read as the reverse complement.
CGAGTCTGCCTCTCAGGTAACATCTTCAGTTCAGTGGTGTCAAATATACAATCTCTTCTACATATGACAACGGTTTCAGGTCGTTTTTCATGAATTCTAATACAAAATCGGGCTCAACGTCCAAGTGGGCCCATCAAAAGCAAACGACATTGCGAGAATCTCCGGCTACTGCCCGCAGCGAACAAAGTCACGTTTGCTGACGAAGGGTTGGCTTAGTGACAGGTGATGTCGCCTCTAGCTTTGAAGCTCTGTAGTATCGTTGGATGATGTGACTGGACACGGGCTCCTAGCCTCGATTTGTACCACACGACATCCTCAACAAACCTTCGATTTTTGTTGCTACATTTCTGGCGCACTCTGTGCAATGTTAATCTGTTTAGGGACCCCTGAATATAGTCTTCAACGGTGGAAAGTAAGTGGATGAAATATGCAATGTGGAATCAACAGCAGAAAATAAAAAATTACGTGTGTAGTAGCTTCTTATGGGAAAGAAGGTATTTACATTAGCTAGGGAGCTCGACTTTGTTCTGTGTTGCACCAAAGGGACAGCAGCTTCTTATGTCGAATATCTCATCACTCGCGTGAGAAAGAAAGAGGTGGGAAAGTAGTGGTAGTAGTAGTAGAGGAGCCGTAGAGGAAGGTGGTGGAAGAGGAGGAGGTGGGAAGGAGGGAGTGAGAGTTAGAGAGAGAGAAAGAGAGAGAGAGAGAGAGAGAGAGAGACAAAGATGGACAGGGAATCCTTACAGAAGTATCAGAACGTAGCTCTGTAGCAGTTACATAAAAAACATGACAGAATGGGTCTCAAGGTGAGCGTGCCAGAGATAAGTCTTTATAGTCGTACTATCCTCTGTGTCCTCGGTGGCTCAGTCGAATACAGCGTCTGCCATTTAAGCAGGTGATCCTAAGTACTAGTCCAGGTCGGGGCACACATTTTCAACTGTCCCCGTTCATATTTATCAACGCCCGTAAAGTGTTCTTCGAGGGCTGCATGTCCGAAAGAACAAATACCATCTTCATATTCACATAATGACAGAGTCAAAGCCACATGATTTACTTGGACAAAAAAATGGCAGGTTAAGTTTCATATAACGCGTTTAAGGCCTGATTTGACCCTCGAACCAGAGACAATATACGAACTGTATAGTATTTGCGTTCATTCCTTTAGTTGGAAAAGCGTCCAGGCGCAATTCCGAAACATATGAAAAGCCAAAGAAACTGGTACACCTGCCAATATCGTGTAGGGCTACTGCGAGCACGCAGAAGTTCGACAACACGACGTGACATGGACTCGACTGACTTCTGAAGTAGTGCTGGAGGGAGTTCACACCATGAATCCTGCAGGGATGTCCGTAAATCCTCAATAGTACGAGAGGGTGGAGAACTCTTCTCAACAGCACGTTGCAAGGCATCCCAGATATGCTAAATAATGTTCATGCCTGGGGAGTTTAGTGGCCAGCAGAAGTGTTTAAACTCAGAAGAATGTTCCTGTAGTCCTTCTGTAGTAATTCTGTACGTGTGGGATATAGCATTGTCCTGCTAGAATAGCCCAAGTCCGTCGGAATGCACAATGGACATGAATTGATGTAGATGATCAGACAGGGTCCTTAACTACGTCACCTGTTAGATTCGTATTTAGAGTCGTATACCACTCCAACTGCAGACGCACCACGCCATTACAGAGGCTCTACGAGCTTGAAGAGCCCCCTGCCGACATGCAGGGTCCATGGATTCAAGAGGTTCTCTCCATATCCGTACAGGTCCATCTGCTCGTTGTAATTTGAAACGAGACTCGTCCGACCAGGTGACATGTTTACAGTCATCAACAGTCCCATGTCAGTGATGACGGGCCAAGGCGAGGCGTCACGCTTTGTTTCGTGGATTCCTCAAGGGACACGAGTGGGCCTTCGGCTCCGAATGCTTATATCGATAATGGTTCGTTGAATGGTTCGCACGCTGACGTTGATGGCCCAGCATTGAAATCGGCATCAATTTGCTGAAGGGTTGCACTTCTGTGACATCGAACGATTCTCTTCAGTCGTCGTTGGTCCCGGTCTTGCAGGGTCTTTTCCCGGCCACAGCGACGTCGGAGATTTGATGTTTTACCATATTTCTTATATTCACGATGCATTCGTGGAATGGTCGTATGGAAAATCCTCACTTCATCGTTACCTCACAGATGCTGTGTCCAATTGCTGGTGCGCAGTCTATAACACCACGTTCAAATTCACTTAAATTTTGATAACCTGCCATTGTAGCAGCAGTAACCGATCTAACAACTGCGCGTCACACATGTGTTGCATAGGTGTTGCCGACAGCAACGCCGTGTTCTGACTTTTTACATATCTCTCTATTTGAATATACATGCCTATAGCAGTTTCTTTGCCGCTTCGGTGTGGGTGGGTGTTCAAGCGACAACATTTTACATGTGTTGATATAGCTACCTGTTTCATACTACGTGCTCGCAGAGACTTTAGTGGCTGCTTTAACTACAAAGAACCTACGGTTTTGAGTTCCACTTCCAAAGATGGTACTTTAAAATCAGTGGGTGTGAATGACAACTACATCGTTGTGGAGTACCATTTGACAGTGAATTTTAGTAAAAGAAGACAAGTTTGTCACTGAGTTACAACTTTCTTTTACGTCAGTGACGGTTTGGTCCAATGGTTTATCACTGTCAGTGATTAGACGTTAAGCAGCATGTCTATAACAGCAAACTGTTTCTCAGGTGTAAGGCGATGATAACTTTACATATTTCCGTGAAGATAGAACAAATCTAGATACGGAAAACACTGTCTTTTTATCCTATTTTTTATCATTGTCAGTGATTAGGGATCATGCCGCGTCTATAACAGCAAACTGTTTCTCCGGCGAAAAGCGAGTTTTATATTTCCGTGAAGATAGAGCAAACCTTGAGGGGAGGTGGAGAATGTTTAATCAGAAACAGTAAACTTGGTACGGAAAACGCTCAATTTGTGTTGTATCCCTTAAAACTATACCAGTGCTGTTAGAATATCATACAAAACTACAATTCTTAGCAGAAGATGTTCTTAAGTCGTCGGTAACAAATAAGGTAAAAAGTCGAACGCAGGACTTTCATTCGGGAAGATAACGAACGGTTCATATCCCCATCCGGCTTTCTGTATCAAGGATTCCCGAGGTTTTTTCTTAAATCGCCGGAGGAAACGACGGCATGTTTACTTTCTAAAACTCACGATTTCCGCCCCCATACTTTCCTACCCCGACCATCGTGCGCTTGTGGATGGGGCATTAAGCTCTCAATCTTTCTTCCTGCCCGCAAAACTGTAAGTACCTTTTTTTTACGTTTTTTGGACAGAGCAGCTGCTGTTCATTAAAGTTGAAGCACAACAGAGGCGGCTTGTGACAGACGTCAAATTGGCCTGGAGTTATTACTAGCACGTTTCCCGCCAAATCTGTGACACAACACATTTCATATCACACGCTCATCATCTTCGGTCAATGTGGTCGCTCTCTTACGCAGTGCCATTAAGCAGAAAATATCCAGCACTACCAGTGACAGGTCGGCTAATTGCTTGTTTCCTTCCCTGGTTTCATTACGGTGAGGTCTTATTATTTTTCTACAGAGCTGAAATATTGCAAGCCGGATGGGACACGATAGGAATTTACTTAGAGGCTGTCTCCCGGCGTAGGTAGCCGAGAGCGAAATTCACTTCGTCCACTACCGCACTCCTTGCTGTAGACAAGGCCTGCTACCTGCCAAAAAAGAAATATTATTGTCCGAAGAATCCTTTTGGAAGGACACAAATCTAAGGCAGATGTAGTGTTTCAGAGATGCTGCAGCGTGACAAACGCCATTTCTATCAACAGCCACTCTACAGATGAACGTTCGGATTAAACTTTTGGAACAGGCTCCCTCATTGGTTCGTTGTGTTATTTCCTGCAGACCGCGAGCTTTCTCATTTGTGTCTGTGTGTAAGCCTTCCTATTTGTCAGCTACACAATCGTACGACGGCGTGGGAGATATTCCTGGCCTCCTCCTCGTGCCACAGAACTGTAGGTTAGTAACAACGAAATCCGCAGGAGTAGGACTTGCCTCGCGTGATTTCTGCTCTGCCAACAACAGTTAAGTTTCAGAACGACAAGAAAAAGAAAACTTGTCGCTAGGGAAGGGAAGAGCAAAGATTGGTTGTCAGACGAGCCTTGCTGTCGTAAAGAAGGATGACTCCATATTAGTACTGAATGAAGAGGATGAGCTGGACTCAGAAGCTTCAACCGTTACGACAGCCGCCTTCCGCACGAGCGTGGTAAGAATGGGCAAGTACTGCAGCCATCGATACGATTGGGACGTGATGTTGCACAGTTTTAACATTTCACACCCAGGTAGCTGTTTTCATCGTGCACTTCAGCAAGCTTACTGGTCTTCATGCTTATTTTTCTTTGTTCTTTATTTATTCATTAACCATTATTGGTGCCATTGGCCATATCGACGAATTATCCTTTTGATTATGCTTTTATCATGCTCACCCACCTGTGCCAAGCTTAGATTTATCGGTTGGAATCCCTTGTCCATTTGCTAAATGTTCAGGCACTTACATCAGTGGGTAATTCAGATGTTGATGTTTCATGATATTAACCCTCATTATTACAGTGAACAAATTCAAATGACTAAGCACTATGGGAATTAACATCTGAGGTCATCAGTCCACTAGACTTAGAACTACTTAAACCTAACTAACCTAAGGAGATCACACACATCCATGCCCGAGGCAGGATCCGAACCAGCGTCCGTAGCAGCAGCACGGTTCCGGACTGGAGGCCTAGAACCGCTCGGCCACAGCGGCCGGCTACAGCGAACACTTGTTTCTGTTGTAGACTGATGATCTTTCTTCTCAGTAATGTACGGGGTGATTTTTTCCACCGTGTACAAACTCTAGTGATTGATCGATGGGAGGATACGGAAAAGAAGGTCTAATGAACTTACGTCCGAAATTGCATGGTTTCCATGCTAGAGACCATTTATTCAAACATGCATTGTTACAGAGACTGCTGTGTAATACGCGCTATACCATTCAGCCACAGTTACAATATGCGTTGAAAATGCTTTCAATGCAGTGGCAACAGAGAAGAGTGCGACACTAATGTGGCCAACAACACGGAACACACGAATGGCACCACGTCCACTTTTCAGACGAGTCTCGATTCTGTCTACAGCATCGCCTTGGACTATTTATGTGTGGAGACTCCGAAGTGAAGAACTTCGACAGATTGTCTTAATCCCATCGGCCCGGCATCTTTTGGGATTGTATGTGCTCCCACTTGGGTACCGATCAAAATACAGATAAAGCACTCAGATCGGTTTTATGTGAAACAAGTCCTAAAACAATTTTTTCCTAAAGTTATAGATATTTCTCTGAGTCAGTCTCTCCTGTTAATACTTTTTAACAAAGGACACATAGAGAAATTCAACTATAGCAGTCAAACCATTAATATTTCCAAGCAGGGGTTTCGATTCAATTGTTGTTCTTTATGAATTTCGTAAGTACACACCATCCGAGCAAAAATTTATAGAAACGGATAAGAAATTTTATGCGGCAATGGAGCAATGAAGTTCGAAACTAGGTTAACGTCGCTGTAATTCTCGACAGATGCCTTATAATCAGAACCTTTCTGATGAATCCACAAGAAGAAAGTGGATAGAATTAGACCAGGTGAACGTGCTGGCAGCGAAACAGGATCTCCGTTTCCTGTCGATTTGCCACGGAACGACTGACAAAGAACGTGACGACAAAAAATCTAATAGCTGCTGGAGTTCCATCAGGTTGGAACCACATACAAAGATGATCATGAAGTCCGACATATTCTGATAACGTAGGTGGTATGATGTCTCTGAACAATACAGTATAATTATTCGTCATTTCGCCAGAAGTTCACCGAAAATCTGTATTGATGACTGAGCAACACCCACGTGTGGTTTCTCAAAAGCCAATACATGAATATTGTATCTATTGATTATTGTCTGTAGTGACATAGGCACATCTAACATAGGTACGTAAGCAGGATAGTGATGATCAGTCATAATGTTGTGAAATACTGCTGTCTTAAGTTCGAAGTTCGTACGAGCTGAATACAGGGTGAGTCACCTAACGTTACCGTTGGATATATTTCGTAAACCACATCAAACACTGATGAATCGATTCCACAGACCGAACGTGAGGAGAGGGGCTAGTGTAATTGGTTAATAAAAACCATAAAAAAATGCACGGGAGTATGTTTTTTAACATAAACCTACGTTTTTTTAAATGGAACCCCGTTAGTTTTGTTAGTACATCTGAACATCTAAGCAAATATGTAATCAGTGCCGTTTGTTGCATTGTAAAATGTTAATTACATCCGGAGATATTGTAACCTAAAGTTGACGCTTGAGTACCACTCCTCCGCTGTTCGATCGTGTGTATCGGAGAGCACCGAATTACGTAGGGATCCAAAGGGAACGGTGATGGACCTTAGGTACAAAAGAGACTGGAACAGCACATTACGTCCACATGCTAACACCTTTTTATTGGTCTTTTTCACTGACGCACATGTACATTACCATGAGGGATGAGGTACACGTACACACGTGGTTTCCGTTTTCAATTACGGAGTGGAATAGAGTGTGTCCCGACATGTCAGGCCAAAAGATGTTCCATGTGGTGGCCATCATTTGCTGCACACAATTGCAATCTCTGGCGTAATGAATGTCATACCCGCCGCAGTACATCTGGTGTAATGTCGCCGCAGGCTGCCACAATACGTTGTTTCATATGCTCTGAGGTTGTAGGCACATCACGGTACACATTCTCCTTTAACGTACCCCACAGAAAGTAGTCCAGAGGCGTAAGATCAGGAGAACGGGCTGGCCAATTTATGCGTCCTCCATGTCCTATGAAACGCCCATCGAACGTGTACCTCATCCCTCATGGTAATGTACATGTGCGTCAGTGAAAAAGACCAATAAAAAGGTGTTAGCATGTGGACGTAATGTGCTGTTCCAGTTTCTTTTGTACCTAAGGTCCATCACCGTTCCCTTTGGATCCCTACGTAATTCGGTGCTCTCCGATACACACGATCGAACAGCGGAGGAGTGGTACTCAAGCGTCAACTTTAGGTTACAATATCTCCGGATGTAATTAACATTTTACAATGCAACAAACGGCACTGATTACATATTTGTTTAGATGTTCAGATGTACTAACAAAACTAACGGGGTTCCATTTAAAAAAACGTAGGTTTATGTTAAAAAACATACTTCCGTGCATTTTTTTATGGTTTGTATTAACCAATTACACTAGCCCCTCTCCTCACGTTCGGTCTGTGGAATCGATTGGTCAGTATTTGATGTCGCTTACGAAATATATCCAGCGGTAATGTTAGGTGACTCACCCTGTTTATCACTTTCTGTGAATGACAGAGCTATTCATGTGATCGAGTGCACATATTACTAATGCCTCACATTGTCAGAGAATGAGAAACCGATGTTACGCAATTTTTTAAAATGTAAAAACCTTTTCTCAGAAATCTTTTTATTGCCTGGATCGCATAAATAGTCATAGATAAAAGTTAAAACATAATGACTAGACTAGTTTCAGTTGTTAGTGCAACCATCCTCAGTTCCGTGAACAAGCAAAAATCAGAAAAACATCTTATGAAAGTCAATTTTCATTTACTAAAGTAAACCTCAAGCTAAAAATGTTTCAAGTAAACATAAATATTAGGGTAATGACATCCTCGGACTACTCAAAGTAAAAATGACGCTAGTACGGGAAGAGCGTCAAAAGTAAAGCGTGGATCACAGGCAGTTTAACAGTGTTAACATCAGTGGAATTTTTTTCGAACACACCATCTAGTATTAGATACAGTTTGAACAAACAAAAGATATACCAGTAGCAACGAAATCATTCAATAAGTTGCAACTTCTATAAGAGACAAGTTAAATAAGAAATTTAGTAGTAACGGTAAAAACAGACACGAGACTGGTTCTACACAGGGTGTCTCCCCTACGCGTCGTCAGGCTTATTTTTTATGCGGTATCGGCAGGTACCTGCAATTTCGTTTTTGAAGTGTGTACGTCAGGCCCAAAAAAATACTGCTCACAACATGTTTCATGAGATGACAAGCGTCAAAGGAAAGCATCGGTTTGTTGCCAGTTACAAACAAAATTATTTTAAACAGGAATTTTACGTGTCCATACGATAGAGCGACCAGAAATTTATTTATTAACAGGGACAGTAAAACACGAAGATTAAACTGCAGCGACTAAGTAGCGCTGTATGCTTGGCGGTAGCAGTCAGCGAGAGCCAGGTCGATACTGTCGCTGGTGGAATACTACTATTCGGCCTGCTTTACTGTCCTTGTTAATAGATATCGATAAAACAAATATCACACTTGACTAATCTTGGACCGCTCTATCAAATGAGCACGCACATAGCTACGGAGAAACACGCGATTCATGGTCTTGGGCGCACAATTAACCTAAAGGAAGAAATCTACATTTACTCCAGGAACTGGAGATATACAGTTGAATGAAGAGAGCCCCTTTTCGAGTGTTAAATGAGTAGAAGGGAGAATTAATTTTTAGTATATTTTCGAGGTGCCATAGATTTTATGGTCCTCCCAGGGAGGACCCTGTCGTCTTCCGCTGTCGTCCGCCATCTAGAGGCGCCTGCGCGTTGACTGCAATGTGGATAGCATTTACTCCACGGGAGGTGCCGTCCCCTTTTCATCAGCTGTCTTCTCGCCGTGGATGATAATCTGATTTTGTAATTCGATTTGTTCGCAATGTAATGACTGTAAAACCTTGATAAGCTGCAGCAATAGGTCCTACTACTGTTTCGCTTGTAACTGGCTTTTTCACTCTCTGCTTGTATTTAATACTGACTCGAGTTTGTGTCTTCCTTTTCTGTAGTTAGTTTCCGTTGTCAAGCTAATTTAAATAAACCTGTGTCCTTCCTACACACAATCGTAACTATGTTACCTCGTATTACTTTTCATTTGTCGAATCTACATAACTATATGAACTTGCATGCCACCTGCCATTTCTTCTGCTAACTTTTTCTTCAGCCTGCGCTAGTGTACACAGAGGTCAGTTTTTCTGTGGGTTTGCATAGGTGATAGTCCAGTTAGTGTGACTGAACAAGCAAACATTCCATTTTGCTGTCGAAAAGTTACATGGTGTAACGATAGCCTATTTATATTTTACGTTTGACTAAGATTTTATTACCCATGGTATATGTTTCCTTTTAATTTTGTCACAGCTTTTAACTTTAGATCTCATATTGTACGATTTACTTTACATTTCTCTGACTGATACGTTCCTACAGGTGTAGAGGTGTTTTTGTTTTTGATGTACTAATACAACAATAATTTCTTTACTGAACTTACCTCTTTTACAGTTGCAAGTTATGGCATGATATGGGTTTTCTGGGACATCTAGTTTTTGTTCAATCTGCGTCTCGAACGAGCATGGTTTGTTAAAAGATTTACCCGCTGTGTTACACTTTAAACTAGCATGTAGCTCAGTTTTGGATAGTATTTACATGTAGTGTTCATTCCATACAAGCTTGCCGGAGTGGCCGAGCGGTTCTAGGCGCTTCACTCTGGAACCACGCGACCGCTACGGTCGCAGGTTCGAATCCTGCCTCGACCATGGATGTGTGTGATGTCCTTAGGTTAGTTAGGTTTAAGTAGTTCTTAGGGGACTGATGACCTCAGATGTTAAGTCCCATAGTGCTCAGAGTCATTTGCACCATTCCATACAACATTTGGTACCATTTTTTCCACGAGTAATTCGTTTCCCCTTCAGACATTTTAAAATGGTCTATTACATTGCAAAAAAATTTCTCGAAGCCGATTACACTCGTACGTTGTTGTTGTCTTTTTTTACCATGAGTGCTATGTTATTACCTTTGACTTTGTGTTACTTCAAACTTTTTAAAGTTTACTTTGTAAAAATACTGTTGTTCTAAGTATTTATTTAGTTATTCATTGTTTGTGCTTGTTCGCAGATCTGAGGATGGTTACATGCACGATTGAAGCTGGTCTACTCATCATATTTTATCTTTTATATATGTACGCGGTCTAGGCAATTGAAAGATTTTTTACTCTTTGACAAGTTTTACATATATGTTCCAAGTGAGAGCACTCGACTTCTGGCTGAAGGTTGCACTTACACGCTAGCCAGAAGTGATTCTTCGTAATCGGGGACGCCCGTGCAGTTTGTCAACTTGGATTTTTATGTTCTAATACCATTTGCCCTATTTTCCGCAATCGTTGTTGCAATCTTGAAAACGTTTTGTGCATTGGTTGTCTCCTATATGGGTGCTTGTCCCGATACGACCCTTCAGCCTTGTTACAGTTGCCACCTCCACGTCTACGTATGAGAATCAGGCTCTTAAAGCCATTTCACTATGGCTGATCTACTGTACCATTCAGCATGTAAACACAGGCAGTACTCTCATAGATTTTCACGTTAGAACTAATGATGTCAGTGGACACACCTCGTCCCCTGAAGTGCATTAATGATGTTTCCTGTCCCGATCCATCGCGATGTATGTCTACATCTTCGCCAGGCTTGCCTATCATAAAATGTTAGCGACTACATACATAATAAACCAATTTATTTAATGATATAATATCACTCTGTGGAATTCGTGGCAAAGTGTACTTAGCGTGTTACGACATTTTAAGGTTTACCTCGTTTCAGTCGCGTTTGGAGCACAAAAAGAGTGACTCCTCAAAGTGCTATGTGTGTGCTGTAATTCGTCTATTCTCGTATTCATGATTTCAACTGTCGCGGTACGCAAGGTGTTGAAGTTTATCTCTGCCTATTCATTTCAAACTGGTTTTAGAAATTTCTAGGTAGGCTTTCGATAGATGATTTTCATCTATTTTCAATTATACCAATTCAGATTTTTCAGCATTTCCACGACACTGTTCCGCAGATCATAGAAAATTTGAAACTATGCGTGCCGCTCTTCCTTATATGCATACAAGATTCCCGTTAGTCCTGTTTTGTACAGTCCCAAACATTTGAACAATATTCTACGACGGCATGCACAAACAATTTGTAAGTAGTTCCCTTTGCGGCTACAAACAGTTACACGTAGGTATTTCTATGAGTTGACTGACTGTAATTGTTGTCATCAGATTTCTTTTCTTCTTTTTTCAGTTCTTTAGTTTTTTGAAACGCATAATTTTACATTTCTGTACTTTCAAAGCGATTTACCTATCTTTGCACCACTTTGAAATCTTATAAAGACCTGGTTCAACAACTTTGTAAACTTTTGTGATTCCCTGTAGCTAAGTTTATCAATTGCGAAACTTCTGGAGTTACTAATAATAATGTCTGTCAGGTCATTAATAAAAAACGGGAATAACAAAGATCTCAAAGCGTGTCTCTGGTACACACCGAAACTTACTGCTTCTTCTGAACATGAATCTCCTTTCGAGATAAGATACTACGTTCTCACCGCGAAGAAATTGCCAATTTAGTTACAAATGTTATTTTCTACTCCATATATAAGTACTCTGACAACATCTGCTTCATAACTTTTCACCTTCTTACTAAAGTACTTTTAACAATTAATACATTTATCCTCCTGGTGGCGCTTGTGCTACTTTAGTGTGGAATAATAACTGCTGTCTGGGTCCACATTCCGTTCCTGAGCACTCAGAGAATAATTTAGTTCCGACATAGGTGAAACTTTCTTCGGTTGAAGCCTAAAACACAAAATAATGGTTAAACCTCTCTATAAGTTCCTCTAATTATACATCGATACCAAACTACCAGTTTAATAAGTCACGGCTGCAAAATACTAACACAAATACTTTACAGAAGAATGGAAAAACTGTTAGGAGCCGATCTCGGGGAAGATCAGTTTGGATTCCGGTGAAATGTAGAAACACGCGAGGCAATATTGACCCTGCGACTTCTCACAGAAAATAGGTTAAGGAAAAGCAAACCTACGTTTCTAGCATTTGTAGACTTAGAATAAGTTTCGACGATGCTGATTGGAACACTCTGTTTCAAATTCTAAAGGTAGCAAGGGTAAAACACAGGAAGCGAAAGGCTATTTACAATTTGTACAGAAACCAGACGAGAGTTGGAAGTATCGAGGGGCACAATGAGAAGCAGTGGTTGAGAAGGAGTGAGACAGCACTGTAGCCAGACCCCGACGTTATTCAATCCGTATATTGAGAAAGCAGTAAGCGAAACAACAGAAAAATTGGAAGTAGCAATTAAAGTCCAGGCAGAAGAAATAAAAACTTTTCGTTTTGATGATAACTTTGTAGTTCTATCAGATACAACAAAGGACTTGGAAGAGCAGTTGAACGGAATGAACAGTGTCTTGGAATGAGGATATCAGATGAACATCAACAAAAGCAAAACGAGGATAATGGAATGTAGACGAATTAAGCAGGTGATGCTGATGGAATTAGATTAGGAAATGAAACATTTAAAGTAGCAAACGAATTTTGCTTTTTAGGAAGCTAAGTAACTGATGATGGTCGGATTAGGAAGGATATAAAATGTAGACCGCAATGACAAGAAAAGCGTTTCTGAAGAAGAGAAATTTGTTAACATCGAGTATAGATTTAAGTGTCATTAAGTCCTTTCTGAAAGTGTTTGTATGGAGTGTAGCCATGTATGGAAGTGACACATGGACGATAAACAGTTTACACAAGAAGATAATAGAAGTTTTTGAAATGTGAAGTTACAGAAGAATACTGTATATTAGGTGGGGAGAATACATAACTAATGAAGGGAAAAGAGAAATTTATGATACAAAATGACTAGAAGAAGGGAACGGTTGGTAGGACACACTCTGTGGCATCAAGGGATCACTAATTTAGTACTGGAGGGAAGCGTGGAGAGTAAAACTCGTAGAGGGAGATCAAGAGATGAATACACTAAACAGATTCAGAAGGATGTAGGTTACAGTAGTCACTTGGAGGTGAAGAGCGTTGCACAGGATAGAGTAGCATTGAGGGCTGCATCAAACCAGTCTCTGAACTGAAGACCGCAACAAGAACAACAAAAAACTGAATTATGAATAATATTCTTTGCCGTGTAAACCTATCAGACACATGGAAAATGTATACGTTCTTCATGATAAATAACTCCTGCCATCAGTTCTCGTAATATTCGTCAAATCATGAAATAAAAGTTTGCACTGTTTGTAACAAATTTCTTTTCAACCAAGCTCTGGAGTAGGTGATTAGAGAGCGGAGGAATTCCGACTCGAAAACCATCAAACTGGAAACCAAAAAGATAACACCTATTTCGACTGCCTCCCGGGAAAAAAAACTGCGCAAGCAGGAAAAATCGGTTTATAAATTTCTTTCCCACACACAGAGATTGTAACAAATGTTAATAATTTTGCACAGAAATTAGTTGTTAATTAAAACAGATTCAAGAAATTCAGCAGAGTCAAATATTTAGATAAGTGTGTAAGTAGCTTAAACAACAATGACAAGGAAGGTTTAGAGATAAGGGCAAGTAAGAAGAACACTCCATTCCAGAACAGCAGAGACGTATTCAAGTAAAAGGCTTTATCGTGGGACACCATAGTTTAAAACTGCAATACAGTAGTGAGACGTAAGGCTCTGTACGGCGCCGAAACACTACACCTAGTGCGGAGGGTGATTAATTATGAAAATGCAAAGAAAACTAGTTAGAATTATTCTTGGGTCAAGAAAAACAATACAACAGCCCACAAGCTAACAAAGAAATCTGTGAACATTTAGAGCACAGAATACACAGAACTTGCAAAGGAAGCTTGTTCTTCCTCGGACATTTGTTTAGAATGGATGATGACAGACTGGTGTAGAAAATCTTTAGTAAAATTATGCAGCTGACAAGACAACCGTCATGGTTTACGCAGACAATAAATGACCTCAGAGACATCAACATAATGGAGACACATAAAGGGAATTTATTTAAGAACAAAATTCAGAGAGTGGTCTAAAGTGACAATGAAGAAAGGTAAAGAAAGCAGTCTCTTAACATCGAACGGCTCCGGAAGCAGAGATATGAACACATGAAATGAATGTGAGCAAAGGGTGCATGATTGTATGTAACAAAAATTGAAATACTGATTAACGTACTGTGGGAAAGGCATTTTCGATTAAATAAACAATAAACTGGAAATCCACACAAACACTCTTGTCTGTTCAAACTAACAACGAGAGCAACGAAATACTGGGAAACGCTATTTCAACTACAATCTCGAAATAAACGTCACAGACATTACAGCTAATATCTCCTTAACTACTCTTGAAATAATTCTGTATTCAGAAAAATTTCTTTCAAAGTGTCTAGCCTTGTGCAACTTTTGCATTTGCCTTCCTTCGGTACTTGTATGAAACAAAGGCCGTCGTTTAACTGAGTTTTGTAAATCTGCAGTTAAATTATGTCGGGTAGATCCTTTGTTTGGCTAATGTCACCGCACGCACTGCTACCGCTAGTTACTGTTATTCAATCATCTCGAATTACTGCATGGCGGAGTGCTATTTTTATCAGGCCATTTAACAGGAAGATTAGTACAAGATTTATCCCTCACTTATGGCTTAATTCCGTCGCTCAGCAATACTTTTCCAAGCCACCCTAGCGCTGTTATTGAGTTGGTGCATAAGTTATGAATATTCTTTGTAAGTTTAATAAACACAACATATACACGTAGAGAGACTTTAGTCATCAATGATATGTTTTCGTTCACTTTTTACAGCTGTCTGCCAACGCTTGGGTAACTTTTCGATTGCGTGACTGTAGAACTCAAGTGGTTTTTCAGGCGAAGAACTCGTCGATCCATGTTCGGAGCGCACTTTCATCCGGAAAAAGTTTCTTGAAAGTTGTTCGATAGAGTGCGGAAAAAGTGAAAGAAGAGGTGAATATGGTGGGTGCGGGATGATTTGCCAACCCAACTCGGGTATAGAGTTTTGTGTCAGTCTTGGAGAAAGGGGGCGGACGTTATCGCGAAGTAGAGTCACTGCAAGCAGTCTTCCTGATCGTTATTCCAGGAATGTATCAGTTGTTGACAGTACGTGCCAGCGGTGATGATTACAGTCCGTGGAAGCAATTCGTAGTACGTCACGCTGTGGCTGTTCCACCAGATGCATGAGATTATCTTTTATTGGTATGCGCAGGTCTTTTTAGGGGGAGCTGCTGCTTTGTTTTGGTTCAACCATTCCATTCTTTTCTTTACGTTATCATAAAGATACCATTTCTCGTCACCAGTAACGATACAGGGCTAGGAATGTCGATGTTTTTCGTCAGCCAGTTGATGACGAACAAGCACAGAGATGCACATATGGCAACCTGCTGATTTTTATGATTTTGGCTCAGAGCATGCGGTACCCAATCATCCGAATTTTGAACCTTCCCCACTGCATGAAAATGTTTGACGATGGTGGAATGGTCACAGTTCATCACATTTGCCGTTTCTCGCGTACGCTGACGTAGATCATTGTGGGTTGATGCGTTTAAACGACCTTTATCAGACACCTAAGGTCTTCCTCAAGGTGGAGAGTTACTAATATCAAAACGATCCTCCTTCAAACGACAAAATCTATTTCTTGCCGTGTTCTGTCCAGTGGCAGTATCCCCATACATGACGCAAATGATTCCGGCTGCAAACGCTGATGCCACCACTCTACTCAACGCAAACATAAAAATATATCGGAAATGTTCCGATTTCTCCACCTGGTACTCCATCTTTTAGCGTCACCATCTCCACTCACTATCTCCGAATGACAAAATAACATTATGTAAAGTCAAATAGCAACAGTGAACTACAAGTAAAAAGTGACAATTGATAAATAAATTCGCATGAACAGGAATACCAACATGTAAAACAAAAACGTTACGAATCTATGCACCAACCTAATACTCAGTCAGAGGAAGAAAAAAAGGCATAACGACAACCAGTATAGTTGGACCATCAAATCCGATCTTCCCTGAACACTTCTGTTATCCCGTACTCAGCAAGTAGTACTGTAATGACCAAGAACGAAGGACCGTTATTGCGACGTAACGAAATATTTACGATGTCACACTTGACTGCAGTAACGCTTTGGTATGCGCCAAAAGAACATACGACAGGAGTTGGAAACGATACTCTACGCCTTTAAACATGATTCACAAATAATGTTTAAACATGTCGTCTTAACTGGGTTTTATTTCGTTTCATTCAAAAGAAACGCAATATCCTGGTGATAGGTTGAATTCTAACGGAGGCGCTCTCCTTCACAGGGCGGATCGGGCTGTGCCATCGTCAACAAGTTTGTTTACCCGCGGTGAACGGTCGCTGGGACCCGAGGCTATGGAGAATTCACGCACTGGGGGAACCGGGGTGTGTGCCTTCCGAGAACGGATTTGACACACTCGACGGCCGCTGCGACAGCGCCGCGTGTCGGTCCAGTACGCTAACACCCGAGTTCAGAAGTTAAACGATAATAGGGTAAAGGAGAAGAGTGCAACGAGATGATTAGAAATGGATGCAAATAGGGGCGTAGATTTCCTTCCAAAGGGGAGTTATTCTGTCTCTATAGCAAACTAATGGCCTCTGCTTAGAACAACGTGATTCAAAGATAAAGAAAAGCGCTTAATTAACCGCTGTGACGCTTCTTTCTGAATTCCGCAGTTTCTTACCCTGAACTTTATTTAATTTATTTTGTGTTGGCATAAGCCGCCTTCCACGCTCTATAAAAGTTTTGTTTCTAACAGACGTATGAAGAAAAAGATGTGCTCCTGGTAATACCGTGGTTGATTGCCAGGCAAAGTTGCCGTGCCACATTAGGACAGAGTTTATTTGACGTGAGAGCAAATGCTGCAGCCGGCACGTGCTAGGACATGCGATGCAGTCTCTGTAGTATGTTTTGCAGTTAATATTGTTACCTGATCAGCTTACACCAATTAATGAGCGGCTCAGGAAAATTCTCAGGTGATTAAACGTGCCGCTGTTGTTCAGTGATATCATAATACCCAGGTTAACAGAACCATGTGGTCATCGCACTGCCAAATAATGTATCACGAAGTTGTACAGTCTTAGACATAAAAACTGACCGCCGGCCGGCCGCCACATAGACTAAGTCCGAGTCGTTTACTTAAGGTGGCCAATAAAACTGATCGCCCCTGACAACTCTAAGTCCGGCCATCTGCACAATCTGGCAACACTGTAAAATGCGGGAGTGTTAGGAGGAAGTGTTGTCTACTTACGAGTTGATATGGAGGGAGTGAGCCCGTGGTCTTGCGGTAATCGTCGTGCATTCTAAACTTAGAGTCGCATGTTCGCGTCCAACTTTTTTTTTTACTCATTTCGGTCTAAAGTTATGAGTCTCATTGAACATCTAAGACAATTCGCTTAACATTCTACCCACCCGCAATAACAAGTATTCCAGAAACAATTCCGCAGGACAGCTCGTGGCTGCATCGCGATCGTAACAGCTTACGCTCGAGCGTTTCCTCGCGCTGCAGCGGCTACCGGCCACCGGCCAGACGCCACCCACCGCCTGAAATCCGGTACCGCCCATGTGAAGGCGGCGCCACGCTGTCAGTGTATGTATCAATGCCATTTTCGAATTTGAGGTTCTAGTTATCGTCTTGCAGTTAAGTATTGGATTTTGCATACTTGAAAATCATGAACTACAGTTAAGCATTGTAAAATTGAGTCGCAAGTGGAAAAAGATGTAACATCTGCAACACAACGTTTACTTTTGGTATAACAGAGGGGTGAATGTAGAGGAGGCAGCTAGAAAGATTTGAACTGTGCGTGGAGCGAGTGCTTTTGGGAAAAATACGCCAGAAAAAGATATTCTTGTTTCAACAAAGATCGTTCTGGCATGAATGATTTTCCACATTAAGGAAGTCTCGACTACTGATATCTCGACTACTGATATATGTGACATTTTACCATTTTTCCATCATGCGACATTTGCATTCAACAGGCGAAGTTCAGAAGTCTGGTGTAGGAGTACTGCATGCTCTAATTTGAAACAACAAAAATCAACGGAGTGACTATTATTGAACGTCATCAGGTCGCTCATTGAGCGTTCCTTTGCAGTACTGTTACTGGTGACGTGTTATGATGCCTTTATCGTTAACTTCCTAAGATGAAATGAAAGGCTGAGCCCCACCAAAAGACGTAGACTAGAGCAAAGAGTAGTGTGAACATAATATTTTACATTTGACAGCTCCATAAGTGAGTTTTGGGCTACGAATTCTGTCCCAAGGGGTGTGTGCAACACTGCTGGAATTTGTTAACAACTACTGAGACACCTTTCGGTCACAGTGTAAGAAAGTCGAGCAACAAAACTACATCACCTGTGCTACTGCATGATAACTCACTCTGTTGATTTCAGAAACAAAACAATCCAGGAGATTGATAGGAAAGTCGTCTCTCGGACACTTGTATTGATAGGGAAATCCTCTCTCAAGCACTTGTCCCTCTCGTCATATATTCGTAAAATTTTACCTTTCCCGCTCTTGATCGATCAACCGTCAAGGAAATTCACTTCTAGAGGAAAATACTAGTAAAACTACACTGGTTTAATGACATCGTTAGAATCAGTGGTTTTCTACAAACGTAGAATTTGCAAACAACTTTAGCATAATTGGATTGTTGTAGATATTTTGAAAGAAAATTCAGCTGCTGATTAATTTCTCTTTGATGATTAATGTTGCGATTAGAAAACTAATGGAAAATGCAATTAAAATATTCACTGTGCCAATACAAATTAAATTCAGCTTACTACAGAAACATCACGAGGGCAATCTATCTTAATAAAGCATTATGTGTCTGTAAGACGATTGAGCCTATTTTAACACGAATTAGTAGAATATTACCGATTTTTTACTTCGAAAAGATATGTACACTCCTGGAAATGGAAAAAAGAACACATTGACACCGGTGTGTCAGACCCACCATACTTGCTCCGGACACTGCGAGAGGGCTGTACAAGCAATGATCACACGCACGGCACAGCGGACACACCAGGAACCGCGGTGTTGGCCGTCGAATGGCGCTAGCTGCGCAGCATTTGTGCACCGCCGCCGTCAGTGTGAGCCAGTTTGCCGTGGCATACGGAGCTCCATCGCAGTCTTTAACACTGGTAGCATGCCGCTACAGCGTGGACGTGAACCGTATGTGCAGTTGACGGACTTTGAGCGAGGGCGTATAGTGGGCATGCGGGAGGCCGGGTGGACGTACCGCCGAATTGCTCAACACGTGGGGCGTGAGGTCTCCACAGTACATCGATGTTGTCGCCAGTGGTCGGCGGAAGGTGCACGTGCCCGTCGACCTGGGACCGGACCGCAGCGACGCACGGATGCACGCCAAGACCGTAGGATCCTACGCAGTGCCGTAGGGGACCGCACCGCCACTTCCCAGCAAATTAGGGACACTGTTGCTCCTGGGGTATCGGCGAGGACCATTCGCAACCGTCTCCATGAAGCTGGGCTACGGTCCCGCACACCGTTAGGCCGTCTTCCGCTCACGCCCCAACATCGTGCAGCCCGCCTCCAGTGGTGTCGCGACAGGCGTGAATGGAGGGACGAATGGAGACGTGTCGTATTCAGCGATGAGAGTCGCTTCTGCCTTGGTGCCAATGATGGTCGTATGCGTGTTTGGCGCCGTGCAGGTGAGCGCCACAATCAGGACTGCATACGACCGAGGCACACAGGGCCAACACCCGGCATCATGGTGTGGGGAGCGATCTCCTACACTGGCCGTACACCACTGGTGATCGTCGAGGGGACACTGAATAGTGCACGGTACATCCAAACCGTCATCGAACCCATCGTTCTACCATTCCTAGACCGGCAAGGGAACTTGCTGTTCCAACAGGACAATGCACGTCTGCATGTATCCCGTGCCACCCAACGTGCTCTAGAAGGTGTAAGTCAACTACCCTGGCCAGCAAGATCTCCGGATCTGTCCCCCATTGAGCATGTTTGGGACTGGATGAAGCGTCGTCTCACGCGGTCTGCACGTCCAGCACGAACGCTGGTCCAACTGAGGCGCCAGGTGGAAATGGCATGGCAAACCGTTCCACAGGACTACATCCAGCATCTCTACGATCGTCTCCATGGGAGAATAGCAGCCTGTATTGCTGCGAAAGGTGGATATACACTGTACTAGTGCCGACATTGTGCGTGCTCTGTTGCCTGTGTCAATGTGCCTGTGGTTCTGTCAGTGTGATCATGTGATGTATCTGACCCCAGGAATGTGTCAATAAAGTTTCCCCTTCCTGGGACAATGAATTCACGGTGTTCTTATTTCAATTTCCAGGAGTGTATTTACTTCATTTCCTGTATCATTCGCAAATATTACGAAAATGTGGCATTTCATAGATAAAATTATATATTCACCACAAAAAAAATATGTCGGCAGAAAACAAAAGTGGCATTATGAAATTGGCAGTACCGTAAGTTTCCGATCTGATACTAAGGGTTACTGTAAGTAGCAAGCCGAATTTTGCTCGAGCGTTATCTTACGATTCCCTTATTAGGTTTGTATCTGCCTGCTTGTAGCTCTACTAGAAAAGAATAAAAAAATCTGGCTTTCAGAGAGTCTAGAAAGGCGAACGACAGCAGCTTGCATCTGGTAGCCAAGTATATTACCTGAGAAATGGTATTTTCCTATAGTGGGAAGACATCCTTTTGTGGTTGAATTGTTGGCAAATACCAGTCAGACGTGTGCCGTTGGTTTAAGCGTTTCGGTGTATTGAATTTCTACCAATGATTTTTCTACAGGTTTTTTCTGTCCCAAACTTGAGAGTCTCCCTTTAGTATTTTCACGTCATCTTGGTGAATTTTGCTCATAGTATTTTCGAGTGTGTTCCAGAATTTTTCTACGTTTTTGGTATTTTTCTTATTTTCGATGTTGGTGGGGCCATGTGCATTGATGAGTGTTTATTTTCTACTGGGGCTCTGAATGAGCATAGTCATAAGTCTATTGTTGACGGGTGTGATTTCTTTGACAGAACTGATGATAGATCTGTGTTCGAGAAAAGCCATGCCGAAGATTGGTACGCCTTTCGCTACCTTTTTGTTGTATTTTGCTCTTGAAGAAGCAATGGTTTCCACAATGCAAGGTTTCATTGTCAGTTAGTCGTGGTTCTTGAAGACCAATGATGAGAATTTTTTGTCGGTCGATTTATTATGTGAGATTATTTAGTTTTCGTATTTGGATCAATGTATCGATTTTTTATTATAAAAAAAAGTCCTTATGTGTGTGAAATCTTATGGGACTTCACTGCTAAGGTCATCAGTCCCTAAGCTTACACACTAGTTAACCTAAATTATCCTAAGGACAAACACACACACACCCATGCCCGAGGGAGGACTCGAACCTACGCCGGGATCAGCCTAACAGTCCATGACTGTTGCGCACTAGACCGCTCGGCTAATCCCGCGCGGAATGTAGTTTTCAAATGCATGTTTTCTGCCTGTAGGGAAATTTACCAGAGATCTTCGATATTCTCTGCCGTGCTAACATGGCCTGCCCATAATCCGAAATTCCAAATGCCGGCTGTCGACAGTTTGCACAGTTCATGTTTGCTTGTGTTTCATTGGTTCGTCCTCGGTGATTCCAGGACCGGACAGGATCAGAGGGTGTTGAAGGCTTTTGAAGCAAATATTTTCAGCCGAGCTCATTGAACTAACAGACGGTGACCAGAGTAGCGGTGATTTTCACTCAGAAGTGCGTGGATTTTGGGTTCAACGGATTGAGCAGCCGTTAAGGATTGTGTTAGTATTTGGTTCACAACAAGTATTTGATTTCCTCGGTACCACCCATATGGGGGAGGGTATCCCCTATAGGCCCCACGGGATTACTATTATTATTATTATTGTCATTATGTCATCAGCAAATCCGATATGGTGCATCTTCCCACCACTGAAATAGATGTGCATTGTTCGACTCAGTATTTCCATCACATAAATATGGGTTATAATTACGTTACATTGCTGCTAGTAGACATATTTCTCACTTTTTCTTGGGCAGTTGCTACCTGTTACTCCATCATAGGAATATATGTGCGCAGCATTGTTGCAATACAGACGTTCAAATTATCCGATTTCTGTAATTTCATTTCGATACCAGACCGTTCTAATCGGATTCAGCGAGTCAGGCTTAATGTGGATATCCGAATACGACTCTCATCATTTGATAGACTGGGTAAACCGCATTCTTAATCGGACGGTTGAATCTAGATCACTTATTTATGACAGGGCCTAAATTCTTAAACAGTGTGAAAAATAATAATACAATGTGCTTATTAGTAATATGTTATTTAAATTTAAATATATGAACGAACGAGCTAACAGTTTATTTACAGGGGCAGAGCCCCATCCATCAGAGCAGAGCAGTGCGAGATTGCTTCCAGGGCCAAGAGAGGATAAAGCTGTTGCCGTTTGTTCCACGATCACCTTACATCAACCAGATAGAGAATATGTGGGCAGTGGTAACAAGGTCATTGCCATGTGGACCTACAAATGCAAACAACCTTTGGACGAATTAGAAAACGTGTGGTGGAAAGTAAACCATCACGCTACTCTGTCGACGACTTAATGAAATCAATGCCCCTACGCCTTCGAGAAATCTTACTTAATGATCGTGGGTGGGTTGGTTACTGAAAGTATACTCGTCCACAAAAGCGATGTGGACAATTATCTGATAGTCGGTCAAGCTTTGCTTTGTCGCAGCTGTTTAGATACAAGTCCATTTACTTTCAGTCTCCTCCTTACAATTCTTGCAATGCAGGGTAATCGGAAAAACTCATCCACTCGGCGCCAACTGAGGAATTGACTGCTGCATGTATTGTTCAACACACAGTAGTTGTCACCCTCACTGGAATCAATGACTGTGTGTGTGTGTGTGTGTGTGTGTGTGTGTGTGTGTGTGTGTGTGTGATTTCGTGTTCACGCACAATCTGAATCAATACTATTAACATTAAAGAGACAATCAACTGCGATTAGCAGTGCCCAATGCCGCCGTGATCTGTTTATGTTGACTGAGCGTGGACGCTGCAGCAGACGCTTCGCCATAAACAGAAAGAAATCACTTTGGCTCTGACTGCAGTGAGCGGATATCACTGCCTGCGTGTTCTTATAGTAACCAACGTGAGACTCTACCCACAGATGCCATGGAGCAATTGCAACGGGTATCATGTCATTAGTCATCAGAATATTAACCAATGATGAAATGTCCACTCTATTTGAATCCCAAGAAAATAGGAACCTTCTCACAAAGGAATGTGTGGTGATATCGAATTGTATGCAACATACAAAAAATAACTGCAGGGCTTTCATGTATGCAGTAGTAGCACACAAGGAAATATTATGTCTTGGAAGCGTATATTTCATTTTCTCTTCTCAAAGTAGCGCCCTTGTTTTAGTATGAAGTGAGAAAAAAAACACTAAAAACTTAAGTTCCTGAGAAGCATATCAGTCATTTCCTCTTGTTATATCATAACTTTTGTTTTAGTATGAAGTTAAAAAAACAGACAGTTTAAGGTTGTGAAGCATACTTGTATACTTAATAAAAGGTTCAAATGGCTCTGAGCACTATGGGACTTAACTTCTGAGGTCATCAGTCCACTAGAACTTAGAACTACTTAAACCTAACTAACCTAATGACATCAGACACATCCATGCCCGAGACAGGATTCGAACCTGCGTCGGTAGCGGTCGCGCGGTTCCAGACTGTAGCGCCTAGAACAGCTCGGCCACCCCGACCGGCATATTTGTATACTGACCATCAGTTATTTGACGAAATATGAACTTCAATCTGATTCGCATATATATGACATGGGTTAGCGCCGGCACAAAGCAATGACTAAGGGTTGGATACCGTTGAAGTCCCGTTATACTGATGGCAAGACAAATGTTCGCAAATCACCCCTATTGCCTCAAAAAACAATTGCATCTTAAATATCGAAGGACCGACGTTCACACTGTCACAGCGCGTTGAAATACAGCTAAGACGGCAGATGAATATTTGTGACCGACTGGGCTTCGAACCTGGACCTCCTGCTTACTAGACAGACATGCTGATCACTGCACTATTATTTTTTTTTAAAGTTTGAGAAGACTTTCAGCACCAGGTAGGCGGAGGCAAAGAGGGCTGGGGTCCAAGATCCGAGGCCTGGCCTCAATGCCTCTCCCATACTTGTCACTGAGCAGTTGCATCATTCCCATGTATTCCATGTTTGCACCCATATATACCTTTATATTGTGGAACAAAATTGATGTAGTAAGTAAGGTAAAATGAGGCCCCCACAACCGCATGAGTGGTCGACTGTGAAGAGCGGACAAATTGAATAGCTGGGCGGCGGCCATTAGAGTGGTAAACTGACACGCGGAGTTCGAATGTTTATACATCGCTTTTGGTTATAAAATGCCTTCCCTTGAGTTAGGTCACAAACATAATGCCTCATCTAAATACGTTACTACAATATACTTTTTAATTTATGAACAAACAGCAACTAGTCACTGTTTATGAATTTATCTTACGTACTACATGGAATCTGTCGTAGCTAAAAGTTACGTACTGGACCCCTAGCATTTTTCGTACTTCATTTACGATAGATGTACGCAAAATGCATCAAAATACTCGAAGATTTGCCCACTATATTTATAGTGCTTTGGCAACTGACGACCAGATTATCAAGTTTCAACCTAACCTAGACCATGAAAACACTCCAGATCAGCCAACTTTCTTCAAAATGATCAGAACATATAAAATGGTATTCTGTCGGTCGGAAATGTTGCCTCCTGACAGCGTGAAACCATTTTTGTAACAGCTATGGTTTTGAGAAAGGAAACCTGCAAATAGATGCACAGACATTATACTAATACCGTGTTACAAAAACATTTATTAAGCAAGTGCATTGACATACAAAACAACTTAAAATATTCACTTACCTGTGAAATGTAATATTCGTTCCTTTCTCGAATTTATTTGTACAATTAATCGCTGCACGACTCTTCACCATTGTACTTCTTTTGATTGGAACGTATAGACAGTAGAATTACGAGTAACAAATACTGTATGTACGTCCCAACAAATATACAACGTTGAATCAGGGTCTTCATAAACAACAGTACTACACAACACATCAGATTACAACCACTATAATGGCGTCCAGCCGAAGGTTCAAATTATCCCGCGACTGCAGCGCCATCAGTGAGTCTAGTTATTTTTTACAAGGTCTTTGGGTAAAATAAATTACAGATTGCCGCCTCCAAAGGCGTGCGTTCCTTGTAGAACTTAAATTATAACAGTGAAAAGGGTGACGGAAAAATACATAACAAACATTCATTCAGAAATATATTCACATTTTAAGTTAATATGCTCTTAACCACAATCCGACTTTGAGTCTCTCTTCAGTTACAGCTAACCAGTGCGCACCTATTGCAGTATTGTAAGAACCGAGTTGCAGTATTTTGGATTTAAAATTTTGTAAATTCGTTGTCAGAACTTATGAGACCAAGCTGCTTAGGTCATCGATCGGTCCCTAAGCTTACGCACTACTTATTCTAACTTAAACTAACTTACGCTATGGACAACACACACACACACGTCGGAGGGAGGACTCGAATCTCCGACGGTAGGCACTGTCGGGACGCAGCAGCCAACCTCTTTTCAGTACCTATCTACACACGCTCCTCGTCAGACGCGAATTCCCATCTTTGCCGCATACAACATGCGCGGCTCTTTCGGGAATGTCCGAAAGGAAAGACTCTACGAATCCGGGTTCGAACCTGATCAGGCACATATTTTCATCTGACGCCGTTGTTCTGTTTTAATCCTGGACGTCTATCCTTCAATCTTTAACTGATTAACAAGGCTGTCTATTTCGATTCGTAGTGTCTGTTCTTTCGGACCACACATACACACACACACACACACACATACACATTTTTATCTTAAGTGCTATTCCGAAAATGTTTGGCAACTCAGTGATAGTGCCGGACTGGAGCTGCATCAACCTACTCATTTCACTAGATATAGTTGTAATTTTCTGAACAATTCCTGTTTAATAAGTGACAGCGACAGTGTCTCTCATCGTTTACGTTGTCGGAAACCTGCTTCTCTCTGCCCTAGCCTATATTATAGCAATGAGTGATTGCTCACATTCTTGATACCTCACTGGACGTGCTACTGCAACTGTAGCCAAAGATTCAAATCCCGCTGGAAAAGTAAGTTTCAAGTCAGGTGGTTTTGCTCCTCCCGTACTGTCATTGAAAACGATCACAACGAAATTAAGTATAGGTATCCTATGAAACCCTTGAGTTCATACTGTGGTGCTGTGAAGCTGAAAAAAGTAGTTTTTCACAATTAACAGATGACAGATGGAATTTGTCAGATTCCTCTAATTATGATTGCATTATTATCTGTTGATTCACATGCGCTTTTCTGCCGCTTATTCTAACTGTTATTTGAATGTTAGAGCTGGAAGAATAGAAACATTAAATTTTCGCCATATGGAATGTTCGAATTCACCCTAAGTCTTCACTTTTCGAACGAAGTCAGAATATCCGTCAGGAAAGCTGACAACAAGCCAGGCCATGCCTGTTTTCTGGTGGATGTACCAATGACAGTGATCTCAATAACAATATTGTACAGCAAATATACATTGCCAACTCAACCACTGGAGAAGTTCCAAAACTATGAATCGCGTCTGGTGAATACGCTTTCAAGGTTTCTGTCCGATTAAGTCAGTAAAACACAAATAATTGCCACAGTTATTAATTTATGACATTTAGTTTGCATTCAGTGCATCGGTGTATTACAAGTAATTGCACTCTAGCCCCTAAACCTAGTTACAGAAATGCGAATAAGACTCATTGACATATAATGAGGATCTTGCGGCCCATGCCACCCGCAACTTTGAAACGAAGCTATAGCCACTTCCGAGGTCACTCACAGAACACATCAGCTGGTATCCTTCCTGGCGGTATAACTGAAACTTGGCAACAGCGCAGAACATGTTTGGCAACTCTGTGACCGACGAGTTACTTCCTTGATGGCACAGAACTATCCTGCTAAATTCACTTGATATTATCGTGTCATTTCAAGTTAATTCTTTTGAGTCCACGAAAGTCGTTCCACATGAGAAATACAACTACTGTCGCCTCTTATGTTGCGGTTTATCTGCCATAGCGCTTACTGGGTCAATAAGTAAGTGGATGACACCGCGCCTATTCGCTAGCTCATAGGTAAGTAGTCGGTTCTCAGCCGTGGCAGCGTGCGGACGGCCCCGTGCGCCGGCCAGTGCTCCGCTGCAGGCGTTGTTTACTTCCGCGTCGTAGCTTTAAGGCTTGTGTCCGTCCACTGTGAACAACATGTCGAGCGCTTACCGCCGTGCGACCATTTATGTTTCCTTCCCAGCTGAACATGCGCGACCTCGTGCACATGAAGTTGAAACGTTCATACGTGAAGAAGTTCGTTTAGATCCTAACCACGTTATCGGAATCCATTTTTCGATCACGAGTAGTGTCGTTCATATTAAAATGACAAACACCGAGGTGTGTGAAGATGTTATTCGCCACCATGCCAATGGACTTAAGTTCAAATATTCTGATGGTCACGTCGGAGCTGTAACACTTGAACTCGCAGAGTACGGTCAACGCACGATTAAGGTGTTTGAACTACCTTTTGAAGTGCCGAAGGACGAAGTTGTCTCTTCGTTACAACCATACGGTAACGTCATCGGTTACGTAGAGGAAAAATGGCAAACCATCACGACCTACCATGTCCTTAATGGTGTGCGTCGGGTCGAAATTGAACTGAAAAAACATATACCATCATATCTGACCATTGGCGGGGTGCGAGCCATTGTCATGTACGACGGCCAACACCGAACATGTGCGGGTTGTGGACAAGAAGGCCACGTCAGATCCGCCTGCATGCGACGCCGCCTGATCCAGACGCCGGTCGGCAAGGAAGCGTCCCCAGCGGTGATGACTCAGATCCCTGTCACATACGCCAAGGTTGCCCAGGAAGGTAGCACCTCTACACAGAGTCTTCCTGCTCCGTTGACGTCGTCTGATCAGGTAGATGCAACCGCTCCTGAGATTCCTTCTGAGGTGCCACAGACGCCAGATCCTGACCTGCCGAATCATCGCAGCTCTGTGACTGAAAATGCTACTGAGATGGACGTTGATCCGGGAGTGGTACCTACTTCTGCTTTCCTTCAGACTGGTCCGGAGTCAGACGAAAATCACCCGCAATCGGACTCTGAACGACCTGTTCGAAAACAAGGATCGACACGAAAGAGAAAGAAACGTAGCAGTACACGTCCTGATGAATCCATTCTACGGATGGATACCAGGGATGCAGACCCGAAGATGGACGACAAACCACTCTTTGATGACCAAAAGTCTGATGCGAAACACCCGCCACAGGCGACCACTGGCAACGAACACCCCTCCTTTCTGGCGCCGTCGCCCCCACAGGTCGACGTTGAAGAGAGCCTATCCGATGAGACGAAAACTACGTCTCCTCTCCACGTGGATGATGTGCACAGCCGATGCCCTACCGCAGTATCAGTCTCCCGGGCAGACGACGTGGAGATCGAAGGGACTGGGGTGGATGCTGCTGAGGATGGGGCACCCCCATCGGTTGCGCCCGCGCCCGCAATCTCTCCACAATAGCAGCCTCTTCAGCGGACCGGCAAGATCGACGACCTCTCGCTCCTGAAGAAGAAGCCCCACCTGTGCCTGTGAGACTCCAAGACCAGCATTATCGTGTCGCAACGATTAACCTCGCGACCAGTCGTGCGCCCCACAAACTAGCGCTGCTCCGCGATATGATTTATGATGCGGACATAGATATTGCGCTTTTTCAGGAAGTGCATGTCGCCGATTTTTCACCACCACATGGCTTCACGGTGCATCTTTCTCCCGCTTCGGACACCGGTAGTGGTGTTGCCATCATCTTACGCGAAGGTCTTCCTGCCGAAGATGTCCTATACCTCCCCAACGGCAGAGGTATGGCCCTTACGCTCTTTGGTGTACGCATCGTCAACATTTATGCGCTGTCGGGCTCCAGCTACCGTCGTGAACGCAATGCCTTCTCCGCGAATGAAGTTACACCCCTTTTTATGGGACCACACGATGACTGGGTCATGGGTGGAGACTTCAACTGCACCCAGCGACCTCAGGATCAATTGCCGCGTCACTCACCATGCTCAGCTCTGGAAACAGTCGTCACGCAGCTACAATTTGTCGACACGTGGAGACATGTTCACGGTGATCTTTTGAGCTTTACGTACTACACTGCGCACTCCTCTAGCCGACTGGATCGCGTCTACATCTCGCGATCCCTAATTCAACACACTCGACAGGCTGAAATCTGGCCTGTTGCTTTCTCAGATCATGAGGCTTACTTCTGTGATGTTGTTCTCACAAGACAGGCAGTATGGCACGGACATGGTTTATGGAAACTGAACACGGCACTTCTTAATTCACCTGACTGTCGACTTCTAATAGAAGACACTTGGATCACATGTAATAGTCGCTGACCCACGTATCCGTCTACCATATCCTGGTGGATCCAGTGTGCAAAACCTGCTCTTCGAAAAACTTTAATCCGGTATGGCAAAGATGTTGTCGCCTGGAGGAAGAGCACTATGGACTTTTACTACAGGATCCTACGAGAATGCTCCACGATGCCAGCCTCCCCTGAGCGCCATACAAGGATGAACCAAGCTAAGGCCCAAATCTCCAATCTCATGCGAAGGCATTTGGAAGGAGCGATAGTACGATCTCGTACTGCTGATCGCATGCCTCATGAACATCCGTCGATGTACCATATCATCCAAGAACGACAAAATCGACGCCGAAAACTGATTCACGTCCTAACAGATCAAGAAGGGCGTCGCTACGTAACCCAATCTGCAATAGGGAATGTGCTTCACGCCCACTACCAGCAGCTCTACCCCGCAATTCCACATTCCCTAGAGTTGATCGAGGAAGTCTCACACCTCAACTTCGGTGGTATCCCAGGAGATGCGGCGATTGACTTGATGTCAGAGGTGACTGATGAGGAAGTCCGCGATGCGATCCGGTCAGGAACCATCAATCGCTCCCCAGGACCCGACGGTCTTCCCCTCGAATTTTATCGCACCTTCCGTGATTTGTTAGAGTCCACCTTCACCTCCATCTGTCGGGAACTGATGTCTCCGGAAGTACCTGTACCGGACGCTTTCATGGAAGGAATTATTATTCCTGTACATAAACCGCACGGTGGCAACAATATCAGTGATTATCGGCCCCTCACCCTCCTTAACAGTGACATGAAAATCTTCACTCGCCTTTTGGCAGCATGACTTAAAAACGTTGCTCGATATGTTGTGTCGCCAGACCAAGCATCTTTGGGAGGGGATAATAATATCCGCACGGCTTTATGCCGCTACAGGGATATGATCGCCGTTACCCAGGCACAACGCCTCTGTGGGGCACTTGCGTCTTTGGACTTTAGTCAAGCTTTTGATAGGGTTGACCATTCGTTCCTTACGGCCGTTCTCCACCATATGGGTTTCCCAGTCGCCGTTATCACGGTAGTGATGCGCCTTCTGCGGGGTGCCTCATCCAGGATTATGTCACAGCTACATTAAGTGGAATGTCGGGGACGCCAAGAATCAGCTCATTCTGTAGAAACTGCAAATACAGCCGATCAGTAAATCTGGGAACCAAATAAACTGATTCAACGATGTGGTCTCCCAGAATCCAGCACAATACGTCAGCACCCCAGTGCGCATGCGTGTGATGTGGTCGTAGACCTCAATATTCCCAGGTCCGCTACAGCTCTTCTTTGTCCTAATTACGATGAGAAATGGGTATTATTGGGAGAGACCTAATGCCTTTCATAATATTACTAATAAAGGCCACACTATTATTATAGGTTGAAGATTACTCGCGACGTTCCGGTAAACATATGGTGCGTCACGGGTTGGTCTTTTCACGGCACGTAGTACCTGCAAAGCTTCCTCTGTTCTTAAACGCATCTCTGTACGACTAAAAACATGCGCGGAAGGTAGACGTCGCATTGCAAAACGTTGTGAATGCAGGCTTCGTGCCCCAGCTGCATTTCGGTGCGTCTCCCCATAGATCAGTATTATATCGGTTTAGTCTTCCTTGGAGTACATTGCAGTTGTTATCTGTTGGACTGTAAGACCTGACTCGAACTATAGATGGCCACGTGACCTTTCCAGAGCAGAACCGGAAGCAAAACGCATGCAGATGGCGGCAAGCTCGGTTGACGTTGGCTTGTACGTGCACTTCCCCTTCGAGTAGCAGTGACGAGGCAACACTTCTTGCACTAACGTATGCGGGGTACATAAAACTACAGAGGACGGCTAGCGTGGGCCACCTGGTAAATTGTAGATATTCAGTGTAAATAAATATTCATATTTTTAGACTGTGTTGCAAATTTATGTTCTATTGGCACCTTGTCACAGCAGAGTATGTTTATAATTTGTTATCATGCATACAATGTCACCTTGTAGGGAACAATCATAGGAATTTCGTTTTCCCCTACCGTGGGTGTCTGGGCTGAATTTATAGTAGCATTCAGTTACAACATCCCCTCGAGTATCACTAGATGAAATACCTGACAATAACTGCAACTTAAATTTACTTTTACTTTCAGCATAATATGATATTCATGTAAGATACCATATACGTTTTATCAGTGGGGAATAGAATACAACATTCCGTCACTGACGATGTCTTTACAGATGGACCGCAAGTTTGGACTGGGAAAAGATGGGAAATAAAATCTGAGGTTTACTCTTCAAGGGAACAGTACTGGCGCTTACCTTACCCTATAAAAACAAAAACCTCGATTTGGGAAGAGGATTTGAACTGCCATCCTTCTAAAACTCGTACAGTGATCAAATGGTCTTTCGCTGAAGATCACAGCGTAAAGGCACAAAATTAACTGTTACACTGAATAGAGTTCTCGACATCAGTGAATCAGATTAAACGAAGAACTTATTTTGTGCATCCTTGAAAGTTCCGCAATAGAGACATATTAAGGCATAGCTGTGGTATGTAAGTAAATAACGGGTCTAGCCCCAAAAAAGGGAAATTAGGTTTATTGGTGAAATTCCGCTGTAAATATCAAGGCGAATAACATAATTATATTCTGACACGAGTGCCAGAACGCGGGAAAGCAGTGTTCACAGGTACCTAAAGGTGGAACTCATGTCTGCCATGTGCCAACACTGTTAGTGTCTGGGCGCGCACTTGTGTGAAGTGCTGACAATTGAAGTAGCTCTGTGGTTTGTTTACAACAACAGAGCATTGCTGAAGTAATTATTACCAAAACAGAGGACGAGGGGTGGAGGCAGCGCTCAATCTGAAAGGAAGAAACTAGGAGGCGAAGAAAAGAAAGCAGCATACTGGAAAATACTGTACCGTAATGCAAAAGAACCTTGCAAGCACCAATTAGACGTTGAATATCATATTTACATGTATTATTAGGCTTGGAATCAACGTGAGAAATATTAAAATATTTTAATGCGTTTAATTTATTAGTGGAAGAAATTTCGTATCGAGAAAAATCACTGTCCGTATTATTGTATTATAATTAACTACTTGTATGGAATATTTTACTTATCTAACAGAAAACGGAAACTTTACGGAAACAAAACATAAGTTTTTGGTAAAAGAATGATTTTGTTTGTCTCAAGATCGTGATTTTGCTCATATTGAGAAACAGAAAAGGCTAGCAAAGTGTGAAGTACCGAAAGATTTAGTTGATGTCATTACTGAATTATGATGTTATGCGAGAAAAGCTTTTTATGACTTTATCTGAACTGCTAAAAAAATATGAATTTCACTAACGCACGTATTTCAGAAGTATAGTGGGTCAGATTGACTGTTGAATGGCTAGGGGTACTGCAATTTCGGTCAGCTATCATTCTAGCTGAAGGGTTCAAAAAATATTACGTCATGAAGAGGAACTGACATTTAACATGTGCAGCTGGAAACACTACACTGTGAAACTAGGTTGTCTGAAGGAGAGAGAAGGGATTTAGCTAAAATTGTTGCATTTGCAAACGAGGAGACCTGTAGTTTTACGAGAACCATGTTAAATGACGAAAATGGCCATGATGGCACTTGTCTCACCATTTATGTTACAGCCATTCTCTAACGTTTCATTTTCTTCAAATTGTGTATCATTTTGTTCTTAAACCTATTGATGTAGAATAAAAACACGTATATGACATGAAATCTGTATAGTTTTTGTGTTTGTGTCGCGATCACAAATTTTTATACTGCTTTTGTGTAATTGTTATACAAGTTTTGTTAATTATCTCTAAATCAGTTTTTCGGCACTTGGCTGTAATCTTACATGCCACAACTATTGAACTGATAAGATATCACTTCAGACAATTTTATTTACACTCACCATCCACAACCAACACATCCAGCTAATACGCTACAATATCCGATGCTACGCTTTGATCATAAACTAATATACTCGTAGAACCCTCATGCACCAACTGCCAAGAAGCACACAGGAAACAAATACTACGAAATTTCTTCGTCAGCTAGACATAACACATTTCTGTGATGCTGAACCACTGTTTTAGCTGCTGAAATACTATTTTTTCCTTTAATTTCATATATGTAATCAGATTTGTTTTTAACTATGACTGATAAAAGTCTAAAATTTTTAAGTAATAGTGAACTGTATGTATGTTGTAACTGAAATATTTTATGGGAAACGAGATGTAATTTGTAAAACGATGTAGCGAATACACGGTAAAGCAGACACACGATATAGTGCATACAACGACAGATCGAAGTTCTTATTATTATATAAAAATCTTGAAATAGTGTTAGTGGTGGCGCGAGAGGGGTATGAGCAGCAAGTCCATGAAATTGCGAGTTTCATTGTGAGATAAGAGCCACAGGATGTGGCACGCTAACTGTATGTCTCCGAGATCCAAAGAAAGAAGAGCGCTGCCGAATAACAG
The DNA here is from genome assembly GCF_023864345.2 of Schistocerca serialis cubense. Classification (NCBI taxonomy): domain Eukaryota; kingdom Metazoa; phylum Arthropoda; class Insecta; order Orthoptera; family Acrididae; genus Schistocerca; species Schistocerca serialis. The sequence goes on along the minus strand of NC_064638.1, from coordinate 283,751,425 downwards.
CAATCATTTGGGCAGTACAAGTGACGAGTAGTATCAGGAAGCGAGTTATCACACTGAGGAAGATTGGAACATTGTGGCTGTCGAGCTACTGCTTCGAGTGTGTCACATTAAATGCTACAGACTTTTAGGTGCGAAAAGGATTACCAGGTTTTGAATTATACGAGCAGTACAGTATTTGTATGAATTATATATGCAGAGAGTGGTAATCGTTTTCTATATCATGGTTACCTGGAACAGATTCCTGTTCCTGTTGTTCTGTATTTCGATTGTCATGCTTAGAATATTAATTTTGACAGAGACTGACGAAACTAACTGAAAAAAACCACTTTGCTTGATCTTAGTTTCATCTGCTTCCTGAGAAAAATCCCGATAACTCGAGAACAACGTAAAAATAATTACTGAAAGACTTTGTGACAATGTTGATTACACTGTATACGACATTAACTTTTCCAGGATCGGATACAATCGATTTCCAAAAGTATACAATATCTTGCATCTCGCCATTGCCCATATAAAATGAAGAGCCAAAGAAACTGGCTCACCTGCCTAATATCCCGAAGGGCCCCGCGAATACGCAGAAGTGACGCAACACGACGTGGCATGGACTCGACTAATGTCTGAAGTAGTGCTAGAAGGAATCGATACCATGAATCCTGCAGGGTTGTCCACAAATCCGTAAGAGTAAGACGGGGGTGGAGATCTCTTCTGAACAGTTTGTTGCAGGTCATCCCAAATATGGTCAATAATGTTCATGTCTGGGGAGTTTGGTGGCCAGCGGAAGTGTTTAAACGCAGAAGAGTTTTCCTGGAGCCACTATGTAGCAATTCTGGACGTGTGAGGCGTCGCATTGTCCTGCTGGATATTGCCAAAGTCCGTCGGAACGCACAATGTACATGAATCGATTCAGGTGATCAGACAGGATGCTTACGTGCGTGTCACCTATCAGAGTCGTATGTAGACGAATCATGGATCCCATATTACTCCAACTGCTGACGCCCCACACCATTACAGAGCATCCACCAGCATGAGTATTCCCTTGCTTATATGCAGCGTCCATGGATTCATGAGGCTGTCTCCCATCTGTACATGTTCATCCGTTCGATACAATTTAAATCGAGGTTCGTCCGACCAGGTTACATGTTTCCAGTCATCAACAGTCCGATGTCGGTGGTGACGGGCTCAGGCGAGGCGTAATGCTTTGTCCTCAAGGAACACGAGTGGGCCTTCGGCTCCGAAAGGCCATATCGATGATTTTTCGTTGAATGGTTCGCACGCTGACACTTTTTGATGGCCAGCATTAAATCTACACCAATTAGCGGAAGGGTTACACTTTTGTCATGTTAAACGATTCTCTTCACTCGTCGTTGGTCCCGTTCTTGCAAGATCTTTTTTCGGTCGCAGCGATGTCGCAGATTTGATGTTTTACTGGCTTCCTTATGTTCACGGTACACTCGTGAAATGGTCGTACGGGAAAATCCCCACCTCGGAGATGCTGTGCTCCATCGCTCGTACATCGTCCACTTTATTCTTGATAACATGCCATTGTGGCAGCAGTAACCGATTTAACCATCTAACAACTGCGTCAGACACTTGTTGTCTTACATAGGCGTTGCGACAGCAGCGCCGTATTCTGCCTGTTTACATATCTCTGTATCTGAGTACGAATGACTATACCAGTTTCTTTCGAGCTTCAGTGTATTACCTTTTGAACTTAAAAGTGTCCTCGTCATAACAAGTTAAAAGCACGTTCGAGAATATTCTTTAACGGACTGAAACGTTCTACAACACCCTCGAATATTCTGAAACATTCTACAACAGTCTCGATACTTTTGGAAGATTCTGCAACATTCACTCTGGAATATTCTAGCACATTGAAGAACAGTATGGCCTGTCTCATCCACTTGGTTACTCGATTTTCAGTTGCTTTTCCGACTCCTTGTAAGAATCCACTAGGATGGTGCCCTCTCTTGATCCAGATATATTCCATTCCCTGAAATGGCAGCCACACGTTGTGGTGGGGGAGGCGGGGGGGCGACTGAGGGGCTGTTGTGGATATAATGCTCTAGCATGGACAAACCAAAATTACGGTTACTTTATATGTTGATTTTAACGTTACTTCGAAGTGCTTAAAATCCAAATTCGAAGAACGTAATAGTAAATGAAATTTGTACTTACTGTTCGCAACAACTATAGAAAAGAACGAAGTCTGACCATTTTTTTGTAATATTTTGATTAATTAGATAATTTTTTTTTACAAAACCGTGATTTTGTTGCTGTCTTGACCGTCGAACTCCAGGACTGTAAAATATTATTTTAGGGAAATTCTGTCAATCAAGGAATGTTACTAACGAGACTTCGAAAACTGCAATTGCATATTGCGCTGGGTAGCAATAACAGGCACACAGTATAATTCTTGCCATTTATCGAACAACAGATCTAAATTGATTAATTTTATTCTGTTAATCGATAATTCAGTAATTCTAAATTTTATGTTCCTAATTTTGGCGTAGTTTAATTTTACGATCCCACTTGGAAAAATTTACTTCTGTTCGAGTAATGTTGCTGTCATCCTAACAAGTGCAACTCAATTTTATGTAAAAGTATTTTTAATCATAACTAATTAGCTGGCGAAGAGTTCTCGGGCTTCCAGCCGGGTGGCGATGTCTTCAAACTGCGACGTTTCGACGAGTGACATACTCATCATCTTCTGGCGAAGATGATGAGTATGTCACTCGTCGAAACGTCGCAGTTTGAAGACATCGCCACCCGGCTGGAAGCCCGAGAACTCTTCGCCAGCTGTATACGCCGGGAAAGCATACATTCACATTCATAACTAATTAGTTCAAAAGCAAGTAGACCGCATTAAGACTGGCGACTTCATTCTTTTATCATATTATTCGTATTTCACTAAATTGACATTATAATCAGACATATTATGAGCTGATAAACAATAAATTTAACTCTATAATTAAGTTTCCTTAAATTATGTCTTGAATACATCGTGTGCTATTACCAAGCGAGGTGGACGCACATTCGTAAGGAATGTGGTTCAAACCTCCCTCTGGCAATCCAGATTTAAATTTGCAGTGATTTCACCCACAACTTACTTGCATTAGCTGTCTGTCCTTAGCCACCTCGAATGATCTTGTGGCTGACGAGTCGTTAAAGCTTAATGTTCCTTTCCTCTAGTAAGTTACATCTGAGTTCTTTGGACTGCCACAGGAATTCGACATGAGCAAAATAAAAATGTTTCTGAAAGGAAAAGAACATTTCCACACACCATAATCATGCAGTACAAATTTCTACAGGATTATTCACAAGTGCCGACGGGGTTTCAGAAGAAAATTTGGCAAAAGCGACAAGAAATTATTCCAAGTTTCGATTCATAATAAGAGCCGTGGTGTATTTGAAGAGCGCGCCACTAATTGGCAGTCCTGTCAGAACATGTAGACAAATCATCTGGTCCATGATGTCACATCGAAACTGTTAGCGCCTGCATATACAGGTGCTGGCGTTTGCCACGTCCCCCCCACCCCATTATTTAGACCAGCCTTCCAGTGCCTACAATGTGAATTTAAAAACTCGAGAGACGCTCTGTGAAGTATACGTCTTGCAGTTTTTGTGCAGTCGCCTTCTGAAAACCCGAGAGGTGCTTATGAACAATATCGTCGAGACAAGTCGATTTGTTTATTAATTAGCTAGTTAAAATTGTCTTAAGTGAGTTCTAAAGAAAACCTCTGAAGGTACTGCTGTTTTTGAAGTTCATGGGACAAAATTCGAGGTAATTAGTTGCTCTCCTATACAGAATCAAAAACACTGTTCACAGTGAGCTTATAAAATGAAACGTTAGTAAACGGCTAATGAATGCTAAGGATGCTTAACTTTAATGAACTTAAAATCAAGCTAGATTACGTATGAAGGAGGGTCATACGCTTTTGTTTGTCTTTACTGTTTGATTTGTGTTTACTTGGTATGGAAAAGAAACTGAACGGAAGAACTTGGCTGTAGCTTTTAATGCAGCAGATGAAGACGACGGGATACGTTGTAATTTATCAAATACAGGCTGTTTGGGGAGGAAAGGTCAATATTTTACACAGTGGAAGTATAAGTAATTCTGAACAAAAAAATGTTATATGAACATAGCTCCGCAAATACTTCGTTAGGGAGGTATGGGTATTGAAAGTAATTTTAATTCTGCAGAATAGATGCGCGCAACTTGAACGTATACGCAATACAACTGGACCGAAACGTGATTTTTTTGAAAAGAATTTACAGAGAAGTACAATTATCTTACACATTTTTACATAATGTTTATTTACTTTGCATTTAATACATTATGCATTCCAACATGCATGTTACATGTATTCAGTTGCAAAAGACTTACCAAATCTTTTACAAAAGGCTTTAACACTTATCGTATAAATGTTGTACAGTTCACAGAACAGTTGCCAATATCCCACCACGAACGCCAATGCACTTATGCGCTATAGCGATAACATATTATGTTGCTTGTTCAGTTGCCTATGTTGGTTCCTAATCAATTCAGTAGCGTCCATGATGCGACGAAGCTGTTCATCTCGCTTATTTACCTTCACTTTGTGCACCTAAGATTTCATCCAACCCCATAAGCAGAAATCTAAAGATGTAATGTCAGGTGGTATTGGAGGCCAGTTAATAGCACCCCCAGGGCCAGACCAGCGATTAGGGTAGGTGCGGTTTAGATGATCCCTCACACGTAGGGTAACATGTGAGGGGCATGTTGAAAGTACATTACAGTTCGCTTGGCCAGAAGAACGTCTTCCATTAGTTCCACAAATGAGTTTTCCAAAAAATGCAGGTACCTTTCTCCCATCAATCGCTGATTGAGAACCAATGTACCTGTCAAAAGCTTACCGATCATGCCACACCAAACATTTATGGCAAAACGAACTTGGAAATTGCTATACAATGAAGCGTGTGCATTTTCCTGTGACCATCGATGATTATTGCGTGTGTTATTTATTCCATGTCGTGAAAATTGGGATTGGTCAGTGAGTAGTATGTATGGAAGCAAATGACAATTCTCAATTACCTAGTGACAGAATTGAAGTCGTTGGGCATTGACACCCAAACGTGGAGATTTTGGACACCCTGTATGTGAAACGGATACAGGTTTTCCCCATGTAATGTTTCCCATACACGTGTCTGTGGAATATTCATACGCAGGGACATTCTTCGTATGCTCGTACTGGGACTTCGCTCAGCACTTGCGATAATTTCTTCCTGTTCTTGCAAAGTTTGTTGACGTGCACACTCGGCCGAAAAATGTCTACTTGAAAGAGAGCCTGTTGCACGCAGGTAATCGTCGGGTAGGAAAGCGCCTGTGGTATTCCTCTCTTGCAGCGGTAGAACTACCGTCGCAAAAGCCATAAGCATACACCGTATCTGCATATTCCTCATTACTGTAGGCGTGTGGCATTGTTAGCAGCGATTGTACGAACACGGTTAACACCATACACAGCATAGCTAACCGATCCGTCGCCGGTACACTGCACAATGCGGCATACACGGCACAACTGCGCAAACAACGGGTGATTACACTACGTACGTCGCATGACCATAATACGTGGTAGGTTGCATAGCGTAAACATGGCATGTACCCTTGCATTGTTTACAAGAAAAAAACGTTACTGTCCAGTTATATTGCGTATACTTTCAGGCTGTGTACATCAATTTTGCAGAATTAAAGTTCCTTTCAATACCCATACTCCCTAACGAAGCACTTGCGGACCTATGTTATAAAATTTTTTGTTCCGAATTAGTTATACTACCACTGTTTAAAATATTGACATTTCCACCCCAAACACCCTGTATATGATATTGTGATGATATGGTGAGGGTAAACGCTGAAAGAAGTATTGTGTATTCAAGTAAAGTGGGCAACTTGGTTAATAATGTATTACTTTGTGAGAACAGAAAACTGTAGTTTTTGATCTTAAATACTGTCATCTGGATTAACATGAAGCAAATAGCTCTGAGATGGTGCGTTCTTGCATAGTGCTACGTTTTGTGGTGGAAGTTAGAAGTAGGTGATGGCTGATTACAAAGTTTTTTTTCTGTGTTTTTAAGTGTAAAAACGTGTTTGTTGGTTTTGTGGAAGCTTTCGTCTGCTGCCTATAAGTTCGAAGAGCCGACTAAATGACGGTACGTAGTTACAAATAGGTTACATGTGCTGACTATTCTGTAAAAGAGTTAAATATAACTAACATTTTTTCAGTCTTTAGAAAGCGATAGAGCGAATTTAAGTAGATTAAAGTGGTAACTTTGTGATAATACACATACCTGCAGAAACAAATGTAATAGTAATGGAAGTTGTAGAAAACAAGTCTCATTAATGAAATTAGGGACAATTTGTCAATGGTTTATCAAAAAGGCAATGTTTTAACTGTCATAATTTTGTTTCTAAATATGGTATACAGTTCCTCAGGATATTGCGTTACTTATGTCACGATTTTGTTTTCTCTCCTACCACTAAACATGTAAGTAAGTGTCTTAACAGTTTGATGTAATTGCATATCTAGGCAAATATTGTACCAAATTTGTTGTGATTTGGTTTCTTTTAGCGTATCCTTCCACTCTATAGATACTGAAACAAGTCTATAACAGTTTCGTTTAATTGTCTTGCTTCATTTATGTAAGTTAGTTTTTGTTTTAATGAGCAGAGGCCAGCAGCTATTTGAATTTTAAGATGGTCTGCAGAATAAATGCCCCAAAACTGGCGAATCTGGAGACAAATAGTTTTTTGCCTAAGGATAAAACAGAAGTAATAGCACTGTACAAGTACACTACGTATTAAAGTTGTAACTGTGTGTAGTAGGAAAGCACTTGGTCAACACAGCTTCGTGAAACATTAAAGTCTACTTTACCTGTGTTAGACTTTATATCGCTATGTTGTCATGACTTGGCCGAAGTGGCCGTGCGGTTAAAGGCGCTGCAGTCTGGAACCGCAAGACCGCTACGGTCGCAGGTTCGAATCCTGCTTCGGGCATGGATGTTTGTGATGTCCTTAGGTTAGTTAGGTTTAACTAGTTCTAAGTTCTAGGGGACTAATGACCTCAGCAGTTGAGTCCCATAGTGCTCAGAGCCATTTGAACCATTTTTTTGTCATGACTTGGGTGGAGGGGGAGGGGGAGGGGTGGGAATAAATTGTGACAAATAATATTTCCATTTTCCGGGCCGGCCGCAGTGGCCGAGCGGTTCTAGGCGCTACAGTCTGGAACCGCGCGACAGCTACGGTCGCAGTTACGAATCCTGCCTCGAGCATGGATGTGTGTGATGTCCTTAGGTTAGTTTGGTTTAAGTAGTTCAAGTTCTAGGGGACTGATGACCTCAGAAGTTAAGTCCCATAGTGCTCAGAGCCATTTGAACTATTTTTTTTTCCATTTTTCGGACAGCTCATCGGACATAAAACCTTTATTGCTAACAAAATTAATAAGCTACAATATTCCGAGTATGTGGAAATTCACTGTCCCCGTACTTATGTGTGTAGCGTTATAACGTTATATGAAGGCGTGGTGTCTATGCTTTCGCACAGGTCTGAAAGAATGGACACCACGCAAAATCCGCAGCTGTTAGACATTACACATAAATTGAATGTGAAAAGGGAAAGAAAGGAAAGGGAAGAGAAGGGGGTTACTGCTGTCAGCTAAATCGGGGCATTACGCGGCATCAGCGGCGACGAGTGAAAAGACGTACCGGACCGGGGTTTGAATCCGGGATCTCTTTTTACTAGGCAGGTGCTTCATCCACTGCCCCATCCGGAACACAATGTTTATCGCAAGCCGCGCAGAGTATCCCGGCATACCTCACGGCCGATCCACATTCCCATCGAGCGCCACCTATGCCCAGTCCTCTCCATGTTCCTCTGCTCCCAAGCAGATCTGAGCGTCTGCCCAACCACGCCGTCGTGGCAAGCTCGCAACGCCAGAAAAGTATCTACGTCGGTCATACCTGCTGGGAACGGCGCAAAGTGGCCGCACGGTTTGAGGCGTCCTGTCACGGATTGCGAGACCCCTCCCATTGGAGGTTCGAGTCAGCCCTCGGGCATGGGTATGTGTGTTGTTCTTAGCGTAAGTTAGTTTGAGTAGTGTGTGAGTCTAGGGCCCGATGGCCTCAGCAGTTTGATCCCTTAGGTATTCACACACATTTAAACCTTCCGGGAGGGTGTACTGAGGCCGCTTCAGCGCTGCACTCTCATTTCCGTGTCACGGTCAACAAGTGAAGACCATAGAGACAACATGGAATACACGGACACGTCTTGCTGGATGTGCCGAACTGACGCGAATTGGGAGTCATTAACGGATCATACAGCCGGGATATTGAAATTTATATTAATAAAAAAAAAGAACATAAAGGTGATTTGTGAATGTGTACCTGTTTGCCTTACCTCTGGATTGTTTCTTTGCAAGTGTATAGTCTCTTTATGATGATGACCATGTTTGGTTTGTGGGGCGCTCAACTGCGGGGTCATCGGCACCTGTACAAAGTCATAATTTTTACACAGTTCAGTGTAGCCACTGTCACGAATGATAATGATGATGATGAAGTGAAGAGGACAACACAAACACCCAGTATAGTCTCTTTATGAGTGTAAGGTATTGCATACGAAAGAACACCATTCATAGAAACGAATAAAGTTTGTGAGCTAACCTCACGTTTACAGAGAAGAGCTAAATGTGTCTGCGAGAATGAGAGGCAAATCTGATTGCGAAATGTAGATAAAATATGCCCTGTCTGAACGGAAAATTTCTGTTTTTTTCTTTAACCTAAGCTTTAGAGAGAATAATTAATGAATTAATGTCAACACTCTTAATTGTTAATTGATCGTATGAAATCGAAAACCCTTATGTCCTACATTTGACGTACCTGTGTCGCAATGGGAAAAGCGTTGAAAATGTTCCCGTAGAAACGTAGAAAAGGTGCATCTTAATTTCTGAGCTACTGCTAGCTGCAGGGAATCGCGGTAGTGCAATGCGAACTTTAAATATATGCAACACAAATTTGGTTCTCACAACATTTATCTATCATAAAATAGAGTGTTCACCAGGTAAAGGGTGCTTTATAATGACGTGTGATAATCTGTTGCTCTCCAGACACAAATTTTTCTCGAGAAGCTATATCAAAATAATTTATCCAAAATAATATCTCAACAGTATTTCATTTAAGATATTTCAACATTGAAGACCTAGTAAGCAATAAGAAAATATTTCGTTAAATATTACCATTACAGAAGATCAACACTGGAGAAATAAAAAAATGTAACTCAACATGAAAATTTATGCTAATGTAAAAGTCCTGATACATTCTGTTGTTAAAGACCTCATACTAGTTCTATCAAGTTCGAGGTGGGGGCGATTTGAAGTTTATGTGTATAATTTCTAACTTGAACTTTACAGTGTGTGGAAGAATTATGTACTGTCATTGTTTTCATGGGGTACCTGCCAGGGTAGCCGAGAGCACTAATGCCCTGCTTCCTGGACTCAGGTAGGCTTGCCAGCCCCGGATGGAATCCGCCCGGCGGATTAACGACGAGGGCCAGTGTGCTGGCCAGCCTGGATGTGGTTTTTAGGCGGTTTTTCACATCCTGCAAGGTGAATGCCAAGCTGGTCCCCACGCTCCGCCTCAGTTACACGGCTCGTAGATATCTGAACACATTCGCACTATTCCATGGATTACACTAGATACAGGCAGTTGGGGTATACTAATTCCGTCCCAGGGGTAAGGGATGGTGGCAGGAAGGGCGTCCCACTACCCCTTAAAATTAACATGCCACACCTGACTAACCAGCAGACCCCACAAGACGGTTACTTCCTTTATTGGCATCTTCCATTGAACTTAGAAAAATTTTGAATGGGCTACGGTTTTTCCTAAGTACTGATATTTTCTCTTACTCAAATTTTTGTACATTTTGGGGGGCGTTGATGGGCTGGTTGCGCTAAGAAATAATTATTCAGAAAAAAATTCGATACGATGCACCGTTTCTGAGTTAATTGGAATTGAAATTAGCCAGTCAGGACGTTGTGTGAGCGAATTCGAGCGGCCCATCATATACAGTTAGGTGTCAGCTGTTCTCATACAGTACATGTCAGCGCGCGAAACTGTTTAGCCTGAGGCTCATAAGATGGTTCAAATGGCTCTAAGCACTATGGGACTTAACTGCTGTGGTCATGAGTCCCCTAGAAGTTAGAACTACTTATACCTAACTAACCTAAGGACATCACGCACATCCATGCCCGAGGCAGGATTCGAACCTGCGACCGTAGTGGTCGCGCGGTTCCAAACTGTAGCACCTAGAACCGCTCGGCCACTTCAGCCGGCCCTGAGGCTTAGGTTCGATCCTTACTACCATCCCATGTCCAATTTTTGTATCGCGCTCTTCTTTGATTTTAGGAAACCAAATGAAGCACACGTTTGGGGACACTGTGTTTGGCGGGCTCTTGAATTTGAGTACGTGACAGCCGAATGGCAAACTTCAGTAGTAATTACCTTGGAAATGACGCAACGTAGCTAATTCCCCTCTTAACAATTGTTAACAACCTACACTGCAACACCAATGCAAGCTATTGAAACTGTTTCTGAAAACCCCGTATACGGTCATTATCAAACTCCTAAGTGTTACCGCTTGTGTTGCTTTATATGATGATACATTTTGAGGCTTGTTGTATATGGAGATTATAAAATTGTGATTTTGTGGCTCTGTTTAGTGCATGATATTTTTATTTTTATTTATTTTTATTTTTAGTTTTACTTTTCTACCTTCAGTTTCTTTCGTAATAAAAATTTGTTAGTTGTGAAATTTTGTTACACGTACGTCTGGAACCCAGATCCAGTAGTCCCTCTACCGTCACACTTATGTTACAACGACTGCTAAAAGAATCAGATATTTGCCCAATTTTACGGTACCTCGAATTTGTGCATACCTTTGTGAGCAAATACTACTGACGCAACTGAAATCCTAAATGGCAACGTTTCTCTACAGCTACTTTCCAGAATAATTCCTAATTCGTCTAATTCATCTGAAACCCTTAAAACCGAAGTCCGTGGAAAGGGTCGCAGCAAATGCTGTGGTCGGAGCCTATCTGTTACATACTTGTTCGTGTGCAACACCCGACATAGGACTTACGACTTCCGTGAAACTGTATACGAGGAGTATTCATAATCTTATAATTACGACAGCGAAGAAATAATATTAAGCAATTAATTTTTTGTTTGTGGGTACGTGTCTGCGTTCTTGTATACACTGAAATTCTCGTGTAGTCCATTGATAAAGTGGCTTATTGCGCGATTTTTCTGAATCTGAAGAGGAACAACGCTGCAGCAATCTATACTGAGTTAATGGCAGTATACGGCATTACTAGGCCATCACATTACATTAACGTTAGGTTGCGCATACAAGCTTCGAATGTCGTTAAACGAGTCTGAACGACCAGTTATAATAATAAGCATTACAGCCTAGACGAGACAAACGACGATAATACACACATCAAAAAATATTCTGCATCACCTCGGCTCCGAGAGTTCCGGAACCTGTACACAAAATTGCAATAGAGATCAACATAAACATCATTTCTGCCTTTTTAGTCACATTGCACGTTGTACCACCACACAGCAAGACCTTCAGAGGTGGTGGTCCAGATTTCTGTATGCTCCGTCGGCCGATGTGGCCGAGTGGTTCTAGGCGCTTCAGTCTGGAACCGCGCCACCGCTAAGGTCGCAGGCTCGAATCCTGCCTCGGATATAAATGTGTGTGATGTCCTTAGGTTAGATAGGTTTAAGTAGTTCTAAGTTCTAGGGGACTGATGACCTCAGAAGTTAAATCCCATAGTACTCAGAGCCATTTGAACCATTTTTTGTACACCCCGGTTCCTCTAATACCCACTGGCAAGTCCTCTTCCATTGATGCATGCCTGCATTCGTCATGGCATACTATTCACAAGTTCATCAAGGCACTTTTGGTCCATATTGTCCCATTTCTCAACGGTGATTCGGCGTAGGACTCTCAGAGTGGTTGGTGGGTCACTTCGTCCATAAACAGCCGTTTTAAATCCATCCCAGGCATGTTCGATAGGGTTCATGTCTGCAGAACATGCTGGCCACTCTAGTCGAGCGATGTAGTTATCCTTAAAGAAGTCATTCACAATATATGCACGATGGGGACGCGAATTGTCGACCATGACCTCGAATGTATTGCCAATATGCTGCCAATATGGTTGCACTATCGGTCGGAGGATGGCACTCACGCATCGTACAGCTGGTACGGCACCTTCCTTGACCACCAGCGGCGTACATCTGCCCCACATACTGTCACCCCAAAACAGCAGAGAATCTCCGCCTTGCTGCACTCGCTGGACAGTGTGTCTAACGCGTTCAGCCTGACCGGCTTGCCTCCAAACACGTCTCCGACGATTGTCTGGTGGAAGGCATATGCGACAC